>NC_052357.1:12412028-12772638 GCF_009727055.1 Benincasa hispida | reverse complement strand
GCTAGACTATGTTGTATTGTTTATTAGAAGAATCAGTGGTACTTAAGAAGTGAGATGTAACTACAGGGGCAAAATGATAAATTGACCCAGATGGACTTACGAGCATCTATGAAGGATCATCATACTCATGATTGGTTATATCTGATGGACACATAAATATATCTGTGGTAAGAAAAGTTCAGCTGTTGGTCTTTAGTAGAATGCCTGGCAGTTAACGGATGGTGGATCTTGTGGCTAAAGAGTTTAGTTAGCTATTCATAACCGTTGAAGCTTCGAGCCACAAGTCCATTAAGTCTCTTAGGTGGCTTGGAAAAGTCGAGAATCAGTATTTGGGTCAGTTTGAAATGTTCAAATTGACAAAAGAGAGTTCAATTATATATGATATAATTGGCTAAATGTATGAGATACGTTATTTGGGAGGAAATTAGATATAAATATGATTTATATCAAGTGGAAGAGAAATTACTATAGTAGATATATGATATCAAACTATAAGGTAAGAATATAATATGATTATATTAATTTATTATTAAATTTGGTAATTATGAGATAATTGGCCGTATTATTCTCATCAATTGCGCGCCAGTGTTAGCAGCCGCATTCGGTTATGGTAACCGATGAATAAAATGAAAATTGGTTTTCATTTTGCAAAAGTTCGAAAATTCGCAATCGGTGTGGAAACGTAAACGATCGCCTAGCTTGAGAGCCTATACGATAGTATCTCATTATCTAAACGATCGCACACCAGTATCTAAACGATCACATGCCTTTCCCTAAACGATCGCATAACGTGCCGCGTTTTCTAAACGATCATCTACCTTTTATTAAACAACCGCTTAGTAAAACTTACACGATCGTGTAGCTTCATCTAAACGATAAGCATCCCCACTATACGATAGCTCTTTCTCTCCCACTTTATTGTCATTTACACGATCTATCTTTTCTCCTACCTCTACAAATTCACCAAAGGCCACACTTTAGATTCTCACTCCGAGCATCCAAGGGCTCCAACTGGTGGTGTCGTCTCCGCTGTTTACTTGTTTGAGTTGCTGGCGTTCGTGTAGACGATTGTGTTGCCGCAGCCGATTGATTTGCTGAGTGATAAAATTCGCATAGAGGTTCTTCTGCTGTTTTTGAGTTCGACGTTTGAAGAGAATCTTCAATTGGTATGAGAACTCTTTCACTTGTATTTTATTTATCGAAGCATGTCGTTAATTAGTGTTTATTTGCATAAATATCTGTTGGAATATATTTGTTGTATATAAGTCACAATGAAATGAAAAAGATACGAATGTGCTCATGGATGCTCTTCATTAGGAGTTCATTCAATTGGATTTTGAAAACATGTAGCTTCGAGCCACAGGTCCATAAGGTCCCCTAGGTAGCTTCGATTAAATTGAGAATCAGTTTTTGGGTCAGTTTGAAATGTTCAAATTGACTAGAGGGAGTTCAATTATATATGATATAATTAGACTGGTTAATTATATATAATATAATTGACTAAATGTATGAGATACATTATTTTGGAGGAAATTAGATATAAATATGATTTATATCAAGTGGACGAGAAATTACTATAGTAGATATATGATATCAAACTATAGGGTAAGAATATAATATGATTATATTTATTTATTAATTAAATTGGTTAATTAATTGATAATTGGCCGAAATCTTCTCCTCGACCGTGCGTTAGTGGGAAAGTCAGTATTCGATTATTGTAATCGAAGAATAAAATGAAAATTTGTTTTATTTTGCAAGAGTTCGAAAAAAATCGCAATCGGTGTGAAAACGCCTTGATCGCTTAGTTGAAAGCTTATACGATAGAGCTTCATCGCTTAAACGATCACACACCTACGTTTAAACGATCACATGCTTTTCTCTAAACGATAGCTTAGCATTTCTAAACGATCGCCTAGTCTGCCGTGTTTTCTAAACGATCGTTTGCCTATTACTAGATGATCGCTTAGTAAAACCTACACGATCGTATAGTTTTCTCTAAACGATAAGCACCCGCTATACGATACCCTTCTCTCCCATTTACTTATCGTCTACACGATCAGTTCGTTCCTCCGACCTCTACCAAATTCACCAAAGACAATGCTTCGGATTCTAACTACGAGAATACCAAGGGTTCTAAGTGGTGGTGTCGTCCCTGCTTCTGCTTGCTCGTGCTTGTTCATGTTGTTGCCATTTGTGTAGACGATCATGATACTGTATCAGACTGTTTTGCTGGGCGATAGAGAACGTAGAGGTTCTTCCGCTGCGTTGAGTTAGAAATTGAAGAGAGTCTTCAGCTGGTATGTGAACTCAATCCCTTGTATTTTATTTATCAAAGCATGTCGTTAATTAGTGTAAATTGCATAACTATTTGTCAGAATGTGTGTGTGGTATTTCGGTCACAATGTAATCGGAAAGATCCGATCACGCTCATGGATGCTCTTCGTTAAGAGTTCCTTCACTCTAGTGCATTCCTAGGAAGCACAATCTCTGGTGAACCCCAAAGGAAGTCACCACCTCTAGTAAGTATCTAACTATCGGTAAGGATGTTATCACTATAAACATCACATGCATTATAACATAGTTCCATAACATGTAAATACATCTCATCATACTCATAGGTCAATCAAAAGCTCATATAACTAGCAATACCGAAGTTCATGCTAGTATTCATAAGATCTCATCATACTCATGAGTCAATCAAAAGCTCATATAATTAACAATACTGAAGTTCATGCTAGTGTTCATAAGATCTCATCATACTCATAAGTCACGTAGAACTTCATATAACAAAAATACTTAAATCATGCCAGCATTCAAACATCTTTCATACGTAATCAGTTCCTTAGGATCTCAAATGAACTCATACATAAACATCAATCTAAACAGACAACCTCAGAACCTCAATAAAACTTAAATTTTTGCCTGGCATATGGGCAGTTCCAATAGTAAGATTACTTACCTTGAGTCGAAACTCCAAGACTAGCTCAAACAATCAAACACTAGTAGCACTCAACTTAACGTTCCCAAACTATGCCGAAAATGGCAACAAAATTGACCCGCCAAACAACAAATAAATTCCACACCAACTTCAATCCCAAAGCCAAAATCCAACAAGAACAGTGACGAATGAAATAAAATATATGTGGAAGATCAGTGGCGCGCTCAGTTCTAGCGAATGGCATAACGACTGGCTAGAGGCGAGCGACAGCGCGACTGCTGGTCGAAGGGACGAACGACGGGGAGGAAGAAAATCTCAAAGGTGGGGGCACTTCGTGAAGACAAAAGAGAGAAAATTTGGGGGATGTGCTGCGCGTGAGGGAGAGAGAGGGAAGAGATAAATTCATGTGAATTTAATTCAAAATTACGAATAAACGAGATGTTACATTCTTCCCATCTATAACGATCCGACAATTAGCCTGCATAATTTTGAATTTAATTTAGACAATAACTCCATATCCATTTATAACCATCCGTCTCTTAATTCTAATTCAAAATTAACTACTTCCCCTCCAAATTGAATTCAATTTTGACAATAACTCTAAATCCGTCTATAACCATCCATATTTTAATTCCAATTCAAAATTAACAATTTTTCCTCCAAATTGAATTTAATTAAAATTAAATAGGGTAAAATTTTAAAACCACAATTTCCCATTTTTCCTTTCAAATTTCACAAAAACTCAAAATTTCTTATCCAAATAATTCAATTATCCCTTTCAATTAATTTAAAACTCTACTCAAAGAATCCACATTAACCAGTAAAACTTCTTCAACTGTAACAATTTGATTTCAAATTCCAAAGATTAGGGAAACTAAAACTCAACAATTTGAGACAATTAACTTAAATTTTCCTAAAATCTCGGGATGTTACATTCTTTCCACCTTTAGAACTTTCATCATCGAAAGTTCAAATCTTGAAAAGCTTTTGATACTTAATCCTCACCTCATCATCTCGCTTTCGAATTGCTTCATTGATCCAAGTGAATAGTACTTTAAACTTCAGTTGTCCATAAAGGTCTATACCTCCTTTCATATAATATATCCAAATTTTTGAAGGAAAACCAATTGAAGTCAATCTCAAATGCTCGCAACCAATAAACTATTAACTTAGGAAGCCAAACCAACTTAGCCTTTGACCTCAAAATATCAATTTACTTTACCTTATCAAAATAATAAAACCTTTATTAAATGCTTTTATTTTCCTCCCACTTATCTTCGTTAAGACCAATAAGTTAAATTAAAGGTTCTCTTTTTCACTTTCCAAGTGAAACATAATCTCTATACCAAAATATGTGACCCCTTTCAGCCCTTTTATAACCTATAATTCAATTTCAAACTTCATACTTTTATTAGGGTACTTTCCATAAGTTAACATTGATTTTAAACTCCATAAAAAGTTATGCTTTTGAGATTTGAAGGAATTTTAGTTAGAGGACGAAATAGATACTTTATCACTTTTATTGATGATTTCTCAAAATATACTTCCATTTATTTATTACAAAAATAAAAGTGATGCTTTTGAGATTTTTAAAAAATTTCTCTTCAAAGTTGAAAATCAATTTGGTAGAAAAATTAAAAGATTAGAAGTGATAGAGGTCGAGAATATGAATAATTTGAATTCAATTCATATGTTGAATCATTAAGAATAATTCATGAGACTGTTCCTCCATATTTACCTACTTCTAATGAAGTAGCCAAGAGGAAAAATAGAACCTTAATTGGTTTGACGAATGCAATGATACTAGAATCAGATGTACCTTTTAATCTTCTGGGTGAAGCGGTTTTGACTGCTTGTCATGTGTTAAATCGAGTGCCACAAAAAAGACAAAGACTACCTTTTCAATTATGGAAAGGGTATAAGCCAAATTTGGTATATTTAAGAGTTTGAGGATGTTTAGCTTTTGTAAGACTAAGAGATCATAAAAGACCGAAATTAGGATTTTAAAGTTACCACCTATGTTTTCTTGGATATGCAATTAATAGTGTAACCTATAGATTTCCTTATATTGAACATAATATGATTTTGAATCAAATAATACAATTTTTCACGAAGAAAAATTTCATGAAGAAAACTTTCCTAGTCAAGAAATAATAGGGTCAAAGCAGTGAATAGACTTCTAAGTTTGGTTCCTTGACTCCTAGTGATAATAATTACAACAATTCTCCAGTTGAATGAAAGAGAAGTAAAAGAGCTAGAATTTTGAAAGATTTTGGTCTTGATTTTTATGTTTATAATGTTCAGGAAATACAAATTTCTTTGTAAGAAGCTTTAACATCTCCATATGCAATTTTTTGAAAAGAGGTCGTAAATGATGAGATGGAATCATTAATTTCTAATAGAACTTGAAAATTGGTTGACTTAGCACTAGGTTGTAAAACTATTGAGTGTAAGTGGGTCCTAAGAAAAAAGTTGAAACCAAATGATAGTATAGACAAGTACAGAACAAGGCTTGTCGCAAAAGGTTTTAAACAAAAGGAAGATTTAGACTTCTTTGATACCTTTTCTCTAGTTATAAAAATCACATCCATTAAATTGTTAATTGCAATTGCTGCAATTTTTTATATGAATATTCATTAAATGGATGTGAAAACAACTTTTCTAAATGGTGATTTAGAAGAAGAAATTTATATAGACCAACCTGAATGTTTTATAGAGTCTTGACAAGAGAACAAAGTGTGTAAGCTTACTAAATCCTTATATGGCTTAAAGCAAGCTCCAAAGCAGTGACATGAAAAATTTGATTCTTGCATGCTAAATAATTATTAAACCAAATGAATGTGACAAGTGTATCTATCATTAATCATGGACAGATTCTGATCATGTTATTATTAGCCTATATGTTGATGATTTACTGATCTTTAGCTCAAATAATTTTGTTATAAATGAAACAAAAAAATTGTTAAGCAGTCATTTTGATATGAAAGTAATTGGTGAAGCTAATTATATTCTGGATATGAAAATAATGAAAAATCCATATGGTTTTTTTCTTGACCAATCATGTTATATCAAGAAAATACTTAGGAAATATAATTATTTTGATTAAACATGTGTCTATCCATTTGATTCAAGTGTTCACTTATTTCTCATTGAATATGAAAGTGATGCAATTAATTAAAAGGATTTTGCTAGTGTGATCGGTAGCCTATGATATGCAACTGATTGTACTAGACCTGACATTGCATATGCAATAGGAGTTCTTAGTAGATTTACAAGTAAGCCAGGTAAAGAGCATTGACATGCCACTGATCGTGTTATGAAATATTTATTGGGAATAAAAGATTATAGCTTACTCTATAAAAAAATATCTGACTGTTATTGGAGGATTTTTTTGTGCTGACTAAAATACATTTTCAGGTAAATCTCTATCTACTACAGTTATATTTTTACCTTGGGAGGTAGTGCTATTTGTTGGAAATCTAAAAAACAAAAAAATATTGCTAACTCCACTATGGAAATAGAACTTATTCCTTTAGCTTCAGCCAGTGAGGAAGCCAGTTGACTAAGAGATTTATTATATGAAATTCCAATGTAGGATAAACTAGTACCTCCAATCGTGATAAATTGTGATAGCATTGCCACAATTAGTAGAGTAAAAAATTGTTTTTATATCAATAAATCTAGACCTATAAGAAGAAAACACAGTAATGTGAGATCTTATTTGAGTAATGGGATTATTAATGTGAATTATATTAAATCTTATGATAATCTTACATATCCATTAACAAAGGGCCTTAACTAAAGAAAGGGTCTGGAACACATCGAGGGGGATGAGGTTGAAACCCTTATAATAATCATGAGCCATATATAAGGATACCCACTTAGTGATAAGAGATCATGAGAACTAGATTCAAAATGAAAAATGGTCTATAGTAGATAAATAAGGTTGGGTGGAGACATACGGGTGGCTCATGTTTAAGTGATAACCTAAATGGTCTATAGTAGATAAATAAGGTTGGGTACCTTATCCTGGTGCACTACGAGTATGGTCTGCTTTGCAGGTGTTAAAATTTTTGTAAAGTACTACAAATGATCTGATCCTGATCATTCATGTATTAGACATGTGTGCGGAGATATTCTATACAAAGGAGTTTGTATAAGACTATTCCACGAAATGTTTAGTCTCATTATATAACACCGTTCATAATAGAGACTTACAATTCACCAGGATGACCATAGGTAACATGACCTGAATCCTGAGTGAATTGTGAACTTCTGCCTATGAGGGCGATCCTTTGATTTGTATGAGTGAGAGTGACCAGATCACGACTCAACAAGCCTACCATTTTAGGGATTTGTCTGATTGGAGAGCTGGGAACACAGCTACACAAGATGGAATTCACTCCTTCCTCGAAGCAGAAGTAAGTAGATAAATTATTCCCTTAGGCCTGATTCCAGGTCTTAAACGACAATGTGGCGCCACACCCTCTCCTGGCCCGAGAGGGTTTTAGTCATAGTAAGACTATGATCTATTGTTCATTAGAGGATCGTAACTATAAGGGCAAAAGGGTAATTTGGCCTAACTGTACTTACAAGAAATTTGTGATGGGTCATCGTACTGTTGATTGGTAATATCCAATGGACACAAAAATATATTTGTAGTGCAAAGAGTGCAGCTGTCGGTCTTTAGTAGAGTGTCCAACAGTTAACAGATGGTGAATAATATAATTAAAGAGTTTAATTAATTATTCATGTGCCATTAGAGCTTCAAGCTACAGTCCATGAGATCCCCTTGGTAGCTCAAAAGGATTTAGTTGAGAATCGATTTTTGGATTAATTTGAATTGTTCAAATTAATGGAGGGATTTAATTATATATGATAAAATTAAATTGTTTCAATTATAGATGATATAATTGTCATAATGTATTTGATATATTATAGCTTAATGGGAGGAAATAAATATTTGAAGGAGATTCAAATATATATTCTATGAATGTGATTCATAGTTGTTAAATTTAATATAAATGAGATTTATATTAAATGCCATAAAATAGAGAAAAATGAACTATAGTTTATATTGTATGTGATATAATATTAAAACTATGAGTTATATGTTATATTTGATATAACATATAATTTAATATGAATATAATATGATAACTATATGATAAGTTAGTTATCATATTTATTTATATTATATTATTATTATTTGAATAATAAGGAAGAGAGTTACAACTGCCTTCCCCATCTTTTCTCTCCACCCACTTTAGTGGGTGATTATATTTTTTTATGGCAAAAAGGAGAATGAAAGAAAAAAACTTTTTCTTCTTCTTTTACGTTGAGGTTGTTGAACGATAGAGAGTTTTACAAAAGTGTTATGTGGTGTTTTTTAGAGAATTCTCAATCCACCTCCTCCACCAAACTTTCTCTCAAACCAAAATAGTCAGAGCCCACCACTTCTGGGTTCTCACCCTGAGAATAGCAAGGACTCTATTGTGGTTGTGTCTGAATTTCTATTCAAGGTTATTTTGAAGAAAGTCTTCAAAAGGGTTCGTGACTGTTCGAAGTATTCGTGAAGAAAAGGTTATTCAAAGGTAATATTTCTTGAACTCTTTTATTGAAAAAGCATGTTATAATTTATTTTGAATGTATATCTATTGTATGTTTACTGTAGACTTAGTATTCGATAATTAATGGAGTTTGGTCAATCCGCTTTTACTCAAGGTTCTCCTCACACGAGTTCCTTCAATTAGTATAAGAGCCAGGTTGTTGGTTTCTGATTCCAAATTTCATTCTTGTATTGAATCGTTTACAGTACTGGTCGGTTTTATGATCTACATTCTATTTATTTGATGAATGGTTATGAATGAATTGTTGATGGATGTTTTCAGGATAGAATTCTCGTTTTAAGGATTTCTTTAAATTTACAAAGTTGGTTTGTAAAGGGCTCCTACGTTTTTGGGCATTAAACATTGCAATCGAGTTTGTAAATTTGTTAGTTTTGAGTCGCTTGTGAAGCTTCAAAGAAGGGTTGCAGATCGGAGTTTCGATGGAGAAGACGAAACAGAGGTTACCGCATCATGTAGCTAGAGCTAAACGATCAGATAGCTTTTATTATGCGATCGTGTAGAGTTTGCTACACACGGTGTAGCATTTGCTAAATGATCGCATAGCTAATGCTACGCGATCCTGTAGAGTTTACTACACGATCATGTTGTGTTGGCTACATGATCGCATAGGCATTTACTTGCTAAACGATCATACGGTTTTGGATACTCAAAGTAAGCTTGCGTGCTACGCGATCACGTAGACTATCATGCTCATCACATAGTTATTAGCTACGTGATTGCATAGTATTTGATACTCAACGCATGGATGCTTACTATATGATCGTGTAGACTTTCATACTCATCGCATAGTCATTAGCTACGTGATCGCATAGACCCGACGCATAGCTGCTCGACACTTGGTGTGTTTGCTACACGATCAACTACAAGGTGTTCTTTGAGGAGCGATTCAAGACCCGGTTCACTTGTTCTGAACTGGTGGACTCAAATTTTGTAATAGTTAACCTTTTAATTTCTTGTTTAGAGAGGTTCTATCCTGGTCCATCAACTTTTAAGTATAAATATACATGTGATGTATGTTTTTACTATATGTCATAATGTATGTCATCTAGTTTTAAAACCCACCATAGGTTATACATTTATTTTCATGCATCATTTTATATTATAAGTGTTATAATATACATTTATAGCATATCCATGCATCATTTTATTATAAGTGTTATAATATAAGGTTGAATGGTTGTATGGAATGTTGCTATAGCATGATTCATTACTTAGTTATATAAATATTATATATTAGTAATGAATGAACATTGCATGAAACATGACATTACTTTATGTTAATTTATAAGTGTTATAATTAACTTATGTATGTCTATCATGTAATAGTTAGTTTTAATTGTTTCATTTATTTATAATTTTTATAATTAAATGAAATTAGAATTAAAATCAATAATAAAGAGTTGCATGCAAACCTTAGGCTATAATCCTTTTTTAAAACAGTTTTAAAATATGATTGAGATAGACCTAAGATCACTTTTATAATGAGATTAGAAATCTAAGTTTAATCTTTTAAATCGGTTTAATAGGATTAAATTGATTCCCAATAAAAGATTAAATATGTAAAAAAATGTATCTATAAGGGACCTTTTGTCTAAGGCTGATTCTGGCTAAGCTGGGTACTTAAGTCGATGAAAACGTCGCACCCCTACCTGGGAACCTACCTGAAAAGGTGAATTAGATAGATTTGTTTCATGCATGCAAGTTTGATGAAAGTCTATTAAAGAGTTTAATGAGACTTAAATCAAAGTTATCTAATCATCAAAGACAAGAATTGTTTTTTAGTAAATTAAAAACACTTAGATACAATCAGTAGCCAGATTTTCCTAAGTTAATTAACCCTAGGGAAAACATTCGGTGGGAGGAAAATGGGGTATATGATACTTCATTTTTACCTCTACACATTTCTCCCTAAAAGTTCACACCGTGAGATCTACTCTCAGCCTCGAGGCACAATGGGTGTCCCCCTTCGGGTGGCATTTGGGTAGGTCAATACCAAGGTGAATGAAGAGAGTGTTTAGAGTAAGGGAGTGGGACATGTGACAATACATCCTTCGGTTTCTCTCATTAGGTTGAATAAAGTTTCATGCATCGCCTCGTGGCATCGTGGGTGTTCCCTTAGAGGATGGCTGTATTGCATGATGCTTTATTGGATCTCCAAAAATGGATAGGGTTGCTTTAGTCTCTTGTTCCAATTGGTTTTTCCCTACGGTTGACTCATTGGCGCGAGACTCTAGAACCTAAAATAAGAAGTTACAGTTACACAGAATTGTTAAGGATGTTAACAAATTTTGGACTGAACAATGGTGACTATTAGTTACAATTACAAGGAGTTGTTTTTGTCTAATGGTTGAGAATGTCTCATTTGAGTGAAGGGACACTTGATCACCTTAAGGTGACTTTTTTCCTGCCTCACTGAAGCATCATTGCAAAATAGATGTCACTTAAGGTACACTAGACTATTTTGCTAAAACTTGATTGGTTTTCTTAAAAGTGGTTTAATGCAAGTAGACTAAATTAGGTTTGTTCTTTTTCAGAAAAGTTTTAAAATGACTACCGCGACTCTTAATTTACTTGCCGCCGATAAATTAACTGGGAGAACTAGGAGAACTACGCTAGTTGGAAAAACATGATCAACACTATTTTAATCATCGATGACCTGCATTTTGTCCTGATGGAGGAGTGTCCTCCCATTCAACCTCCTAATTCTCCTCGAAACATTCAGAAAGCATACGAGCGCTGGATAAAGGAAAATGAGAAGGCTCGAGTGTACATCTTGGCAAGCCTTAACGAAGTCTTGGACAAGAAGCACGAGCTCATGCTCACAGCTTGTGAGATCATAGAGTCCCTGAGGGGAATATTTTGACAACCGTCTGCACAGCTCAGGCACGACCCTCTTAAGTACATCTTTAATGTCTGTATGCAAGAGGGAGCATCTGTTCGAGAACACGTTCTCAACATGATGATCCACTTCAACATGGCGGAGATGAATGGGTCAAGCATCGATGAGGCCAGCCAGGTTTGCATTATACTGGAATCTTTACTTGAAAGTTTCCTGCACTTCCGTAGCAATGTTGTTCTGAACAAGATTGACTACAACCTAACTACCCTACTCAATGAGCTGCAGACTTTCCAATCCTTGTTGAAAAGCAAGGAGAAAAAGGCTAAAGCAAATGTTGCTTCTGTTGCATCGACACCATCACGTAACGGAAGAGGACAGGATCCATAAGCATTCTAATTCATTAATTTTGGTTGAAAAGAAACATGCTAAAATAGAGTATAATGGGTTTCATGAACATACCTTGGCCGAACCATTGAAATCTCCATTTTCAAGCTGCAAAATTCTCCAAATCTTTATGTATACCACCAGAAGATCTTTCCTACAATCTTCTGGTGCTCTAGGTTGAGTTATGGGACTCAAAATAAGCTGGAATCAAAGGGAATATGAAGAAAGCTCACTGAACCAACCCATTGAAGAATACCTTCTTCATCCGAATTTTTCAGCAAAAATTCAGTCGGTTCATCCTCCCTTTCTTCATCCAATCTCTTCAATATATTGCAGACTATCATGCAAAGAGATGTGTTGCATGGGATGCAGCTCATGCTTGGAGTAAACCAAAAGAAGAGGTGGTGGGTTCCTTGTAAGCTAGTTGAAGATGAACTTTGAAAAACTCATTTTCAATTTTGTGTAATTTTTCAATTTCCAAAATCTATTTTGATTTTAAAATTTATTAATTTTAAAAATTAATTTCATAAATTAATTTTCTAATAAAATTAATAAATAATTATTTAAATAATTTAAATAATTCTAATTAATTTAATATCCAATATTAAATTAATTTTTACACAAATTCATCTTCATATATTTAAATCATATTTAAATATATTTTCTCAAATTCCTTTTGATTCTATTTTGAACATTTCAAATTAACTTATCACACTACTCTAAAGCTAATTCATTTTTGAGCTAGTAGGGGGACCTCATGAACCTACAGGTCATGGGCTCCAACGATCCGAGATTAATTGGCTAAACTCATTAGACCGATCTAACCCCCATTCATTGACTAATGGGTCACTCCACTAAAGCCCATAGTTGAACTCCTCTCACTGTAGTTATATTATGTCCACTCGATATAACCATGATTAGTAAGTTAACCCTTCACAGGTTGTTCGTAATAACAAATGTGTTAAATCTCTGTTTTACCCCCAAAATTACCTTTTGTTCCTTAAGTCCCACTGATCCTCTAATGAACAATTGTTTTGTGATCCAATCATAAAACCGAGTCCCTCTCATTGGCATGAGAGGGCGGGATCCCTTGTTCATGCTCAGAATCAGTACTTAAGGGTTCGAGTAAAGCGAGTAGGAGTGAATTCCCTCTTGCACCCTATGTCCTCAGCTATCTATCCAGTCTTACCCCTGAAATGGCAGTCATATTGAGCCAGCTTGTTGAGCCAACTCTCACCTATGCAAATCTAAGGGTAATTTCAGATAAACAGGAGTTCATAGTTAGCTCAGAACTAAGGTCAAGTTACCTAGGTCATCGCTTTGAAATAGTTAGTCTTAAATAGTAAACAACGTTATAAAGTAAGAGTGACTCATTTCGTGGTCCGATGTTGTACAAACTCTTTTGCACAAGGACACCCCCACTCCTCATGTCCAACATGAACGAATTAGAATCACTTCATTTGTAGCATTTTACAACTCCTTGTAACAACTACAGAGTAGGCCGTATCCAATAGTGTTACCAAAATAAGGTACCCAACCTTATCCATATACTATAGATCATTTTGACTATTTACTCGAACCCGATCCACCTTTATGTCCCCACATAAAATTCAAGTACTCATTCAATAGTCAAAGAACTTTTAGGTTTATTGGATTTCTATTCAAACACCTTTATTGAATTTTCAGAATAAGCTCCATTGTTTTCATACCACGAGTTTTAGGACATAAAACCCAACAGCTTCATCTTCTAAAAAGTTCCACAAAGGTTGGACCTCTGGAACTAAGTCTGTACCTTCTTCCTCTGGCACCAAAAGATCGATGAAGAAGAAGGGTGGAAAGGGGAAGGTTGCTACTAACTCAGGAGTTGCTGCACCAAGGGATAGACAACCTGTCAGGGTTGACAAAGGAAAGTGTTTCCACTGCAACCAGGATTGGTACTGAAAGAGGAACTGCCCCAGATATTTGGCAGAAAAGAAGAAGGCCAAACAAGGTAAATGTGATTTGCTTGTCTTGGAAACTTGTTTAATGGAGAATGATGATTCTGCCTGGATTATTGACTCTGGGGCCACTAACCATATTTGTTCTTCATTTCAAGGAATTAGTTCCTGGCGGTTACTTGATGCTGGTGAGATGACGATGCGAGTTGGAACCGGGCACGTTGTCTAAACTGTGGCAGTGGGAGGTCTCCGGTTAACTTTACAGAACAAATTTCTAATTTTGAATGATGTATAGGTAGTTCCTGATTTTAAAAGGAACTTAATTTCTATAAAGTGTTTGTTAGAACAATGTTATCATTTAAACTTTTCTTTTAATAAAGTGATTATTAAAAAGAATGGTGTCAATATATGTTCTGCAAAACTAGAAAACAATTTATATGTGCTAAGGCCGCTAGCAAAAAATGCTCTCCATAACATAGAGATGTTTAAAACTATTGTAACTCAACTTAAAAGACTTAGAATTTCTCTTAAGGAAAATGCCCAACTTTGGCACCTAAGACTAGGAAACATTAACCTTAATAGGATTGAGAGGTTGGTGAAGAATAGACTTCTAAACGAGTTAGAAGAAAATTCTTTACTTATGTGTGAGTCATGCCTTGAAGGCAAGATGACTAAAAGGCCTTTTACTGGAAAAGGTCATAGGGCCAAAGAACCTCTAGAGGTAGTACATTCAGACCTATGTGGTTCGATGCATGTAAAAAATAGGGGGAGGTTATGAATATTTCATCACTTCTACTGATGATTATTCAAGATATGGGTACATTTATTTAATGCACATAAGTCTGAATATTTTGAAAAGTTCAAAGAATTTAAGGCTAAAGGTTAAAATGCATTAAATAGAACGATTAAAACATTTTGATCTAATCGAGGTGGAGAGTTTATGGATTTAACTTTCTAGAACTATATGATAGAACATGGAATAGTATCCCAACTTTCAATACCTGGTACACCTCGGCAAAATGGTGTATCAGAGAGGAGAAATCGAACCCTGTTGAACATGGTTTGATTTATGATGAGTTATGCTTCCTTACCTGACTCATTTTGGGGTTATGTAGTGGAAGTTGCAGCATACATCCTGAACTGCGTTTCCTCCAAGAGTGTTGCCATAACACATTTGGAGTTATGGAATGGTTGTAAAGCTAACTTACGTCATTTCAGAATCCAGGGTTACCCAACACATGTGCTTAAGGCTAATCCTAAGAAATTGGAACCACGTTTAAGGTTATGCCTATTTGTAGGCTACCCCAAGGGAACGAGAGGTAGTTATTTCTTTGGTCCTAAAGAAAAAAAAAAAGTATTTGTATCGATACATACTACTTTTCTTGAGAAGGACCATATAAGGGAGCACAGGTTCAGAAGTAAAATTGTGTTGAATGAGATTTTCAAAGAAACTACTGAATCTTCAACAAGAGTTGTTGAAGAGCCTAGTACCTCAACAAGAGTTGTTGAAGTAGGTTCATCTAGTAGATCAAATTCACCTCAAGTGTTGAGGGATTCTCGACGTAATGGGAGGTCTGTGAACCCACCTATTCGCTATATGGGTTTAACTGAAATCCTAGCTATGGTAGCTGATGGCGAAGTTGAGGATCCATTGTCTTACAAGAAGGCAATGGAAGATATTGACAGAGATGAATGGATCAAAGTCATGGATCTCGAAATGGAGTCTATGTACTTCAATTAAGTATGAGATCTTGTAGATCAACCTAATGGGGTTAAACCTATAGGTTGTAAATGTACAAAAAGATAGGGGGTGCTGATGGGAAGGTGCAAACCTTCAAAGCTAGACTGATGGCAAAGGGTTATACCCAGGTAAAGGGAGTCGACTATGAAGAGACTTTCTTGCCTATTGCTATGCTGAAGTCTATCCGGATCCTCCTATCCATTGCTTCATATTATGACTATGAGATATGGAAAATGGATGTCAAGACTGCTTTTCTTAATAACAATCCTGAGGAGACCATTTATATGGTGCATCCAGAGGGATTCATAACCCAAGGTCAAGAGAAAAAGGTTTGCAAGCTTAATTGGTTCATTTATGGATTGAAACAAGCATCTCAATCTTGGAATATAAGGTTTAAAACTGCGATCAAATCTTATGGCTTTGATCTGAATGTTGATGAGCCTTCTGTATACAAGAAGATCATCAATAATTCAGTAGTTTTTCTAGTGTTGTATGTAGATGATATCCTACTCATTGGGAATGATGTAGTTTATTGACTACAGTTAAAAACTGGCTAGTGACTCCGTTCCAAATGAAAGATTTAGGATAGGCTCAGTTTTTTTTACGTATTTAGATCATTCAAGATCGAAAAAATAAAATGCTAGCACTGTCTCAACGTCGTATATTGACAAAATGCTTGTCAAGTATTCAATGCAAAACTCCAAGAAGGGCTTATTGCCTTTCAGGCACGGAGTTTCTTTGTCTAAGGAACAATATTCTAAAACACCTCAAGAGATTGAGGAGATGAGACGGGTTCCCTATGCATCTACCGTAGGCAGCTTGATGTATGCGATGTTATGTACTAAACTTGACATCTGCTATACAGTGGGGATAGTCAGTAGATATCAATCTAATCCAAGATTCGATCACTGAACAGTCGTTAAGAACATCCTTAAGTATCTATGGAGAACAAATGACTACATGTTGTGTATGGTTCTAAAGATTTGATCCTTACGGACTAATTTTCAGACTGATTGAGATTCTAGAAAATCCACATTAGGATCAATGTTCAGTCTTAACGGAGGAGCAGTAGTATGGCGAAGCACCAAGCAAGAGTACATCGTTGAATCCACCATGGAGGCTGAATATATAGCGACTTGTGAAGATGCTAGGGAAGCCGTTTAGCTCAGGAAATTCTTGACTGATCTGGAAGTTGTTCTAGACATGTCAAAGGCCATCACATTTTATTGTGATAATAATGGTGCTATGGCTGATTCCTGAGAGCCTAGGAGTCATAACTGCGGGCAAGCACATAAAGTGGAAGTATCATCTCATCCGAGAGATTGTGCATCGATGGGATGTGATTGTCATGAAGATAACTTTGAAGCAGAACGTTGCTGATCCAATTACAAAGGCCCTCACGACTAGAGCGTTTGAAGTCATCTACAGAGTATGGATCTATGGGACAGACCACGGCTGGACTAGGGCAAGTGGGAGATATTGTACTGGGCGTGTTA
Source organism: Benincasa hispida (assembly GCF_009727055.1). NCBI lineage: Eukaryota > Viridiplantae > Streptophyta > Magnoliopsida > Cucurbitales > Cucurbitaceae > Benincasa > Benincasa hispida. The sequence goes on along the minus strand of NC_052357.1, from coordinate 12,755,670 downwards.
TACCCTAGTTTATTATTTGTATGTTTGTATTTTTATTATATTGTACACTCCACTAGCTTTAAGTCAAGTAGGAGATTATTGAGGTTGATGCCCTAAATCTCGTAGGGTTCTGTAGTTTGTAAACATTGTATGAATAAACTATTTATGTGATTATTCACTTAGTCTATAAAATATGTGATATTTTAGTTACATTAACCACAAACCAATAAACTAACATTCAAGGTTATCTTTGAAACTTAAACATGTATATGGAGACATAGGATCATGTTTAAGTGATCACCCAAATGGTCTGCAATAGATAGATAAGGCTGGGTATCCTGGTGACATTACGAGTATGGTCCATTTTGTAGGTATTACAATTGTTGTAAAATGTTACAAATGATCTGATCTTGATCATTTATGTATTAGACATGCGAAGGGGGATATTCTATACAAAGGAGCTTGTATAAGACCAGACCACAAAATTTTTAGTCTCATTATATAACACCGTTCATATTAGCTGTGGACATAGTCTTACTAGATGGAATTCATTTCTACCCATTTTAACGTTAGCAGATAGGTTGTTCCATTAAGTACTGATTTATGGTTTTGTACAATGGAGCCTCGCTTTCTCATGGCTAAGCGGGATATGGTTTATTAGTTGGACTATAAACTAATTGTTCATTAGAAGATCAGTGGGAGCTAAAGGAGCAAGATGTATTTATAGGGGTAAAATGGTAATTTTGATCTAACTGTAAATACGAACAACCTGTGAAGGGTCGATTTACTAATTATGGTTAAAGTGGACAGAAATATATCTATAGTGAGGAGATGTAACTACCGAGCTATAATGATATGTCTTAATAGTTAACTAATATTGATTAATTCAGTCTAAAGAGTTTAGCCAATTAATCTCAAATCGTTGGAGCTCATGATCTATAGGTCCATAAGGTCCCTCTATTAGCTCGTAAAATTACTCCTTGGATTAATGAATTGAGCGGATTTGAAATGTTCAAAATCAAAATTAGGGTTTTAAATTTGAATAGGTTTGATTAATTATATTTGATATAATTAAAACGTTTAAATTTATCAAAATTAAATATAAATTGGAGAGTTTACAATATTTAAATATTAATTAACATGAATAGGATTCATGTTTGAATTAGGTGTTTTATTAATTTAATATTTGATATTAAATTATTTTTTAAATTAATTAAGTATGTTTAATTAATTAATTAAATAAAGAATTTTTTAATTCAATTTCAGAATTGAATTTCAATATTATTTAATTTTATTTTAATGTAAAATTAAATTTTTTATAAAAAAAATCTGATAATGGAAAAAATGATTATTTAATTTTAAAGTGCGGTTTTCCCAAAAATTTGATCTTGAGTGGAATTGTCCATGAATTAACACCTAAGTGCACTTTGTTAGTGGTTGATGAAGTGTCATCAATCTGATTAGCATGAATTAGTTCTTTAAAAACTTCAATTTTCAGAATTGTCCATGAATTAACACCTAATCTGCACTCTCTTCAAACCCACCTCACTCCGTTCACCTAATTGAGCTAATTCAGATATTCCACCTCTCAATCTAAGTTAGAGAATAGTAGAGAAGATCATTGTTGCGATCCACTTGTGATTTAGAGATCCAATTTGAGGAGAGGAGCTAGAATTGCTGAGATCTACAAAAGTATTGTGTTCATGAAACCCTCCTTCTTGAAAATAGTATTCTTGCATACTTTTAAACTCAAATTAAGTGTAATTAGAGTACTTATTGATTTTGATTTCTTCCTTTACATGTATGTTCATTCTATCAATTGATATCAAAGCATGATTTAAGTACTAAATTAACGTTAATTTGAGTTTGATGGGTGAATTTCTACAGATGCATATTTGGTTGACTGATATGGTTGAGATTCAAATTTGGTTTTAGATTTCTCTTTGATTATGCTGTTAAATTTGTAATCGACTCTTGTTTGATGAGCTTATATGTGTACTCTAGAGTATGTAATTTTATTAGAGTCAATAGAGTTGAAATTAGGTTGTAATCAAAGATTGAAACAAGCAAGGTTAGCAGTCGAAACTGGATTGAAGCTACTACCCTCGCAGCATTGCGACACTATTCTTAGAGCGTCACGACGCTGCTTATCTTAGAGCCCGAGGGTTGAAACGCTGGATTGAAGCGTCGTGACACTGTTTATCCCAGCCCAAAAAAACACGCGCATTCGTGAGCCAGTTCGCGCGGGTGAAGCCATTTCGACTGGTTTGGTTCTTTTCTAGTCTGGTCCAGCCCTCTCTGGTCTAGTTCAGCCTCTTTTGCAGCATTTGAGGGTCGGTTCGGGACGGGTCGAGTGATCCAGATTCAAAGTGGAGCTGTTTTTTTTTAATTATTATTTGTAATAATGAGTTAATTTGCTTCCTTAGGATGCCAAAGTTGAACCATATCGGTGTTGTTTAAATATTTATGCATATGATGTATGTTATATTTAAATTAAACAAGTGCATAATGTATGCTATGTAGATTTAAAATCCCATCATGGAAAGCATGTTACATGCATTAAAATATATTATAAAGAGTTATAATATATAGTATGCATGTTAAGGTTTCTAAAGGTTAATATAAGTGTTATATTCAAGTTTGAATGCCTTTGAAGAATGTTATGGATGGAAAGCATGTCTATTGTTTTATAAGTTGTTATAAAATTGGATTAGACATTAAAATCCATAACAAAGATAAGTTGCTTGCTCATTTAGTTTAACAACTTGTTTTAATAGTTAAAATAAGTCGTTATCTTATGAAATAAGGTTACAAACTCAACCGATATATAATCCTGTCTAAGGCTGGAGGTATTTAAGTTGACGGTCTACGGAACACCTCCTACTTAGGGATTATGGTCGAATAATTGAGCATTGTTAACCGATTTTAAGAGTTTGAATGAGTGGTGTGAGATAATAAAATGGTTTTATCACCTAGACATCGTAGGTTAAATCCAAATATAAACATTATACTTGGATAAATAACATAGACTTAGGATATTTATTAGCCGAAATATACTTAAGTAAACGTATACCCAAAATGTTAGAACACTTAGTAGGAGATTAAAAATATATATGATATATCGTTTTTAGCTCTCACGTCCCTAAGAGTTCACACCGTGAGATCCATGCTCGGCTTCGTGTCGATTTTACCTCGACTACTCAATTTTGAAAATGTTTGCATGGGTCAATAATAAGGTGAATAAGGGAAGTAGTTCATAGTAAGTGGGTCAATAATAATGTGTCAATATATCCTATAGTCTCTTCCATTAGTTTGAACCGTGAGATTCCTATGTTGCGCCTGCTGTCATTTTTAGGCAGCACTAGCTAGTCGTTAACCATAGTGATCCCCTCAGAAGGTTGTAACATAGGATTCAGAACAACCCAAGCTTCAGAAATGCATAGGGTTTCATAGTTCCATCTTGAACATTGTCTTCCAATTTGGGGGCATATTCATATCGTCCTATAAAATCTGAAAATGGAGGGTTACACTCACAAATTACCAAGTGTTAGTAAGTTCTTGACCGAAAATGGTAACTAAATGACTATAGGAATAAGTGTGATTTTGGAGATAGTATTTGGTCAAGATTGTCTTGCTTCAGTGAAGGAGTATTTGACTGACTCTCGGTAGCATCTATTCTGACACAATCTAAGGCTCCTAGAGGATAGTAGGGAAGTCGTAGTGGTGGTTCACAACCAAAAGAAAAAAAGATTGCAGCTGAATTTCATGTTTGAAGAAGATCTTCAAAGGTCTATATGAAACCCATGGACATGCTCAATTCAAAGTTAAAATTAATGATTTAGAATGTTTTATCATTTTGTTTCTTCCACTGTGTGTTTTTATAAACTTACAATTGGTATCACTGTATCAGAGCATCTTTTAAACATTCAATTTGAGTTAATTTTGGTGTAGTGGGTGTCTTTTCATAAATTGTATGAAAATGGTGAACTGATATTGTTTTCCTGTGTTTTGGCATTAAATTCTCTTCAATTTTGTTGTAATTAATGTAACTGTCTCTTGATTGATGGGCCTTAATGTGTGTTTAAGAGTATATAATTCACTTGGAGTCATTAGAGTTGAAATTAGGATGAAATTGAAGAAAGAAGCAGTGGAGGTTAGCAGCAAAAAACTGAATTCAGCCACTGCCTCGAAGCGTCGTGATGCTGTGCTTGGAGTGTCACGACGTTGCTCTTCGTTCCAGCCCAGGATTTTGAAGATGACCCTGTGGCGTTGCAACGCTGGGATGCAACGTTGCGACACTGTTTATCCCAACCCAGCATGCACGCGCGAGCCCAAATCGACGATCCAAGTGAATCGGTCCAGTCGGTTTGGACCAAGGAAGTTCGGTTTGACCTAGTTAAGCCCGGTTCAACTCAATTTTAAGCATTGAAGGTCCGGTTCGAGTAGTCCAGAAGTGTTTTGGAGCCAGTTTTTCTGATTTATGTAATAATTTAGGCCTTTGTTTGGTTGAAAATTCCAAAACTAAACCATATCGATTGTGTTTAATTATTTATACATGTGATGTAAGTTATAATTAAATAAATCTTATATGTGTATATAGTATGTCACGTAGATTTAAAATCCACCATAGAAAGCATGTTACATGCATTGAACATATGTTATAAGATGTTATAATATATAGTATTCATGTTTAGGATTTCAGTTGTTTTAATATAAGTATTATATTAAATCATGAGATATCTATGTTTGTTATAGATGCAATGCATGTCTAATTTTTTTTTTTTTTTTTTTTTTTTTTTGTAAGTTGTTATAAAATCAGGTTAGACATTTAAAATCCATAACAAAGATAAGTTGCACGTTCACGTAGGATTAACCACTTGTTTTAATAGTTAAAATAGGTCGTTGTCTTATAAAACTTGGGTTACAAACTCAATCGGTATATAACCCTTTCTAAGGCTGGGGGTATTTAAGTTGATGGTCTATGGAACACCTCCTAGCTGAGGATTATGGTCGAATAATTGAGCATTGTTAACCGGTTCTATAAGTACACATGAATGGTGTAAGGTTTTAAAACTAGCTAGACATCGTAGGTTAAATATAAATATAATCGTTATACTTGGATAGATCATATAGACTTAGGTTGTTTAAAATTAGCCAAAATATACTTAAGTAAAAGAATACCCAAACATTTAAAACACTTCAGTGGGAGACTAACAATATATACGATATATCGTTTTCAGCTCTCACGTCCCCAAGAGTTCACGCCGTGAGATCTATGCTCGGCTTCTTATCGTTTTTACCGCGACTGCACCATTTGGAAAGTGTTTACATGGGTTGATAACAAGGTGAATGGGGAAGTAGTTCATAGTAAGTGGGTGAAGGAAATGTGTCAACATATCCTACGGTATCCTCTATTAGTTTGAACCATGAGACTCCTATGTTGTGCCTGCTATTGTTTTTAGGCGGCACAAGCTAGTCATTAACAGTAGTGATCGATTCGGAGGGTTGTAATATAAGATTGGGAACAACCCATGCTTCAGAAATGAATAGGGTTTGATAATTCCATCTTGAACATTTTTTTCCAATTCGGGGGCATGTTCATACCATTTCATAAGATCTGAAAATGGCGGGTCTTACGTACAAGAGTTACTAAATGTTAGTAAAGTTCTTGACCAAAAACGGTAACCAAAACAACTATAGGAATAAGAGTTATTCTGGATATAGTATTTGGTCAAGATTGTCTTGCTTCAGTGAAGGAGTATTTGACTACCCCACAGTAGCATCTATTCTAAACACACTAAAGTATCGTTGCAAATAAATAAAGAAATATGGGTACTTTATTATTTTTTGCTAAAATTGGATTTAGATGCATAAGATTAATAGAATTTGTTTATTTTTCAGCAATGTCAAACTCGATTATACAACTTCTTGCTTCCGACAAATTCAATGGAGAATGTTACTCTAATTGGAAAACGAATATAAATACAATATTAATGGTTGACAATCTGAGGTTTGTTTTAACAGAGGAATATCCTCTTCTTCTCGATTCAAATACTAACCAAAATGTTTGGGAAGGTGATGATAGATGGGTAAGGGTTAATGAGAAGGCGAGAGCCTACATCTTGGCAAGCATTACGAACGACGTTATATAATAAGACTAAGCATTTCGTGGTCCGATTTTATACAAACTCCTTTGTATAGAATATCCCCGCTCGCATGCCTAATAAATGAATGATCAGGATCAGATCATTTGTAGCACTTTACAACATTTGTACAAACCTACAAAGTGGGTCATACTCGTAGTGTCACCGGGATAAAGTACTCAGCCTTATCCATATACTACAGGCCATTTAGATTATCACTTAAACATGATCCATCTGTATGTCTCCACATACATGTTTAAGTTACAACAATAATCTTGGATATTAGTTTATTGGTTTATGGTTAATGCAACTAAAATAGCACATATTTTATAGGCAACATTAATAAAATATCATATATTTTATTAATCACATAAAGAGCTTGTTCATACAATGTTTACAAACTATAGAACCCTACGAGATTTAAGGTATCAACCCCAATAAGATTTAAGGCATCAACCTCAACAACGCTATGAGAGTTATAATCTTCCTATCAATGATTCTGACAGCTTTTACAGGATATGTACTACCTTGGGGTCAGATGAGTTTTTGGGGAGCAACTGTAGTTACAAGCTTAGCTAGCACCATACCCGTAGTAGAAGATATCATAGTGACTTGGCTTTAGGGTGGTTTCTTCGTGGATAATACCACCTTAAATCGTTTTTTCAGTCTTCATCATTCACTCCATTTTCTTTTAGCAAGTGTTTGTCTTCTTTATCTGGCCGTATTGCATTAATATGGATCAAATAATCCATTCGGTGTACATCAGAGATGGATAAAATTTATTTTTACCCCTTTTTTTATGTAAAGGATCTAATGAGTTGGGTAGCTTTTGCTACCTTTTTTCCATGTGGGTTTTTTATGCTTCTAATGTTTTGAGGCATCCCGACAATTATATACCTACTAATCTAATGCCCACCCCACCTCATATTGTGTCAGAATGGTATTTTCTACCAATCCATGCCATTCTTCGTAGTATACCTGAGAAAGCGAGAGATGTAGCTGCAATAGCACCAGTTGTTATATGTCTGTTGGCTTTACCTTTTTTTAAAAGTATATATGTGCATAGTTCAAGTTTTTGCCCTATTCACTAAGGACTATTTTGGTTTCTTTTGGCAGTTTGCTTACTACTAGGTTGGATCGGATGTCAACCTGTGGAGGCACCATTTGTTACTATTGGACAAATTTCTCCTTTTGTTTTCTTCTTGTTGTTTGCCATAACGCCCATTCCAGGATGAGTCGGAAGAAGAATTTCTAATTCTTACATGGATGAGCCCTAGCCTTGTAAGCTCACACCTAATCAGTGAAAGTTCTAACACAAATCATTGTAGAGTGAGTATTACACCAATAATCCATTGACAAGCGATTTTTCTAGTTGGCTTTGTTGATATAGCTTAGATAGGGTAAAGATACGAAAGGGTAGAGCTTAACTTTGAAATCTGGGGCTTTGTTCCCAAAACTCCCTTCCCCCTCTCCGTCCCTTACTCGTCTTTTGAAAGCCAGAACATTCGCATAGAGGAGTATCTGTATCACGCATGCTTCTCCACTGATGACAAAATGACCTTCGAGACTCTTCTAGGAATTCCTACCCCTATCAATTTGAGGGGGGGAAAGAAATCAAAGAGTCTTATGTATTCATATTCTTTTATACTAGGACTCATAACAGATTATAAATAAAGGATGGAATAGGAATGGAGGCATTCCAGCCCAAAATACTCTGGTGAATGGGTCGAGAGAGATAGTGAGGGGAGTGGCATAGAGGAAGTGTAGTAAAATGTTGAGTGGCTATCCAACCATTCAGTCGGCTATGGAGGGAGGTTTCAGCAAGCGAGTAAACCAATGCAAAACTAAGGTAGGTCTATCATCGCTCATCCATCATGTTCTCTCCCGTGAAGTTATTATTATGGGTATGCAATCCCTATGGAAAAAAAAGTATGTCGATTGGAGGAAATTTCCACCCTATGATTGATGATCCATTCCACCCTTCCATATAGGCAGAAAGGTGTTCAATTTTATGGATGACTTTTAGTAGTTCTTCTATCCCCTTTTGTTCCATCTATCCCTTCACTTCTAAGGATTCCATATAGCTAGACAACCACAGTTCTTCGCTTGAAAAGAAAGAATAGAAGCAAGCATTTCCCATTTAGTTAGTAATGAATCAATACGCAAGGAAACTCTTTTCCACGGGAATGGCAAGTCTTAGACAGGCTCATTTTGGTTAGGTATGCTCTTTCCATAAGCGATTTTCCAGAAGGTCTTCAAGGTAGATATGCTCTTCTTCTCGAAAAGACCATTCTATTTTTGTCAGGAGGCACAAAAGAGAGAGTGGGTCGGGTTTCAAACCTGGTTGCATGTGACTGAGTCAGAAGAGGGGGGCAAAGAGATCCGCAACTTTCAGTGCAAAATTGCATTTTTTTTTTCATCTTTCTTTTTCTATTAAGATTTCAATATCATCCTTCGAGAATCTTTAATCCTCGTGTTCATCATGCTATGAATATAGGTAGGAAAATAACACCATTTCTTTTGAAGAATAGCATTCATCGGATGTAATTAACTTTCAATTTGAAAGCATCTTTTGAAATCGTTTTCCCCAAAGAAGATTCATAATTCACATTAATTTCTGACATTTGCTGTCCTCCAAAAGAGATTGTTAGCAAGTAACACTACTACTAATTCCCGTTCGATAGGTTCCCATTTGGGGGCTTCAACCAGCATTTTGCCTCATGCATCGTGAATTGATCAAGTTCTCTTCTTAAGTTGTTGAATTTGGCTCTTGAATTGACTATTGAAGAGAAGGCGAGGTGATGGCTCTCTTTTGACGATATGCATCTCAAACTTGGTCTCCAACTGGCACAGAAATTGGCCTAGTACTCGGGGTGCCCCTTTTCGGTCTCAAGAACTCAAGCGGTCTTTATATTGGTAGTCGATTAGGATTGTATAGCTACTTGGAAGCATAAAGATCGATCAACGTCTAGATTGCAACGCATTAAGATGTCAATGCCCAGTAGTGAATTGTGTTCTTGGTGGGTTTATCATAATTGTTCTAGTGCAAATCATATCTCTATGTTTTTTAAAGCACATCAAGACCAAAACGAAATGTCATAATCATAGTGCTTTCATTTTATTTAATAGTTTGGTTGGGTTGGGCGGAATATTTTGATAAATAAGTGAGTGAATATTGATCTCTTCTAGCTCTTCGAACTCATACTTCTCTAATTGTCCATGTCTCTAAAAATAATATAGAAATATCTCTCCCAAAGTGGTTTGCATATCCCAAACTACCTGCGGATGCTCATATAGATTATGAATGCTCTCATAGGGTTGCACGTCAAGCTTCCTTAAGACTGAATCGTTATAGATTTGGTACCAATCGTGACATTTGAGAAGTTTGTCTATGACTTGCTCTGTCTAACTCTTTCTGAGACTGATTTCGCTTTTTTCATTTGTCTAGAATCTAAATTATTTCTTCTAATGTCTACTCTCATCAAAGAAGACAAACAGCTTCTTATCTTCTTTGATGAGATATGACCATATGAGAGCCTAGGCCTTGTGAAATTTCGCATCGAGTGCTCTGCCCTCCCGCACAGTAAAGCACTCTCTTATCTACTTAATGGCAGTATACTTAGAGGCATTTCTGTTGAATACCCCCGCATTCAGGTGATATCCACCTTCACTATGTGGTTCATTTGCCACTAGAATAGCTCGACTGTCGAATAGTTGCCTAGTCTCTCACCAACTTCTTCTTTGCAGTAGGTCTTCTATCTGCATGATTTAGCATAACAAGAACGAATTTCTTGATTGTGGTGTCCCTTTTTTCCATGGTTCCTTCCTTCACTTGTCTGTGCTCCATCTCTACGAATGATGAAATCAAAATGAGGTTTGTCCTTCCTACTTCTGCTTGCTACTCCCGCTTTCTCTTCCTTGATCGTAGTTGGTTCTGCTTTCTCTTGCTGTTCAAGATGGTTGATTGCTGCTGTCAGCTACCTATATCTGCCCACTTCTTGCTCGACCATCTTTCTACGCTCTTTCGAATTCCCATTTTCATCCTTCATCCCATTAGAATCTAACAGAAAATGTTCGAAGAATCAACTGTCTCTCCTCTTCTTGAATCTTCTTTGACATTACAAGTGTATATCATCTGATTTTCTGATCTCTCCCTATAAAAAGCTAGACCCAATAAGAAGCCCTTCAATGCTACCATCTCTTTATTCATAGATGTAGATTTCCTTCCTGTGTTCTTAGTTGCATTGCATAAGGACTAACCGCTTTTTTATTTGTGGTTGCCTTTACTAAGTACACTAGATCCATTCCTTTTGCTCGAGATCCTAATGCCAACTGTAAGATAACATCAAAAGCGTCAATGCATCGTCGAATAGATGGAAGGCTCTCTATGTACTTGTAGTTGAGTAAGGATTCTAAGCTTTAAGTCTCTTCTTACTTATCTTCTTTTTTAGAACTGTTGAAGAACATTTGCCAATCATGAGGAGTTTCATCTTCTTCTTCGCCAACAGCTAATAGAGTAGCTTCATCTAGGAAATGTGTCCCTTTACTAATCAAATCAAGCTCATAGTCAGGCATAGGATGATCCGTAAGTGGTCTGATATTGCCTGCTCTTTTTCTTACTTATTTAGAGCTTCCCGTTGCTTTTACAGAACCCTGAGAGTCACATCTGCCACTTTGTTGGCCCATGGAGGCTGGCTTTCCAAAGAGATACTTCAACGGATCCATCCTTGCAATCAGCATGGTCGTATAGTTCAACATGTAATTCCATAGGCGTTGCAAGGCTCATGGTTGAGCACATCCCCTTTTTTCTAGAACCGTATACCTTGTCTCATAATCAGTGAACTTCTTACTGATCTCATATATTTATTTTTCTTTTCTACCAATTTCATCATGTTGATTAAGGACAGACACAATTCATGGATGCTTTCATTACTTACAGATACATTAGGAGCAGGCGTTGGCGATACCAAGATGGGAGGATTGAATAGATAATTTTTCACTTTGTCAGACGCCCTTTGGCAATCCTCCTTCCCTGTGTCTATCTTTTCTTCAAAAGGCGGGGTCTTCTTCCGCCTAAGACATGTCGATCATGTCATCGACATAGACCCTCATTTCCTTTTCATCATATCATGAAAGAGCACAATCATGGCTCATAGGTAGGTCGCCCCGACATTCTTTAGACCAAACGACATCACCTTGTAACATAACGTACCCTTCTATCTGATATGGTGATAAATGTCATTTTCTCTCTATCTTCCTTGGCCATCTTGATCTGGTTACATCAAGAAAAAGCAAACATCCATAAAGGACAGCACCCCATATCCAGCGGTGTTGTCCACTAGAACATCGATGTGAGGAAGAGGAAAATATTCGTTTAAGCTTGCCTTAGGTGTCTTTGGACTCGCGGAACCTACTTTGAAATTGAGGGGAAAACCGTTCTCGAAGAAACATGACCATCCAGTTGAATCTCGTTTCCCTCCCGTGTGGTTATGGGGGTAGGCTTACTTTCCACTTTGTTACTATAGAGCCGGGCAACAAATGAGTGAATGTGATCCCACCCTTTGTCAGCCGGTGTGTGTGAGCATCGCTCCAACTAGCTCTACACCGCTGCCGGCCACTTTCGCTCCTCTATCATATTCATAGATTCATTCATTGGTAGTTAGAAATGTGACTCGATAGTGCATGTACAACGATGCAAATAAAGAATAGCAAGATCGCATATCAAAAGGTTTGGAACCCAAGCTAGCCTTATTAGTAAAGGATAAACACCCAGAATAATTAATTAAACTATTTAATTAAATTAATCAACATTCATTAACTGTCAGCAGTCCACTAAAGACCAATAGTTGCACTCTTCGCATTGTAGATATATTTATGGTCCATTGGATATAACTAATCAACAGTAAGTTAACCCTTCACAAATTGCTCATAATTACAGTGATGGTCAAAATTACCGTTTTACCCCTATAGTTACATTTAACTACTTAAGTTCCATTGATCGCTCTAATGAATAATTAGTCATAATCTAACTATAATTAGTCAAGATCCAGAATCAATCTTTAAGGGAGCAATTTATCTACTTAGCCTATGTCATGGGAATGAGTGAATTTCTTCTTGTGTAGCTGTGTTCCCAACTCCCCACTCGGAAAAATCCCAAAATGATAGACATATTGAGTCGGCGAATCTGGCCACTCTCACCTATACAGATCAAAAGACCACCTTCATAAGCAAATGTTCACAACTTACTCAAGATTAAGGTTAAGTCATCTATGGTCATCCTGGTGAAATGTAAGCTTCTTCTAGCAACGATGTTATAAAGATAGACTATTCATTTCGTGACCCGTTTTTATACAAACTCTTTATATAGGATACCCCTGTTTACATATCTCCACATGAATAATCAGGATCAGATCATTTGTAACACTTTACAACAATTGTAAAAATTACAAAGTGAGTTGTATCCATAGTATCACCAGGATAAGGTACCCAGCCTTATCCATCTACTATAGACCTTTCAGACTATTACTTAAACACAATCCACTTTTATGTCACCATATACATGTTTAAGCTACATTAAATAACCTATGGTCTTAGTTTATTGATTTTTCATTAATGCAACTAAATATCAAATAAAATAACACTTTATTTTATTAAATAAATAATTCATTTGTACAAATAATTTACAAAATACGAAACCATGAGATTTAGGGCATCAACCCCAATAATAGAGCACCATTGACAAATTTTACCTATATGAGTGTGAGAATGGGGCCGCTCTCTATGAGAATATGAAGTTTATTCTCACATTCATGGATTACTCAGATTAACATAAGATCTTAAAGTGCTAACCAATAAAGCTCATGTCAACACCTGAAGAATTATGTGTGGATAATAAGTTTTCTATTTCCCCTTTAACGTTACAGTTGAAGTCAGAGACCATTACTAACATTGGAATAGATTATTATTTCACTAGTAAAGGTTTAATGCAGAGTCACACCTTTATGGTGCATAATTATCTTTCTTTCTGTCAATTCTATTTTAATGCTTATTTCAAATATTAAAAATGAGTGGGAGATTGTAGTCACATTTTTAATATTTTTAATGAATTTTAAGTTATACATGAGAAAGTTAAAAGTTAAAAGAAGTTTTATTAATTAGAGAAAAATACATATTTTTTGTGGTTATTTGAGAAATATAAAATAAAATTAATTAATTATATATTAATTATCTAGATCTAGAATTTAGTATAAATACCTATTGTTTCTTTCTCTCAAATCACAACAAAATACATCAACTAATACTCAATATATCTTTCTCTCATTAGCTCTTCTAAAAGCTATTGACCAAAAAGAAGGGTGTTTTAGTTGTGGACCTTTGAGCTCAACCTTTCAATGCAGAGTAGTTTAAACTACACAACATATCGGTTGAGTTGTTGTATCTTGAAAGGGATGGGCCACAGGATATCCGCTACACCAGTGGTTGATATAAATAAATTTAATACGCACTGCAGAGGGCTTAAATCTCCTTAAAGAGAGCGAGATATTCATGCCGAACCTAATTGGATACGTTTCTATTTCTTAATATTTATTCCATTTTTCTCTGTTATTTGTAATTTCCCCCATCATTTTCGTAAACCATAGTATTGGAGCTGGCGATTTAAACATTATCTTTCAATTATGTTGTCCATAACTTTCCTTGCCCAAAGTTCGATATGTTGGATTTCGACAAAATATAGGAAGTGTAGTTGTTCCACATTAGTAATGTTCAAGGAATGATGAATTCCAAATATTATAAAACGAGCCTATGTCTTTAGTTTCATATCATCCCATTTAGAAACACATGAATGTGCCAACTCTAATTAAATTCTGATGGTGTATTCTCTAGTTTAAGAGTGGATAAAGGATTTGAATAGTACAAAAGCCTTGAGAGAGTGCTCTTGTAATTGGGGTTGGAGAGAAAGTTTTTTGTGATCGTAATAATTTTTCATATAATAGAATTATCTAGTCCATAGTTTTTTCTTCCCTTTGGAGTTTTTCAACATTGATTTTTGTGTCGCTAGTTCTATTTCTTTCTTTTAATTTTAATTTTTTTCTTTTTTTCTTTTTGTTTATTCTTGCAGTAGTAGTAGGAGGTTTTATCCAACGTGATCCACCATCTCATGATTTTTGTACTAAAAAAAGATAATATTTTTGAAAATATTAGATTAATTAAAAAAAAATAGTTATATGTATTGCTATACATGGATATCTAATTATGGCCTATTAACTTAAAATTAGAGGTGCGGCTGATTGAGCAAATGTTCATTGACTTTAGGGAATCGTAGGAAACCTAGAGTTAATCTATAAATATGTGGTTATGGTTCCTAATACACCGTGTTCCTTTAGCCTCCTATTTCCCATCTAACACTTGCGAGTTTCTTACTAATCTAAGTTACAAAAGAAGAGCCGGACCACATAGACCTTTTAATAAGGCTATCTTTTTATGGATCAAATATATATTAATAGTGTTGATTTTAGCTTACATCCAATGCATCAAATACTTTATTGATCACAGTAGAATAAATTTTTATCTCCAACATAGATTGGAATTTACGTGTTCTAAACATATTTGTAATTGTGAATGTGTGCAAGTGCAATTCACGTTTGGTCATTTTCCATGTTTTCTTTTAATTAAAATTAAAAAAAAATGGGCCATGTGCTCCAATTTCCGAAATAAATGTTCAATTAATAAACTCGGCCCATTTTTAGGCCCGAAGCCGATGTTTCTACACGACATCGTTTTATTCATCCAAAATAAAAGGCATTACGTCACCGTATTGTCATCCAAGGAGCGCAGCCCATGATGAGAAATTGGGCCGCTATCTCGAACTTTTCAACAAACTGAGCCGTTTCAGTGGGCTTCAATTGAACTGAAACTTTTTGGACTTTTTTTTCTTTTAGCTGAGGAGAAATAGCATATTTTAACATCTCATTTGGAAAAAGCGTAATGGTTTTAAAAAGCAAAATTGTTAAAAGTAATTTTAAATACAGAAAAATATCACTAATAGACAATGATAGACATTGATAGATATCTATGACTGTAAATAAGTTAGTTCATTTTTCTATATTTAAAAATAGCATCAAAAAATAGCAAAACATTTTACTGTTGTAAAAATAGCAAATTAACTTTTATAATATAAATAACTAATTTTCAAATATTATAAATGCCCCTAATCATACAAATTAGAGGGAGTAACACGCATTCTAAAAGTCTCATAAATACACTTTAATTAAACAACAAAAAAAAAATCACAATGTCCTAAAAGCTACAAAATAATTAAGAAGAAACGTCATTTGGTTTAAGATTTTATAGATATTTGTAATAAATTATGTTTAAAAATAGGATATCTAGAAATCAAAGTTGATTTTGTTTAGTTGTGAAATGAATATAAAAAATTTTGTTTGTTTTTAATTTATGAAATTAAACATTAAAATCGTAGATAGTTTTAATAGATTAATTAACTAAACAATAAATATCATTCAATATAGTGATATAAATTAATTAATTAAGAATCAACAATAGTTTTAATTATAAATATTTAAAAATTGAGTATTGTAATTAAAATTAACCAATTAATATATTTAAGGAACGTCATATTAATTATAATCTAATACTTAATCATTTTATAATTAATTAAGCTCAATCTTAGTAATTTTGATTTTAATTAAATAATATAAGAAAATATATTTTAATAAACAATAAATTGTATAAAAAGTGAAAATGAAATAAAAATATGATATATTAATAAAAAATACTAAAAAAAAAAGTTTTACAAATATGATATATTAATAATGAATGAAGTAATATAAATTAATCACAAGAAATAATTAACTAATTATAAATAATCAATAATGATTATATATTCATAATGAAGTATCAAATTTAAATTAATCTCAATAAATAATTTATTTTTATTAAAAAAACAAAGTATTCGATTATTATTATTTGAAAAATAAATTTTTGTATTAACTAAATTTAACTTATCATAGTTTATTAATTAAATATTTTTAAGATATAATTAGCTAATTAATTAATAATTTATGTAAAAATGTAATTGCATTCATTTAATAAAATTTTTATTGTAAAAATAAGTTAAATAAATATTTTAATAGATTATTGTTGATTTATTAAAATAAATATTAATATTAATTTTGCTGAATTAATATTAATTAGTTAATTATATTCCAAATGAAATTATATATAGAATGAAAAATAGATAAAACGAGAAAAGAGAAAAACTCACAGATTTGGAAGAGAATGGAAAATCTTAGGAATAGTTTAATCTCAGTCAAATAATTGTTTATTATCTAATTCGGTTAAATATGAAGACACGTTGATAGTTATAGGGAATTATATGTATTGTTTAAAACGAAATTCAAATTTGAAATCGTATGATGTGGTTAGTAACAAAATATATCTAAATTATAAAATAAATAAATAAATGACATTGAAAATAACAACATAGATGTAAAAAGGCAAATTAAGAAATGTGAGATTTGAAAAGTAAAATCTAGATTTCAAGATTTTTTACATTTGAACAGTAATTTAGGTTGAAGATCCGCATGAAAAGAGATAATGCATTAATGCTGAGGATCGGAATGGAAAAAGGAAGTCCAAATTGTGAACTCGTAGAATTAATACATTGAAATTAAAGGTGATAAAGCCAAATTTAAAAACGATAAGAATTGGATAACAGTTATAGTTGATAATGACGGTTCATAATCTAATTTTGTGAAATATAGGGGCGTTCAAATAACTCGATAATTCGAATTTGGATTGGATTAGTTTTGTTCTTGATTTGACTTGGATTGAATTTTTCTATTTTTATTGGGTTGGGATGGATTGTGGGTTGGCTAAAAAAAATTTGGGTTGACCTAACCCAACCCGAATTTTATATATATATTCTTTTTTGTTTAAAGTTTGATTTCTTTGTATTGATTAATTTTTAAATTTTTAATTTTTTTCTTTTAAAATTGTTATGATATTTGTCTTTGTTTAAAGTTTACAATAGATATCATAGATATTTGGTATTTAGCATCTTAATTTTATGATATTTTAGTTATTAGTCATGTGTTGTATATAAATTTACATATTTTTTATTAAAAATAAAAAAAAAATAAGTTATAATCCGACAACTCAACCTAACCCAAACTGAATTTTAAGGGTTGGGTTGGGTTGGATTGAAAATTTTATTTGGGTCATTTGGGTTGCCAATCAAACCAACCCGAATTTTCAGGTTGGTCCGAAAAATACTCTCAATCCAACTCAACCCATGTTCTAGTGAAATATGAGGGCGAACTCATTGATAGTTACCAACCATTTGAAATATATATATTTTTTGTTTAAAACAAAATTCAAATTTAAAATTCGTATGAAATGATTAGCAAAGATGTCTAAAATTATAAACTAAATAAATAAATGGCATGTAAAAGAAAAAAACCTACCAAAATAAAAAGAGGAATATAAAATGCTAAATGTAAAAATCAGAAAAGTAAGATAATATGATATTTGAAAAATGAAATCTAGATTGGAAGATTCTTTATATTTGAACCATTATTTAGGTTAAAAATTCGAATTAATTACATTGAAAAAAAAGATGATGATAAGAGTATTTTAGGATTAATAGAAAATGGGCTTACGTGCAATGCAGGCATATTGCTGTGAATCTTAAAATTTTCGGTTTTTGCTATACTTACCGATGAAATTGCAATTGATGCTATAATTTAAAAAAAAAAAATACAAGAAAATATTTAAAAAGAGTACATTGCAAGGGAATATGCAATACAACATAAATTTTTAAATGAGTATAATTTTAATTAAATTTAAATAGTAAAAATTTGACATAAGAAAAACACAAAATGTACATACAAAAATCGAGGGATACGTTTCAAGGACAAAAAGGATATTATAGAAAACTTTGGGTAAAGAGGGAGTAAAAATTTTCCTATTATAACTTTTTTTACTATGGTCTTCGACAAAGAAAAGAAAAAACTAAAACTAAAAGCTCCATAAAGAATAAAGAAAAAAGAATACATATATAATGTGAAACGAAATTGTGACAAAGTGCTATTTGAAATCTTATAAATTTACTAATGGAATTATTTTATTTATCTTATCCTTTTTCTTATATGTATATTGACACAAAGGTTAATCAACATTTGTGATCTAATACTTATCTATTTTTTTCTTCTCCCACCCCTTAAATCCTCTTTTCTCAAATTCTAAAAACCATATATCGATGTAAATTTACTTTTTTAACTTTTCTTTTTTTTTTTTTAAGGTTAAGATACTAATGGAGCTTTTCAAGTTTTATCGATATTTTTTAACTGGGGTACTAACGATTTTTGCTCCTATACTAATTGTAATAATGTTTTTATTTTTTTTTTCAAATTTAATGGTATTATTAAAATAATTTAAAATTTTATAGTATTTCTGAAACAAAGTATAAAATTTATGAGTATTTTTTTATAATTTAACAGAAAAAGTTATATGTTATCAAAATCAATTTAACATAGTTTAACTACTACATCATTATTTCATTATATCAACTATTTGACAACTCTAGTTAAGGATAATTTAGAAATTATTTTAAAATTTCATGGTCCAATTAAAAAATAAATTCAATCTTTGATAACCATGAAGGAATCAAATTCCTATGCGGAAGCGATTGATCGCTTGTATCTTTAAAATTATTTTGAATTTGACTGAAACACGGAGAAATTTGAACATAAATTATTTACACATGCTTTTTATAGAGAATATTTCCAGAGAAAAGTGATTTTACCTTTGAAGACAATCTTCTATCTTCTCCAATTCCTGGTTGTGCTCGCGATCTCAACAAATCTTCTTCGGTCTTGTGCAGGACACCACCACCAAGATCCTTCCCGCTATTCTCCGGCAACGAAAAGGTTTGTGGGAACCTTTTTGGAAGATTGGGAAGAAGTTTACATAAAAACTTTTTTCTTTGTGAATTTTGTATGATGAGAGATTGTGAGAGTTGAGAGAGAGTATGTGATTTCAAAAAAGAACAAATTTTCTATATCCGACAAAATGCAGAGAGGGGAGTTAAGTCCCCTTCCACTCGTGTTAATATCCTTGTAACTGTTGGGGAGTTAAGATTTAATTTAATTTAAATCAAACAAAATTTTATTTTATTTAAATATAAAATTATTAATTAATCAAATTGATTAATTTGAGTTAATTAATATCACATATTTAATTAATGCTACATTTGAATCTGATGCAAGTGTATTTCCCTCCATATCCTATAGTTTTAATGTGCATCACATTCACATTAAATTTAACTTATAATTTTAATATGAATATTATTCGTATTAAATTTAACCTAAATCTTAATATGAAACTCATTCATATTATTTAATATTTGAATCTTATTCAAATACATCATTATCTCATATTATATAGTTTAATTTTGAATCTTATTCAAAATTAGTTTTATAATATAACGTATCTATAAAAATTATTAATTGTATCAGATACAATTAACATAAATTTCCTTAAAATTTGAATAATTCATTTTTTCGAAATTAACTAAATTAAACTTTTTCATTAAATTAATCAACATTCATTAACTCTGAGTCATTCATTAAAGACCCGCTAGCTACACTCTTCGCACTATGGAATATTTTTGTGTCCATGGATATAACCAATTATTAGTAAGTCGACTCTTCACGAACTACTCGTAATATTACAACTAGGTTAAATTACCGTTTTACCCTTGTAATTACCTCTTACTTCTTAAGTCCCACTAATCCTTTAATGAACAATCTATTTATGGTCCTACCATAAACAAATTCCACTTGAGCCAATGAAAGGGAGGGACCCCATTATTCAAGATTCGAAGTTAGCACTTAAGGGAGCAATTCATCTACTTACCCTAAATACGAGAAGAAGTAAATTCTATCTTGTGAAGCTATGTTCCAACTCACTACTCAGACAAATCATCAAAATGATAAGCATATTGAGTCGGTGACTTGGGCTACTCTCACCCGTACAAATCAAATTATTGTCCACATAGACAGGAGTTCATGACTCACTCGGGATTGAGGTCGAGCTACTTATATCATCCTATGAAATATTAATCTCTTCAACCAACGGTGTTATAACGAGAGATTAATCATTTTGCGTTCCGGTCTTATACAAACTCTTTGTACACGATACCCTCACTCGCATGTCTCCACATGAACAATTTTGATTAAATCGTTTGTAACACTTATAACTCTTGTAACATTTACAAAGAGGGTCGAATCCGTAGTCAGGATAAGGTACCCAACCTTATCCATATACTACAAACCATTTAGGTAATTACTTGAACATGATCAACCTGTATGTCTACTACATACTGTTCAAGTTACATTTAGTATTCTTAGATTTTAGTTTATTGGATTGAGTTACACATGTCTAATGGTCAAATAAAATAACACTTTATTTTATTAAATAAACTATTTTGTTTTACATTACACACCAGAAGATTTAGGACATAAATTCCAACAAACCAAACATGTCAATTTTTTTTTAGTACAAGACATGTCACCTTTGAAACCTTAAGAATCAAATAAAAATTATAATTATAAATTTTTTTATTACATCAATAGTAGACATACCATGTTCATTAAGTATTTGACATGTTACTAGATTAGATGATATATTACTTTATTCGATGAACTCCACACCATTCTTAAACACTTTCATGATAAATAATTATAGGCAATCTTATATTTTAGAGACTAAATTAAAATAAATTTGAAATTTTAAGGTTGAAGAACAAAAACAAAATTTAAATATTAATTGTTATGAGACCTCTCTTTATATATTAGGTTTGACCAAGCAAAGATTACAAGATCAACTTGATTACAACATCGACCATTGAAGCAAGAATTAATAATATATAATAATAATAATAATAATAATAATAAATAATCCGAAGGTTGACTTTATTATTACCCACTAGAAACGCCCAATGGCCTAACATTTAAATCTAATATAAATCTTATTGTTATTATTTTTTAATAAATAAATAAAAGAAAACTAAACATAGAGTTTATATCTCCCATCATATTGTTGTTTGAATTCCCACCACTAAAATAAAAACTACCATTATAATAAATTAATATCAAGATTAATTAATAAATATTAATGCAATGAAACAATGTGAAAGTATTTGGGTCATTTTCACATGTCATGAAAATTTGAAAGGAATTTCAATTAAACACTCTTCGTAGAACTTTGATTGAACGTTTCTCTCCAAAAAAAAAAAAACTTATTTTTTTAAACTGATCTTTTCAAGAAAGTTATTTTATATAGTTGTCAAATACTACCAAATTAATTAAATTTTTTTTTTTTTTTTGTCTAAAAACTAAGTTTTCATATAAAATAAATTTATTATTATTATCGAAGTCCATCGATATTTAAAAAAAAAAACTATACCTTTATAGTTTGTTTTATAGAATTCCTTGTTAATATTTATTTAAAGCAAAGTTATTATTTAGGAAAAATATCCATTTCTATTTTTAAAACTTTGATGTTTTTATCAATTTAAATTCTAAATTGATAATTGTATCAATTTAAACCTTGAACTTTAAAAATTATATCGATTTAAACCCCAAACTAATATTTTTATCAATTTAGACCTTGGACTTTTATAGGTGTATCAATTAAAACCTTGTAAAATTGTGTCGATTTAAATCCTCTATTATGTTTTATTTGAATTCACTTATAAAAGTTGAGTGTTTAAATTGATATACTTATGAAAGTTCAGAGTCTAAATTGATATAAATATTAGTTTGGGATTTAAATTGATACAAACTTCCAAAATTTATAAATTGATATTTGTCCTATTATTTATTACTTTTTTGGAAAATGGAGATTTCTGAATTATTTTGTAAATCATATATTTGACAAAATAATACTACTCAATCTTTGCTTAGAATGTTTAGTCAATTCTTGCCGTATTTGACTATCTAAGCATACAAAATCACACTTACCCCAACCCCCCATTATTATCCATGTTAGGCTAAACTTTTTGTCACCAAAATTAAATTGAATGAAAGTTACAAATTAAATAATCTTTACGTGTGACGTTTAGTCAAGATTCAACATATATATATATGTAGAAAGCTGAGTTACTGGAAATTTTAAGTTTGTCACATTTCTTATAGAAATTTTATCAGTTTTAATAAGTCGATTTATATAAAATACTCGATATATACATTCAATAGAAGTATAATAAAAATAATTGTCAAAGGACAGGATAAAACGGAATTTTCATTAGCGTATAGACATTTAATTATGATAAATGATCGAAGAGAATTCAACAATCATGAATCAAATGTCCAAATTCAAATGATAAAATTATTTTCACTAGTGTTCAAACTTAGCTAAAGGTTTGATTTTAATTTATGAAAGATATTCCTCTTGGAATAATAAACAATCAGATGTTTATTAGCCATTTGATTCCACTTATCCGATTGAAATAAGAATGTAAAAAATATAAGTTTATTAGATTAAAAGAATTTATTATACTTTAGGTTTGATTTTTCTCGAGAAAGTTCTTGCTCAAATAAACAACATTCACGAGGGCAAATTTTTTTTTTTTTTTTTTTTCCAAATGAAAACTCATCTAACACTACAAGAAAACACCTATTTCCCGATGCTTAAAATCGTCGAAAAATGATAAAAACTATTGGATTCAGGAAGCAAGAAGCGGAAGCAAAAAATGATCATTAGGCATTCTAATTTATTACTTTTAGCTTCAAATTAAGCATGCTCATAAACTAAAAATAGAATTTCAACACTAACCTTTGAAATGCCTTTGATTCACAATCTCCAGCTGCAATCTCCTTCTTCTTTAGGTGTAAACTACCACAAGGCTTTCCTCACTACTCTCTTAGAGCCTTCGATTGAGTCTTGAGACTCAAAACAAGCTTGAATTGAACGGAATTGAAGAAGAGGTTACTAGTTTTACACAGTGTGAAGAATACTTCTTCAGACCCAAATCTCAACATTCAACAATGGTTTTCTAACAACTTTATATTGCATGACTTTCATGCAGCTAACATCCTTGCATGAATCACAGCTCATGCTTGATTAATTGAGTTGAAGAAATGGTGGTTTAGCGACTAAGGTGCTTGCACCTAAAGTGGGAAAGTCTCACTTCTTCCATTTCCAATTTTCTTCTTTTATTTTGATTTCCAAAACAAAAAAATCATATTTCAATTAAGAAATTGAAATTTTATTAATCTTATAATTAATTTTCTAATAAAATTAATAAATTAATTTAATAATTTAATGAATTAAATTAATTCGTCACCAATTCCATTACCTTGAATCTTGATTCATGAATTTAATATTTAAATCATATTTAAATATTAATCGATTCTCCAATTTCGTTTCATTCCAATTTGAACGTTTCAAATCAACTTATCACACTACTCTAAGGTTAATTCGTTTATGAGCTAGTAGGGAAACCTAGTAGACCTACAGATCATGGGCTCCAACAATCCGAGATTAATTGGCTAAACTCTTTATACCGAATTAACCATCCATTCGTTAACTACTGGGTCACTCCACTAAAGCCTGTAGTTGCACTACCCTCACTGTAGATATATTGTGTCCACTCGATATAACCATAATTAGTAAGTTAACGCTTTACAGGTTGTGAATAACAACGGCTGAGTCAAAATGTTGTTTCCCCCTTCCCCCCTGAGATTACCTCTTGTTCCTTGATACCCACTGATCCTCTAACGAACAATTGGTTTGTGATCCGATCATAAAACCGAGTCCCTCTCGAGTCAATGAGAGGGCGGGACCCCTTGTTCAAGACTTGGAGTCAGCACTTATGAGAACAACATCTCTACTATCCCTGAAATCGGGTATGAGCGAATTCCATCTTGCACCCTATGTCCTCAGCTATATACCCGGTCTTACCCCTAAAATGGGAGGCTTATTGAGTCGGCGTTGTTGAGCCAACTCTCACCTATGCAAATCTAAGGATAATCCCGAATAAATAGGAGTTCATAGTTAGCTCAGGATTAAGGTCAAGTTACCTAGGTCATCGTTTTGAAATAGCCAGTTTTAAAAAGTTAATAGCGTTATAAAGTAAGAGTGACTTATTTCGTGGTCCGATCTTGTGCAAACTCATTGCACAAAACACCCCTACTCCTCATGTCATGATATGTACGAATTAGGATCACTTCGTCTGTAGCACTTTAGAACTCCTTGCAACAACTACAAAGTGGGCCGCATCCAATAGTGTTACAAGAATAAGGCGTCCAATCTTATTCATATACTATAGATCATTTTGACTATTTACTCAAACCTGATCCACTTTTATGTCTCCACATAAAGTTCAAGTACTCATATAATAGTCATGAATCTTTTTAGTTTATTGGATTTATTTCTAAAACGAAATAAGCAATTCATATTATTGAATCAAAGAATGGTGATCTCGTATAACTTTATGATTTAAAGAATTAGTTTATTGTTTACAAACCACAAGTTTTAGGACATAAAACCCAACAAACTCCCACTTGGACTAAAACACTAGTGATAACATACATATGAATATATAATACTGAGTTTTTGAGTTTACGGAGAAATACAATAAATTAGGGTATCACATACCTATAGTTTAGCTTTAGGTAACATATACCCATGGGTTTTATCCCACTTTCCCTACGTTATATACCTCATAATCCTAGTCTTACTAAAAGATTCTCGAACAATTTAGCCGAGAGAATCGTTGTAAACACGTTAGTATATAATGGACTTTTTATTAAACTATATAGGGAATGCATCTTATTCTCACAACTCTTGTTTCTCGATACTATCACTAAGACTTGATAACTTGAGTTTCCACTAAACCCAAATAATGGCTAGAAAGTCATACACTCCTCTCACTACATCGAGGTATCCTCAAATCTTTGAGTAAGATGTATTTTACCTGTCCAAATAATTTTTGTTTACAGTATCCATTTTAATTTAATAACTCTTATTGATATATACTTACGTTTATGGAAACTAAATAATACATGGCGATCTCGTATACTTTTCAAGGAAAAATTTAGCATTTGTCAACACAAACACTTGATTTTATTTTACATAAAAAGTATACTACTTTTGGATTGCCTACAAATAGGCATGCTATTTGAACAATATTCCAATACTTAAGGTTTTGACAATAACATAAGTGTCAATCTCTTTCAGATTTCTGAACTATGTAAACATCTTTTACATATCATAAATAGCTTTTATGAATTCTCCACATCTTATATGGAGTTTCAGAAAATAACTTAAAATTGGAATAATGTCAAAAACAATTCAAGCAACTAGGTGTAGAAAGTTTTCACTGGATTTCATGTTCTATCATAATAGCCCTAGAAATCTCGAACTCTCTATATTCTTTACTTTGATCCAATTGAAGTATTTAAGATCTATTTTACCTAACAAGTTTTATACACCTTGAAATCTTCAAATGTTTCAAACTTATTACTTAGTTAAATAACTACTTGCCTTCATTGATTTCTAGTTGTTTTTAAATATCTAAATATTTACAAATAGATTTTAACTTGGTTGGTTCTAGCAGAAGTTGCTTTACAGTAGAATGAATATAACTTTTGCTAATGAACATCTCATTTATAACAAAATATTTATACAATTTTTTCTTTACAAAAGATAAAATAACTTTCATTACAATAATAAAAGTAAGCAAGTTTATCTTCTAACAACAACTGTATCTCCCACTGGTTGTTCTAAGAAATACTCCATTTTCCTTGTCTTGCTTTCTCTGCTCTTTTCTCTACAAGTTATTGTGGGTAGTTTCTCTTCCAGTGCTCTTCTTCAATGCATGGAAACATTTTCCTCTATCTGCAGCATTTACCTTACCTTTTCTGCCAATAGGTTTCTTTTTCCCTTTCACTTTGTTCTTCTTTACTGAAATACTCTTATTCTTTGAAGAAAAAGCTATATTATATTTCTTAGAGGACTATCTACTTTTCTCAAAAGTAGTAACATTTACTTCTGATTTCATTCCTTAGCTCTCATCATGGTATGGTAAACCAGTGATAAGTGTAGTCAAGTTATACTTTATTTTATTCATCAGTGTGTTTGTACAGAACTGCAAGAAACTCATCGGAAGAGATTTAAGATCAAAATCAACTTGACTCTTCTCATCAACAACAGCACCGTTTACTTCTGCCACGTTGAAATGGACCATCATGTCCAGTACATGTTTTCTAACAGAGCCATTTTTTTCATAAACGTATTTGATAGCATCATGCCTCAGGGACAAGGACGGTAGTCCAAACATCCCACGCAAAAATTCGATAATCTCTCTGGCAGTACTCATGATCTCATGTTTCTTGGCTAATACATCAGATATACTAGCAAGAATATAGGCAGGGCTTCTTCGTTAGCCCTGATCCATCTGTCGTATGTACCCCGAACATTTCGATATGTGTTTGAGCCAAGAATGAGAGGACACTCCTCTATTAAAATGAGCTTAAGGTCATCTATCACCAGTATAGTATTTAGATTTGATTTCCACGTAGCATAGTTATCTCCGTTAACTTTATCAGAAGCCAATAGTTGTACTAAAGAACTCGTCATCTGAAAATATAAATAAATTTTATTAGAGAATTGCTTTTAAATCCAATCAAGTTTTAGCAAAGTAATAATGTAACCAAAATTCTCACTACTTTTGCAACGATACTATAACAAGACATTTTTGACTACTATCCCCAGAATAACTCATATTTCGATAGTCATTTAGCTACCGTTTTTTTGTCATAACTTACTGACACTTTAGTAATTCCGTAAATGCAACCTTCCATTTTCAGACCTCAGAAGTCGGCCCCAACGATGCTACCGAATTGGAAAGTCAAAGTTGAAAACAACCTAAGAAATCCTATCCATTTCTGGAGTTTGAGTTGTTCCGAATCCTTTGTTACAAGACTCTGAGGGGATAGCCTTCGTTAAATGACTGGCAAGGTCGATTTAAAGACGACAAGCAGACGCAACATAGGAATCTCATAGTCCAAACAAACGAAAGAGATCGCAGGACAGGTTAACACATATCTTTCACCTACTTACTATGAATTACTTCCCCAATTCACCTTGATATTGACCCATATAAACACTTTCCGAATGGAGATCACTCTCAGGGTGACACGAAGTGTCATATGAATCTCACAGTGTGAACATTTTAGCGACGTGAGAATTAAAATCAATATATCGTATATTTTATTTTACATTGAACAACTTTCCTTCATTCACCTTGATATGACCCCATGCAAACACTTTCTGAATGGAGCAATCGAGGTTCATAATCGACACGAAGCATTTAACGGATCTCACGGTGTGAAAATCTTATGACGTGAGAATGAAAATTAAAACATTACTTTTGATTTTGCTGTGAATAACTTCCCATATTCACTTGATCTTGATTCATGCCAACACTTTTCGAATGGAGCAGTCGAGGTTCATAATGACATGAAGCGAAGCATGTGTTGGGTTTTATGTCCTAAAACTCGCAGTTTGTAAAATGATAAACATTTTCTATAATCAATATACTTATTATTGATTTTATAAATTGTATAAAAGTCTAAATCCAATACACTAAGATCCATGACTATTACATGAGTACTTGAACTTTATGTGGAGACATAAGAGTGGATCCGATTCAAGTAAATAGTCAAAATGATCTATAGTACATGAATAAGGTTGAGTACCTTATTCTGATAACACTATTAGATGTGGTCTACTCTGTAGTTGTTACAAATAGTTGTAAAGTGCTACATACGATGTGATCCTAATTCGTACATGTTATGACATGAGGAATTGGGGCATCCTATGCAATGAGTTTGCATAACATCGGACCAAGAAATAAGTCACTCCTACTTTATAACGATGTTTACTGTATAAGACTGACTATTTCACCTAGATGACCTAGATAACTCGATATTAATCCTCAGCTAACTATGAACTCCTGTTTATTTGGAATTATCATTAGATTTGCATAGGTGGGGGTTGGCTCAACGGTACCGGCTCAATAAGCCTCCTATTTAGGGGTAAGACCTAATAGATAGCTGGGAAAATAGGGTGCAAGAGAAGTTCACGACTACCCAGCTTAGGGATAAGAGAAAGGTTGTTCTCTCTAGTACTGAATCTAAGTCTTGAACAAGGAGCCCTACCCTCTCACCGGGTTGAGAGAGTTTGGTTTAGTGATTGGATCACAAACCAGTTGTTCATTAGAGAATCAATAGGAACTTGAGGAATAAGATGTAATCTTGGGGGTAAAATAGATATTTGACCCAACCGTTATTACGAATAACCTATGAAAGATCGACTTGCTGATTATGATTAAATCATGTGGACATAATATATCTACAGTGAGGGGAGTGCAACTATGGGCTTTAGTGGATTGACCCATTAGTTAACGAATGGGAGTTAATTTGGTCTAATGAGTTTAGCCAATTAATTTTGGAACGTTGGAGCCCATGATCTGTAGTCCCGCGAGGTCCCCCTACTCGTAATTGGACTAGCTCTAGAATAACGTGATAAGTTAATTTCAAACGTTCAAATTAGAATTAAGGGAATTAGATATAATTACTTGTTTAATTTGAGAATTTATATTTAAATATGATTTAAATATATAAAGATGGATGTGTGTAAAAATTAATTTAATATTTGATATTAAATTAATTAAGTTTTATTTAAAAATTAATTTATGAAATTAATTTTATAAAATTAAATTTTTAGTTTTAAAGTCAAAATGGATTTTAAAAAATCAAGTTTTGATTTTGAGATGAAATTGAAAAATTGAAAAATTGAAAAAAAAAAAAACAAAAACATTACACAAATGGAAAAAACAAGTTTTTCTATTATCCATCTTCTTCATGCTCACACATTTTTCATTTCCTCTTCTTTATTAACTCCAAGCATGAGCTGCAACTTTCTTCCTTGCATGATGATCTTCTACTATATGGAAGAAGAAGAACAACCTCACACCTTACTTCCCACTGCCACGTTTTGTAGAGTAAAGAGGGGAAGGGAATTACAACTCTATTCCAAAAATGATTTTTAAAATAAATTAAATTAAATTTATTTGTTGTCATAAATCAATTTAATATATATTTATATGCCTACTACATTATCATATATATATATATATATATTAAAACTATATGTTATATCAAATATAACACATAACCTACATATTGTATATTGTATCAAATACCATATAACCTATAGTTTCTATTCTCTCGACAATGGCATTTAATATAAATCTCATTTATATTAAAATTAATTTTATGAATCAAATTCATATAATTAATATTTGAATCATATTCAAATATTCATTTCCTCCCAAATAAACTTTATATTATAATGTATCAAATACATTATAGTAATTATATCATATAAAATTAGATTAAGTTAATTATTAGGGGTGTTCAAAAAACTCGGTAATCCGACCAAACCGGACTAATAACTAACCCACATATATAAAAACAAAGAGTTGGGTTGGGTTAAAAATGTTAAAAAAAATATTAAATTTGGGTTGGGTCTCAGGTTACCCCATTTCAGGTCGAGTCAACCTAACCGACCGAATATATATATATAAATAAATTTAAAAAAAACAGTCAATTTAAAAAAAAAAAATAAACCGATGATCCAACTCGGCCCAACCTGAAAATTTTGGGTTAGGTTGGGTTGGGTTGACCCTCCAAAAAAGAACTAATAGGGTTCATTATTAGCCAATCCGAATTTTTTTGGGTTGGTCTACAAAAATCTTCTAACCCGGCCCAACCCGGACTATGTACACCTTATTAATTATATCACATATAATTAATTCCCTCAATTATTTTAAACAATTAAAATTAATCCAAAAATTGATTCTCATTAATTTCTGTTGAGATATAAAGAGGACCTCATGGACCTATAGCTTGAAGCTCCAACGGTACATGAATAATTAATTAAACTTCTTTAATTAAATTATTCATCATTCGTTAACTATCGGGCATTCCACTAAAGACCGACAGTTGCACTCTTCGTATTACAGATATATTTCTGTGTTCATTGAATATAACTAATCAATAGTACGATGACCTTTCACAAATTGCTCATCAATACAACTGGACCAAATTACCATTTTTCCTCTGTAGTTACATCTAACTCCTTAATTACCACTGATCCATCTAATGAACAATAAATCATAGTCCAACTATGGTCAAACCCCTCTCGGGCTAGGAAAGGGTGTGGCACCACATTGTTCAAGCCTTGGAATCAGCCTTTAAGAGAGCAATTTATCTACTTGCCCCGACATTGGAGAAGGAGTCAGTTTCTTCTTGTGTAGTTGTGTTCTCAGCTCCTCAATCAGACGAATCCCCAAAATGGTAGCCTTGTTGAGTCGGGGATCTGGCCACTCTAACCCATACAAATCAAAGGACTGCCTTCATAGTCAGGAGTTCACAACTCACTCAGGATTCAAGTCATGTTACCTATGGTCATCATGGTGAAATGAAAGTCTCTAATATGAACGGCGTTAAATAATGAGACTAAATATTTCATGGTCTGATCTCATACAAACTCCTTTGTATAGATTATCCCCGTTCACATGTCTCCACATGAATAATCATGATGAAATCATTTGTAACACTTTACAACAATTGTAACATTTACAAAGTGAGCCATACTCATAGTGTCACAAGGATAAGATATCCAGCCTTATCCATATACTACAGACCATTTAGATTATCACTCAAACATGATGCAACTGTATATCTCTACATACATGTTTAAGCTACAAAGATAACCTTGGATGTTATTTTTTTGGTTTGTGGTTAATGCAACTAATTTTGAAATAAAGCATCACATATTTTATTACATAAATAAAAACATTACAGCTACAAACTATAGAACTCTACGAGATTTAAGGCATCAACCCTAACTTATTCTTCCCTCCTTAAGAAGCTTTCGTCCTCGAAAGTTCATTCCTGGATAACCTCTGGGTATTGGGCGCTCACCTCAATCTCTCATTTTCATGTTGCATCCTCAAACTGGTGATTCTACCATAAAACATTCACTAGTGCTACCTCCTTGTTGCTTAAAGTCTTCACCTCCCTAGAGAGAATTTGAACAAGCTTCTCCTTATAACTTAGGTTGTCATTCAACTGTAATGGTTTGAAGTCCACCACATGGGATGAATCTGTCACATACTTCTTTAACAACGAGACATGAAAAATATTGTGAATCGTAGAGAGAGACGCTGACAACGCCAACCGATAAACTACAAGGCCAATACGCTTCAATACCTCGAAAAGCCTAATAAATCATGGACTTGGTTTTTCCTTTCTACCAAACCTCAGAGTGTCTTTTATAGGTGCTACTTTAAAAAACAACTTGTCACCAGTTTCAAACTCTAGGTATTTACACCAAACATCGGCGTAACTTTTCTGTCTACTCTGAGTTGTTTGTATATGATAACTTGTAGAAATACAAGTTATTGTCTCTCAAAAGTTAGAAGAATTAAAATTTTTAATGATAAAATATCATCATTCTTAGAGAAAACGCACGGAATTCCTCACACACTGCAAAACTTTTACAAAAGAATGTTTATTGCTAAAAGTTGTGTCACTAACGCATATTATCACAGGATTTTAACGATGATTCTAAGTGTCGCAGGCGAAGCTAACGCATGGACATGCGTCGGAGGGATTTCAACGTAGCAAAGGTTCATTGACTTACGTTGTTTGTGTCAGATCACCACTTGCAAGCATAGACAACTAACTAGCGACGTTTGAAAAGTGTCTGAGTGTCAGGCGGCTGACCAAGGTATGGAATTTAATTCTGCCTCATCATTAAGTTGGTGAAGAGAACCGCCTATAAATAGATGAAATCCAACCAGAAGAAGGGTAATAAGTGAAGGATCTTTTACCGAAAAGTTCCATGAATGTGTTCGGATCGCTCCGATCTCACAGTGATCAAAATACAACAATATACATTCATACGTACAGTTATGCAAACAAATCTTAATTAACGGCATGCTATTAACAATAACATAAGAAGGGAAAGAGTGTGATACCAGTTGAAAATAGTCTTCAATCTTTGGAACTCAACGCAGCAGAACCCTCCAAGCGATCTACCAACACCCAACAGCAGCGTCAACTATAGTAGCATGAACAACCGCACGAACACGAACGCCGCAGGGATGACACCACCAGAAAAGAGCCCCGAATATTCTCATAGTGAAAACCCAAAGCGTGGTCTTTGGTGAATTTGGTAGAAGAAGGAGGAAATACGAATCGTGTAGACGATAAGCAAGTGGAAGGGAAAAAGACGCTATCGCATAACGAAATGCTTATCGTTTAGGAGAAGCTACACAATCGTGTAGGTTTCACTGAACGATCGTTTAGGAAATGGTATACGATCATTTAGCAAACTCAGTACACACTACGATCGTTTAGAGAAGCTATGCAATCGTGTAGGAACTAGTGTGCGATTGTTTAGGCTCGAGGTAGATGATCGTTTAGGCATAGAGAAGCTATCGTATAGGCTCTCGATTCTTTTAAGCGATCGTTCACTTATCACCAACGCGCGCTCTCTATTTCTTTTGGATGGTGATTGAACTGTTAAAAAAATGAAAATAATTTTCATTTTAATTCATCGGTTACAATAAGCGACTCATTCCCACTAACCCACGTCCAAACGTAATTTTTGGATTAATTATCATATAATTAATCAATTAATTAATAATAAATATAATCATAATATATTTTTATCCTATAGTTTGATATCACATATTTACTATAGTATTTTCTCCTCTATTTGATATAAATCATATTTATATATAATTTTCTCCAAAATAATGTATCTCATACATTTAGCCAATTATATCATATATAATTAACCAGTCCAATTATATCACATATAATCGAACTTCCTCTTGTCAATTTGAACATTTCAAATTAACCCAAATACTGGTTCTCGACTTTATCCCAGCTACCAGAGGACCTACTGAACCTGTGGCTCGAAGCTCCAACAGTCCGTGAATAATTTATTAAACTCTTTAGCCACAAGATCCACCATCCGTTAACTGTCAAACATTCCATTAAAGATCAACAGCTGAACTCTTCTTACCACAGATATATTTCTGTATCCAACGGAAATAACTAATCATGAGCACGATGACCCTTCATAGATGCTCGTAAGTAGAGCTGGGCCAAATTATCGTTTTACCACTGTAGTTACATCTCACTCCTTAAGTACCACTAATTCTTCTAATGAACAATACAACCTAGTCCAACTATGTATGAATACCTCTCGGGCCAAGAGAAGGTGTGTGACGCCACATCGTTCAAGCCCCGAAATCAGCCCTTAAGGGAGCTATCTATCTACTTACCTCTGCCTCGAGGAATGCGTGAATTCCATCTTTTGTAGCTTAAGTTCCAGCTCCCAAATCAGACGAATCTCCAAAATGGTAGATTTGAATTAGCAACCTGGCCGCTCGCACCCATACAAATCAAAGTACCGCCCTCAATGGCAGGAGTTCCAACTCACTCAGGATTGAGGTCATGTTACCTGTGGCCATCGTAGTGAAGTAAAGTCTCTATCATGACGGTGTTATATAACGAGACGTTAACACTTCGTGGTCAGGTATTATACAAACTCTTTGTATAGGACGCCCCTGCTCGCATGTCCTCAACACGAAACATCAGAATCAGACCATCTGTGACAAGTCACGACACTTGTGACCATTCCACAAAGCAGGTCGCATCCGTAGTGTTAACATGATAAGGTTTCCCTCCTTTATCCATATACTACAGACCATTTTGGTTATCACTCAAGACATAATCCACTTGTATGTCACCACATACATGCTTGAGTCACATACAGATAACCAAGGATCTCACGTAGATCAGCGCATACAACATTCACTGCACCATTTTTACATGAACCTTTATCTTCCACTTGACCTTTTGCATCTTCTTGTATGCATGCAGTAAACTTAATGTAAATAAAACTCATTCAGCACTTACTTAGAATCCTTTTGCATTACTACAACGTAAACCATGCGTCAGTTCTGATCTAAATCCCTGAGTTCGACCCTAAACTTACCAGGAACCTGAATTAGATTTATACTTGGATCCGATTCAGGAAAACTTGAACACATTAGGAGGAGTGTAACGCATCCTTGTACGCATCATCCAAAATCGTCACTTAGAAAGTTAACGCATCATTCATACTCTCACTTGCACCTTATTTTTCACTTCCTCACACAATGCACTCCTAGTTCGCATCACAAGGAACACGAACAACATACGTACTCGGATCTTCCGTGTTGCCTCATTCGTCGTCTACACTAACTCAAGTCCTAGTAACTTTCGTTCACCAACCTCATCTCAACATATAGGAGACCTATAACTCTTCCCATATAGGGCCTCAAATGGCGCCATGCCAATACTAGTTTGGCGACTATTAATATTGTTGGGGTTGATGCACTAAATCTCGTAGGGTCCTATAGTTTGTAAACCTTGTATGAACAAACATTTCTATAATTAATAATATTTGATATTTTATTCACTTTGCCTATGAAATATATGATATTTTAGTTGCATAAACTACAAACCAATAAACTAACATCCAAGGTTATGGTTGTAACTTAAACATGTATATGGAGACATAAAGGTGGATCATGTTTAAGTGATAACTTAAATGGTCTGTAGTATATTGATAAGGTTTGGTACCATAACCTGGTGACACTACGAGTATGGCCCTCTTTGTAGGTGTTACAAATGTTGTAAAGTGCTACAAATGATTTGATCCTGATCATTCATGTATTAGACATGCAAGCGGGGATATTTTATACAAAGAAGTTAAGACTAGACCATGAAATGTTTAGTCTCGTTATATAACGTCGTTCATAATAGAGACTTTCATTTCACTAGGATGACCATAGATAAAATGACCTTAATCCTGAGTGAGTTGTGAACTCTTACCTATGAGAGCGGTCCTTTGATTTTCATGGGTGATATGGGCCAGATTGCCAACTCAACAAGCCTACCATTTTGGGGATTCGTCTGATTGGAGAGCTGGGAACTCAGCTACATAAGATGGAATTCACTCATTCCTCGATGCAGTGGTAAGTAATAAATTGCTCCTTTAAAGGCTGATTCCGGGTCTTGAACAATGTGGCGCCACACCCTCTCTTGGTTAGAGAGGGTTTAGTCATAGTGGGACTATGATCTATTGTTCATTAGAGCGATCAGTGGCACTTAAGGAATTAGATGTAACTACAGAAGCAAAACGGTAATTTGGCCTAACTGTACTTTCGACCAATTTGTGAAGGGTCATTATACTATTGATTGGTTACATCCAATAGACACAGAAATATATTTGTACTGCGAAAAGTGCAGCTGTCGGTTTTTAGTGAAATGCCCGATAGTTAACGAATGGTGAATAATGTGATTAAAATGTTTAATTAGTTATTCACGTACGGTTGGAGCTTCAAGCTACAAGTCCATATGGTTTTCTTGGTAGCTCAAAAAGGATTTAGTTGAGAATCAGTTTTGAGGTTAATTTGAATTGTTCAAATTAATAAGAGGGAATTTAATTATATATGATATAATTGACATAATGTATTTGATTCATTATAGTTTAATTGGAGGAATATTTTCTATGAATGAGATTCATAGTTATTAAATTTAATATAAATATGATTTATATTAAATGTCATAAAATAGAGAAAAAGAACTATAGTTTATATTGTATATGATGCAATATTAAAACTATAGGTTACAAATATAATATGGTAAGTTAGTTATCATATTTATTTATATTATTAATTATATTTGATAATTATCCCCTTTTTTTCTCTCTAACCACCTTAGTGGGAAGTTAAGTGGTTTTATAGTAAAATGGGATAAATAAAATATGATTTTATTTATTCCAAATCTAAGAGTTGTATAAATTGTGAAACTTCTACACATGAAAGCCTATGCGATAGACTCCTTTTACTACACGATTGGAGAGTTGATCTATGCAATAGAGTTTTTCCTCCTCCATTCGTCTTCCTTCTCCAAACCACAAATTCTCTTTTATCCAAAATAGTCAGAGTCTACTACTCCTGGGTTCTCACCCCGAGAATACCAAGGTCACCAAGTGGTTGTGTCCTCTTTTGGTTTGAGCATTTCGTTGTTGTTTGTTGTTGTTTGGAGTGTTCATGACTTATTCGAAGTGTTCGTGTAGTTCGAGGGATTTACTTGAAGAAAAGTTCTTCAAAGGTATAATCTCTAAACCCTTGGTTCTTATTCAAAAGATGTTGTAATTTATATTTATGCATAGTCTGTTTTATTTATTGTAAATGTTTATTTCAATCGAAATGGGATTAGAACGATTCGTTTCCGCTCAAAAAGTTTTCTATAAAACGAGTTCCTTCAAATATGAGCAAACTTCGTGAGATGCAAATGAGAGTCCCAGCTCCTCAAAAACTCCCATCCACAAGCACATAACACATTCTCTAATTTTTTGTACAAACGATCTGTTGGACCATTAGTCTGTGGGTGAAAAGTTGTAATAAATTCTAACTAGGATCCAACGCCTTCTAGGAGACTCTTCCAAAAATGGATGTAAAACGTGGGTCGTCATTTGACATAACTGAAACTAGTACCAAAAGAGGTGTGACAACCCCTTTCATATATAACTATAAAAGTTAAGATGCTAAAAATCAACAACACTTTAATATGTTCACGCTGAAAATTGTGAAAACTGTCATGAGCTTAAAAAAAATCTTATCTACTAAAAACATATATCTGAGGCTACCATACTATCATAGGAAAATCTTTATATATGCAGTGGAGAAACTAGTCATATTATATAATGCATCATCTGAAGATACGTAACAAAGCAAATCTGGACAACTAAAAACTACTTATACTCTAGAAGTGCTGACTGTGATGTCCTTCTTAGGGTCTACATGTCTGAGAATAACTCTGTCTAATTGAGTCTCACATTCACGAGGAACTCATCATGAGGCTCTATACTGTTACGGGTTATAAAACTTGCTTGAGCTCATCCTCATGTTATTCTTTAGCCTTAAAACAATCACATATCATTACTTAGACCTTGTTGCGAACGATTCTAAAATTCCCTCCGAAAATGAGGTTTTGAAGTTCCTGAATGCTAAAGCATCAATCAATTGATAACACATTTTCATAACCTCATAATAACCGTAATTGATCTCTGAAGTTAGTTTTTACGATAAAACCTTCTTGATTCATAAGTCCTAGCTTGAATTACTCGTACTCTCTAAAGCTAGTTAACTCATTGCCCATGCAAGAGAAAATATATTATCTTATAATGCTCTAAACTCACCTATAGCAACTTCTTGTTATCAACTCAACTTTATAACCACGTCTATCCCTTATACCAATGGTGATCTTGGAAGATCCAACTTACTTACTTTTAAGCATATACCACTTCTGTCTACCTTGAGCTGGATTATTTTCCTTTTTCAATCAAATTGATCCTCTTGCTAGTTCATGTTTTCAACTTGCACACACAATCAAAATTCATTAAATCTTACTAATGCCCTCAATGATTTACCTCTCAACTAATGAATCCTCAACATACCATGTCAATAGTTCTTGAACATTCATTGTTACTAGTAACTCCATTTTAGCTTGACCCTTCTCAACCTTTATTTTGATAACAGATTATTGTGTTAAAACAAAGTTCCATATCCAATCTCCTATGTAAGCTATCTTTCCTTCCAACACATATTGTCCCAAAGTTCCACATGATAATGAGATATTCTTCTTTTACACCAAAGCAAATACCTTGTAACTCCTCATATCATGCCTCCAAACCATACTTAACTGGGAGTTTTGAACACATCAAATTTCTTTCTATTTCCAAAAGAGTAAACTTTCTTGGATACTTTTCTCTCATTCACACTTATCTTTGATAAAACTACTAAATTCAAGACACAACTTTTTTTTTTCCACTTTCCAAGTGGAACATAATCTCTTTACTAAAGTATATTTTACTTGACTCCTCCATAAGTCTTATCTCACTCACTAAGAATTTCCATCTTGTAGAAATCTCTTTTGCCAATTTTCATGCTTTTAAACTCCAAAATACTTTTATTTATTCAAATTTTCCCAACTTGGATCTCCTTATCACAATAAGGCTATGGATCTAGGTACTCTAAAATAATCCTTCAACCCAAACAAATAACACTTTGGTTTATCTCCTTTAAGTTCAAGCTCATGTCCAACTATTTTGGCTTCCTCTCATCGGCTTAGCTAAGATATTCCAAAAGAATTCTTCATATCATTACACATACTTTACCTAGTCCATCAATTTTCTAGTATTACTAAAGTGATTATGACTTATTAATCCTTTCCAAAATTCCTTTCGAAATGATTGGTTTTAATATCTCAGAATCTTTAACAAATCTATAGTCTCTTCTTCTTCTCCCTCTTATCCATAAAACAACTTTTAACCTTATACTTGAGTACGTGGCCTATGAAGGAATTTATCTTACTACCACCAATTGCACTACCCAACACAAAACATAACACTACACCTTAATGAATTCTTGTCTAGACAATTTTATTCCTTGGCTTAAACATATACATATCTTTATTCTTAAACTTTCATAACTCTACATAGTTTCATCAACCTTTAAGATCTATGAACTAAGGTATATATTTTTTCGTTTCTAACAAAATTTCTATGAGATAAACTACTGCCAAGTGACTTCATAATTTTTTTTTTTCTTTTTTCTTTTTGTAGCATCGTACCTGAATAATCAACTTATAATAACTTCTATCGAGTCACTGACCTAGCATTAGAACATATCTGGTGCATTTAAGCTAAACAAATATTTTAATGCATAAATATCATAAAACTTTTAAGTGATAAGACATACCTGGTGATGACGAAGAATTCGTTCATGGGTCATAAGGACAATCTGGACTTACATAGTAAGTCAGTCTACAGAATCCAAAACATGGGCTCTAATACCAACTGTAACGACCTAGCTTTCTAGGACTTATACTTGGTCGTTACTACATGCATGCATAAATCTCAAAACGACTTTCTCACGAATTTTAATTAAATCAAACGAACTTTATTAAATAAATAAATTTTGTAAAATTTAATAACTAAAAATCTTTTATCGATGTCCCCTGAAATATAAGTTCAAAATAAATTTCATGAAGTTTTACAAATAAAAGTTTCAACAATGAAACTCTAAGTTCAAACATCAAGACTGGAATGTAAAATACTAAAACATGAAAATATAAGCAGAAACATCTCTCTGGTCCCAATAGCATGGTCACGAATTCCTTGTCATTCGTCTATACGCCCTTGCACTTATCTGAAAAACATAACATAAGAAAGAATGGGGATGAAATACTCAATAAGTAACCCCATTATCGGGGTCAGGCTAAGCATCTATGTCCTCTAAATGCCACTCTCTAGGGAAACATTCATAAACCTCTATTTTCCATGGGATGGACATCTAGTCGATAATTAAACCCGTCCTACCATAGGTAAAATATACCCATAAACTTCTGGTGGAATCCCGTAGAAGATCACTAATTTCGGGTGAAGTTCGAAGGAGATCACTAACCTCTGGTGAGTCCCGAAGGAAACACAAACCTCTGGTGAATCTCGAAGGAGATCACTACCTTTAGTGAATTCCAAAGGAGATCACCACCTTTGGTGAATTTCGAAGGAAACATAAACCTCTAGTAGGTATTTAACTATGGGTAGAGGTAACTACCACTATCATAAATAACACGTATCATAAAATAAAGGTCCACAATCATGCAAATACATATCATCATGCCCATTATTCTTCTAGCAAAGCATATAAAAAATTTAATCCATGCTTACACTCATAACATGCTTCAAAACATAATTAAGATAAGCTTATTTTTCATCATGCATCTCGATACAAACAGTCTTAGAATCCTCAAAATTATTCTTAAATTTATCATCTGGCACAAAGATGGTTCCAGTAGTAAGATTACTTACCTCGAATTGAAATTCCAAAATTAATCCAAGAAATCAACCTCCAACAAAAACTTGAATTAATGTCTGAAACGGTGTTTACTCCAAATTTATTCCAAACTTCGCTCAAATATTCAAATCAATTATGTGCTCCAACGCTCCGAAACTTGTTGAATAGTAGACTAGCGACTTTCAAAAACTTGAATCGATGCTCCAAATAAAATAAAAATCCGACGAGCGACGGTGACCGGCGGACGCACAACGGCAAACGGCTAAAACAAATATAAAAGTAACATGGATTTTTCTCACTAATTGACCTCAATTTGGAATAAAGTGAATGGTTTGGAATGAAGTGGATGGTTGTATTTATAGAGGAATAATAATTCTAATCCTAAATTATTTGGGATTCCACAAATTGAAGTAGTAAATAGATTAGATTTCCTTTTTTGAATAAGACATTTTCTCTAATTAGGAAATCCATCATCTAATTAATTTAAATTAAATCAAAATTTCTCTTATCAACTCAATTTAAATTAATTATCTTCTCTAATTTGGATCCAAACTCCAAAATTAAAGAGGATAAAATTTAGAACCAAAATTTCTCTTTCCTTCTTAAACTTCAAATTCCTTTTAATTTCCAAAATCCTAATTCTTTTCATTTTTCTTTATTTTCAAGTCTTTATCTAAAACAATCCAAAATGTCCAAATCTCTGATCAAATTGATCTCAAACCAATTAACTTCTCCAATTAATTTAATTTTGGCTCCAAATTAAAATTAAAGGGAACGTACAATCCATTAGTTAAGAAAAATTACATCCTTCCAAATATTAACCAATTTAAAAACACACTTTCTCCCAAATAAATTAATCCAATTTTTTCTTAAATTGAATTAAAATTCTAATTCTATACAAATATCTTTTAAATTAATTATCTTACCTCCAGAATTAAATTTTTAGCCCAAACTTATCAAAATAACGCTCAAATATTTTAAGATAATTTAATACAAATTACCTGGAAAATTCGGAATGTTATATTTTGACTATTTCCTTTTAGTTACTTATTGCAATTTCCTTTATTTTTTTTCTAATATATCCAAATCTTAAGTATAAAAATAACAATGTTACATCAAAATACCAAAGGAAAAAAAATCAAAAGGAGAACGCCAATGGAATTCATTTATAATAGATCAAAAACTTGCCACGCAAATTTCCATAATTATCATAATAATAATAATAATAATTACAAAAATAATATATAGTAATTTTTAATGTTTAATGTTAACCCACCAAAAACCCAACTACCACCATTGGTTTATCTCTTGACTATTTTTTTTTAATTTAATAAAAGAAAAGTTGAATTCTTTATCTTAGGTCATTGGCGTTGTGGAAAATTATTCCTCTTCCTTGCAAATATTCAACGGATAAAGAAAGGAAGCATAATTTGAAAAAGTTTTTTTAAAAAGTCAAAATACTCACTTTTTTAATTAAAAAATTCCATTACTAATTTTCCAATCTCAATCATTATGCAAAATTACTTTTAAAATTACCTTCCAAAACCCACCACCTTATCACTATGTGTAAATTTGGTGTATTTGTTGGAGATGTAAAAAAGTGTGATACAAATAAATTCAAATATAAATTAGGATTATTTTTTAAAAATAAAGAAAAATGAATCAACTTATTTACAAATATAGTAAAATGTCCTCATCTATTAGTGATAGATCACGATAGACTGTAATAGACATCTATCAATATCAATATCAATGATAGAAGTTCATTAAGGTCTATCACTAATAAACAGTAATTTTTTTCTATACTTAGAAATATTTTCAATAGTTTCATCGTTTAAAACAATTACCCTATAAATTATACTAGACATAAATTTTGCTTTGTTATTTTAGTTTTTTGAAAAGAAAAAAAAAATTATATTCCATTTTTAAAAGGAACTAAGCTTGTTTAACAATAACCTCCCTATTTTGTTGTTTATTTTTCTTAAAAAAAATTTAACAAGCTTAGTCTCTAAACTTTGAAGGTTATATTTATTTAATCCTTTAAAATTTTAAAAGTATCTAATATGCATTTGAACTTTCGATTTTTCTTTTATCTAATAGATCCCTGAACTTTTAATTTTGTGTCTAATTGATCTTGATGAGTTCAAATTTTCAAAATTTGACATATTATTTTATGTCTAGTATACAATCTTAAACTTTCAATTTTACATATTGTAGTAGATCATCAATTTTAAAATATTAAAAAAAATTATAACCTAAATTTGTAATTTACTTTATTTTATCATACTATTTGATGTACATGTCTATTTACATATTTAAAAACTTAATATATATTGACAAAATAAACATAATTCAACCAACATGTAGCACGTATTATCAACTTTGAGATCCGAAGTTAAAAGTACATACTTAAATGTTGTTACCAAAGGGTTGGAAAAGTTATTTCCCCTTTATTTACTTTTATTCTTAAACAAATGCTTTTAATTTATTCATCTATATTAAAGTTCACACTACTTTAAAAAGTTAAAAGAACTATTTAAGTAAAATTTTCCGATGACCTATATAATATGATATACGAAATCATATATTTTAATATACCGTCAATTAAAAGGTCAGAGGTTCAAGTCTCATCGTCATATTTTATTGAACTTAAAAAGAAATTAGCATGATGGGAAATATTATAATTAATTAATCGTATAGTATTAGTATATTAGCACTACTTTATATAGTTTAGTTTAATAATAAATTGGTTGGGTTTTCAAGGGGGCATAGTGCATGCGCAAGGTCTTCTTTTTCGTGCAAATCTTTGGCCTTATCCAAACTCCCAAAAGCGAAATGAAAATGCTTTTGCTTTCTTCAAAAAGCAATTTTGTTATGCCTAAACCTTAAATGGAATGTCCTAATCTTCCTCTTAAATTTTACCATAGACAAGAGAGATTTGTTTTTAATTTTTTTTATTTTTTCCTCTCTCTTTCTATGAAATTTCTTGGAAAAGAACAAGAATTTTCACTAACTTTGTGATCCATAAAAATTGTATAGTGTTGGAGTTAGTATACAATTAATGAAAGCAAATAGAATTATTAATCACTCTAATTCATCAATTTTAACATTTAAGAAAATATGTTCATGATAGAATAAAAAGGTTTGAAGATATACCTTTGAAAACCTTCTTTAGTCCACGAATTTAGCTTGAATTTCCACACCAAAACCTTGTAGACCACCATTAGATCTTTCCTATTATTCTCTTGAACCTTAGATTGAATTGTGGGATTCAAAATGACCTAAAATTTGAAGAAATTTTTATGAAAAAATTGGTTTTCAGAATGCATGCATCCCTCTCTTAGTTGAAATCAATTAGTTTTTATCCAAGTCTTTCGTGCAATCTAATTGCATAATATATTGACACCAATTAGCTCATTTAATAGTGGAATTGTGAGTGGAAAGGGTTGAAAAACCCCCGCTTCCCCTTTTTATCCATTTTATTTAACTTAAATTTCATAAAATTAAATTAAGCACAAAAATTGAATTGGATATAAAATTAGAATTTCTAATTTTAAATAATTAATTAAAAATAAATATGAATCCCCATTTATATAATTTTAATATTTAAATCATATTTAAATATTATCCAATTCTCCAATTTCGTTTAATTCGATAACTAAACGTGTAATTACATCGTATATAATTACTAATTCCCTCAATTTGAATTTGTACCTTTCAAATTCTCTCATCATGCTATTCTAAGGTTTAACCCGTTTATGAGTTATTATAGGAACATAATGGACCTATAAATCATGGACTCCAACAATCCGAGATTAACCGACCAAACTCTTTAACCTAATTAATCAACTTTTGTTAACTAACAGGTCACTCCACTAAAGCCCAGTAATTGTACTCCCTTCACTGTAGATATATTTATGTCCACTTGATATAACCATAATCAGTAAATCAACCCTTCACAGGTTGTTCGTAATAACGATTGGGTCAAAAGTTGTTTTATCCCCGAGATTACATCTTGTTCCTTAAGTCTCATTGATTCTCTAATGAACACTTGGTTGGTAATCCAATCACTAAACCGAGACCCTCTCGGGCCAATGAGATGGTGGGGTCCCTTATTCAAGACTCGGATTTAGCACTGAAAGAAACAACCTCTCTACTATCTCCAAAAGCGGGTAGGAGTGAATTTCATCTTGCACCCTATGTCTCCAGTTATGTACCCGATCTTACCCCTTAAATGGGAGGTTTATTGAGCCAGCGTTGTTGAGCCAACCCTTACCCATGAAAATTTAGGGAGAATCTCGAATAAACAGGAGTTCATAGTTAGCTCAGGATTAAGGCTAAGTTACTTAGTTCATTGCTTTGAAATAGTTAGTCTCAAAAAATAGCGTTATAAAATAAAAGTGACTAATTTCTTAGTCTGATCTTATACAAACTCTTTGCATAGGACGCCCCCCTTCCATGTCTCCACATATTACATTCGTGAAAGAAGAGTTTTAGTACATGAATCGTCTATTGTGTTAGTACTTGAGAAGACTTCCTTTCAATGCTAATCCCTATGGTATTTAAT
Source organism: Benincasa hispida (assembly GCF_009727055.1). Taxonomy (NCBI): domain Eukaryota; kingdom Viridiplantae; phylum Streptophyta; class Magnoliopsida; order Cucurbitales; family Cucurbitaceae; genus Benincasa; species Benincasa hispida. The sequence goes on along the minus strand of NC_052357.1, from coordinate 12,710,897 downwards.
TGTCTAAGACTCGTGTGTAAATGGAAGCAATGTTGTTTTTTGGACACACAAAACCCCTAACATAAGTTTATTGACCTTAATTTTTTAGTAAGTTCACTTTAATAACAACGTAATTGTTGAACTCGACATTAAGATTTACATGTTAATAGATTGAAGTAATGACCGTGAGAAATGATCTAAAAATATCTACATATAAAAGTTTCAAAAGGGACAAAATTATATAACGCTTTTAATAAGTATTTAGGTTAAAGTATAAAACATAGAGTTTTAAGTTAGATAATAATTCAACTAGAGTTTACCAATTAGAAGTAATATAGTTGAAGGATTTAGGAAAGTGGACCTAAAGAATGGAATTGAATTTGAATAGGATAGTGACACAATAAAGAAAAAGATGAAGAGATGTTCATTATGACAATTTGTACCAATTCATGCTTGGTGACATTTAGCTTTGGAAGAGGTGAAGGTGGTGAGTTCTTTCTTCAAAGGGGACCATATAATACACTTATTAAATAATTACTTTTCTTTCATATCAACTACTAACTCTTACAAAATTTAATTCATTTATCTCATGTTTATAACTATTAGTTTTTCAAATTTGAACTTATTGTAACAACTTCTTTTAAAATAAAATTTAAAAAAAAATCTGACTATGTTCAAAATACGAAAACTATCGTATAGAAATTATGAGAAAGATAACACAATTTTCAAATACTGAAAATCAATAAGAAGCATACACATCAATTATTGTACCATACACTATCATTGAAGAACATAAAAATCAAATTAGGGTGGAAACTTGAAGATGTCAAGCTCCATAAATAATTCAACTACTATCTCATTTCAGCCTATTTTTTAATTTTAGAAAATGGTAAGTTACAAATTTAGTCTATAAATTTTAAATTTATATCTGATAGATTAGTTATATTAAAATCTTTAAATTTATTATGAACCTATATTAAACATAAAATTGAAAGTCTAGAGACTTATTATTATTATTATTATTTTGTAAGTATAGAGATCTGGATGCAAATTTATATTTAAAACGGTCCATTGATTATATTTAAAATGGTCCATTGATTATTTTTAAAACAATGACTTTTTTTAAAACGGTTCGTTGATTAATTTTTAAACGGTCCGTTTCGATGCTGAAGGCCTATAAAAGGCGAGGCCTTCAGCAGTTCGTAAGACGCAAAATTCATTTTCTAAATTCCCACTTCAATTACCTCTCCTTCTCCATCTTGACTTTTGGAGCAGTGAGTTTAGAAATGGTGTACGTTTCGATCGGTAACGGTGCATTTCCGATCGGTTTTCATTTGGCTGTTTTATCTTGGGAACGACGTGGTAATTTTTAGACATGTTTGCACACTTGGACAGAGCCGCGAAACGTCTTAAAGAGAACGAGCTCCCCGACTCAGCCTATAACGAGTTTTTGTTTTGCAAGTTTTGCTCTTCGCCTGACCGTCGTGCCTTGACAATTTACAATTCGTCGTTTTGAGGGCTCTACCATTTTCAACAAAATCAAATAAACCCAAACTTCAAAGCATACCGATTAAACTTGTAATTTTGTGATCAATTGAAAAATTAGGCACAACAACAAACAATTTTATTTTGCAAGTAAAATTTTAAGTTTGAAAAAGTCATATAATTCTAAATATTGATTAAGCTTTAGATTTTCCCACCCACCAATATTTCATGGATCACAATCTTTGAAATGGTTTAAAAGTTGGGGACCCCACTTGAGTTTACTATGAAATCTCCTCCCAACATGTATTAATTAATTAATCATGGCTCTTACCATGCATCATCTAACTTTATATTATATTCCAAGACACCATCTTTGAACCATTAAAACCCCAAATTTATAACACTATTCCATAGTTTTTTTTCCACAACATATAATCTCTTTAGATTTTAACACACATTATAAAATTAATTAATCATAATTAATTCCTTTCTCTCACTATTCTTTTACTACCATACTTAAGCAACTTAACTTTCTAATTACAGATCAGCTTATTGTATCCTTTTTCTTTTCACACACCTATTTAATTTTTTAATTTTATGAATAATGATTTGGAAATGGGACCCTGGTCGATTTCATACTTTATTCTTTCTCTTTTCTATTTATTTATAATATTTGATTAATATTTAATCAAATCATGTTGGTTGACGTGGCAAGCTCCTAACACACCACGTCATCATGAGAAGAATTTGTCCCACCTTTTGATTGTTAATTAGAATTAGTTTTTTTTTTAACTCTTAAAATTGGGATTTTTTTATTATTATTTTAGTCCCTAAATTTGAAAAGATGAAATGAAAAACTATTTTGATTGATGATCTTTTTTAATGTCGATTCTTGTCTCTCACCTTTTTTTAGAAATAATTATTTTAGATGAATGGGTGTATTTGGATCATATTAAGATTTTGTTAAATAAAATAGTTGGTTCAAACATGAGTCTAAAAAAAATCTTTTTCCTTCTATAATTTATGAACTAATGATAATTAAAATTTGATTATAGGAAAACAGGAAAAAAAAAACTATATATATATATATAATGAATTGGGGAAACAAAAAAGAACCGCATGTAAAAAGAATTATATTAAAAATTGTTGAGGTTTTTTCGTTCACGAGTCAAAAGCACGCGGAAAGAGAAAGATTGGGAGGGAGGCGGCAGATCAATCACGTGAGTAATCACGTGCAATTAAATAACAATAATAATAAAGTTAAAATCCAATTTTAATTCTTTTTTCTTAAAAAAAAAAAAAAAAACATTTTAAATTTCTGTACTTTCGAGTGGTTCAATTTCAATGTATATATTGTCGAATGTCAAGTTCAGCTCATGTAATTTCAGTAAATTTCAAAATTAATCATTATTATTAGTTTGTTGTTGATTTTTTTAAAAAAAATTTATCAATTATTGACATTTTCGATATAAATTTTGGAAGAATATTCATATTCACATATTATATTTTATTACATAAAAATTATTATTAGAAGTATTTTAAAAAATATGGTGGATCATTTACAAATATAACAAAATATGATAGTTTATCACACTATCTATCATTAATAGATAATAATATTTTGTTATACTTGAAAATATTTTCAACTATTTACCATTTAAAATAATTCTTATTATTATTATTATTATTATTATCTAACTAAATTTATGATGTATTAGAAGTAATTAAACTAAATAAAACAAATCTTAAAATACAAAAATCAATATTATATTTTAAATAATAATAACATCAAACAATCCAATAAGAAAAAGGTATGCTAAAAGTGAGATACACTCTAGAAGTTGAAGGTTTAATATTTTTATCCCAATTTTTATTAAAAGAAAGGAAAACACAAATTGCCTCAAATATATATTTCCAAGCTAAAGAGCATAAAAATCCAAAATAATAATAAGAAGAAGAATGATGTGAGATTAATAGATTATTTAATAATAAGTATGTGTAAATTGCGAAACAAATTTGAAATACTTTTTAGCTAGGTTAAAAATTAAAACTCAACATAAAAAAGTACAAAATGCCGGTTGGGGACACCACAGTCATAATAATTGGCACATCCACGGGGAACAAGAAAGACGTGAACTTACATTATTACCCCTGCCCCCATCCTTTGGTTTTTTGACTGTATCTTCTTCTTCCTCCTCAAGAAACTCACCCCATCAATACTCTGTTTTCTCAAATCATTCAACCCCATCACCATTAACAAACAAACTCATTCATAACTTCTCATTTTTTCCAGTAATTATATTCACAGAAGCAAACAATCAAACAGCAGAAAAAATAAATCAAGAACACAAGTCACTAATGATTGTATATAAGAATTCTTTTCTTAGGTTTCTTTCTTCACAATATATCAGAAAGAAATTCCAGGGGGAATGAAGAAAAAAATTAATTTTTTTTTATAAAAAAAAATCTAAGATAAACAAATCTCATAAGAACAAACAATCCCCAAAATGGTGAAGAAACTGCTCCAAGAAGAGGGAGATGAGAAAGAGAAACGTGATGATGATGATGATGATAATGATAATAATAACCTGTTTTTTCTTTTCTTCTTCTTTTTCTCGGATTCTACTGATTTTCCTTTTTTTTCTCCTCTTTTGCTTTTAGGAAAAGGGTTTATGTACAAAAGGGACCACCATCATGATTCGCCTAAACCCATCTCGTTATCATGAAGCTGTTGACTGGTGGGACTGCGTTTTAGCAGAAAATGGGAAAGATGAAGAACTCGGTCGACCAGCAATGGCGAACCCGGATCGTTTTGTAACTCCCTCTGTCGATTTGTTTCCACCGGCGGCGACGGCGGAGACGGCGGTGGAAGCGGCGGAAGTTGAGGTTACTCTTTCACAAGATGGACACATGGTGAGTGTTGTAGCTGGTAATTGCATGTAGAATGAGTTTGTTGTTTTCAAAGCTCTTAATTCTTGAAGCTCTTTTTGAAGCCGTCTGTTCTCTTCTGTTAATGTCTCACAACATCTTTTCAAATACTCACAATCCACTTCCGTTTGCTTCAATTTCGTCCTGTTAATTTCACTAAATTAGAAACTAATTTCATAGATGAATCGAATTGAATTCCAAAAGCAGACCCAAAACGAACCTAGCTCTCCTGTTTTGGAACCAAACTTCTACTTGGCGAGGACGAAGATTCAGTTGCTTAGCCAGTGCTAGCTTCTGTTTCTGCAATCGATTTCAAAATCGGAATCGGAAATAACGTTTAATGAATCGATCGATGGGTTTTGTTTGAAATTTTGAACTTACAGGGTTTAAGGTATTGTGTTCTTTGAAGCTTTCTTCAAGAAAAGCGGATTGTTCTTTAGAGAGTCTGAGTTTCTTCCTTGTACAGCCATTTTCGTCTTCATCGCTAGCTCTTGAAGACGCTCTTTCAGATTCACCTACTTCGTTCGTTACGCCATTTTCCATTTGATCTCTCCGGCAAGAAATGTTTCCTCCACCTCCGTACAGCCCAAATTCCATCTGAAACGACGACGCTGCGCTGTTCGGCGATGCGGTTCGGTCTTCACCTTCATCTGGAAGTAACCGATTTCGATTAGAAAAATTAGGGGGAAATGATTTTGTGATTTTTTTTTTTTTTTGTAGTGATTTAGTTAGGGTTTTTGAGAATCTTACCGTTTTCGGACGATGGCCATGGGAATCCTTGGTACGGGTTAGTAAGGTTTCGAGGAACGGGATTATGAGGGAGAAGATCGAGTTGAATCGGTGGATCTTCATTACCGTCGGATTCATCTTCTCTCTGATTAAGTTTGTCTTCGTCGCCTTCTTTCTCTCCGGCGACGGGACGGCCAATCGATAAGTCGACACAGAACCCTAAATCTGGCCGGGAATGACCTCGCTGCGGCGGCGGTACTTGCGGTTGCTTCTCGACGAAGCGGAAGGGCTTGGGGGCGTCGCCCAAGCTCAGGCCAAGCTCCATCGGTGCGGCGGCGCTGAGACAGAAAAAAAGGAAATAGAGTGAACGGCGAGTTCGGAGTGGAGAGGACTGCGGATAAAAAGGAGTAGAAATTCTGATACGATGAGTCAAATAAATATAAGGCAGATGATGACCCCAAAAAAAATTATTTAAAAAAAAATATATTCGTATTAATTTTAGGCTTAAATCTTTGTATGTATTTAAATCTCAAGATTTTCTAATTTGATTTTTCTTTTTCAACTTTCATTTCCATAATTAGTTTTTTTTTTCCAAACTGAACCTAGCCTAATTGAATTTTATGATTTTGGTTATGGTGTGGAAAAAAATGAGTACTTACCATTCTTAATGAGAGACCTTTTTAAACATAAAAAAAAATATTTAAATATATTTACATTTTATAGCAAAAGTTCAAAAAATACAAATTACTTTTAAAAATTTTTTACTATAAAGTGAAAATATTTTTTTGATTCTTCTATTTATAAAAATTTCTTTTTTTAAAAAAAAAAAGTAATGTAAAAGTTAGTCAGGTTTATTCGAATCAATCCTTCAATCAAATATAATATACAAAATTAATATGGTAATATATAGTCACTAAATTTAAGATTACAGATAAATGGAATAGTTTGGTAAATTAAAATGTGGGAGTGTATGTAACACATGCTTTCAAGGAAAATTTTCAGGAGGTCACCCAATATAGGCCGCTTCAAAACATTCTTTTTTTGTGTGATATCCGTGAGCCAGCTTTCGTGTTAATCTCATGGGATAACCCACCTAACCCTACAACAATTTGTCATAAAAAAAACTCGTAGGATATTAAATCTTAACTATGTGGCTACCATGAATTGAATCCATGACTAGCTTGCTTCAAATTAGTCACGATTTACTCTGAAGTTTCTATGATTTAGCTACTGAAAAAGAAAGTACACATTGTTGACAAAGGTAATAACTATCAATTCTTATTTAAGCGTTATTTAACCATATTTTCATATCTTCATAGTTCATTTTATTTAGATATGATATCGGTTAATTCATGTACCTTTTTAAAATTGGAACATTTTAGCGTATGACCAAACCAATTGAATTGTACTCCAATCTAGATATAGATTAGACCAAAGATATCACTAATCTCAATTATAATAATTTAGAAAAAAAGAACTAAAAAGATATAATAGATTTGAACTAATTAAACTAAGAAGAGAAAAAACACAAGCAAATAATATTGTTTATTCGTTCATATGGTGTGTGGGAAACCAGTTTGACCGACATACATCTCTCAGGTTGACAAACACACGTGATACCCCATTTTCATTTACCATATATATATATATATATAAATAAATAATTTGAAATTTGAAAAATATAATATATTTATTAGTTTTATTTAAATAAATAAATAAGAGGATTTTGGTGGCAGTGGCTTGGTGGTTAAGGTTGTCGTGTGGGGAAAAAAAAATTAAAACAGAAGCGCGTGAGCGTACTCTGAGTCAAAATGGAGCCCACAGATTATTACGTGCTCATCATGCCTGTTAACGGGGGAGATCCTATATGTTTGTCACGTGTAATTCACGCGCATATTACTCGCGTGGATTTGATTTGTCATTTCTTTGAAAGCTTTTTGGTAGGTTTCCAATGGTATCCATTATAGGGAGCCTTCTTTTGAAAATTAAAATCCCACTACAACATTTTTTTCTTTGTATTTTTTTCGACAAATTATACTAATCCTCATACTAATATTATTTTTTAAAAATAAAAATAAAAATAAGTTTATGATAGTAAAAGCTTGGATTTGGGGTTGCATGCATGTTCATAGGGTATGTGGCCTCTTTAGGATAAGGTCAGCGTGACCTTTTTTTCCCCTTCCCTTTTTTCTTAATTTTCATCTAAAAATAATTCCCAAACCCTAAAGTGAATATGTTCCTTTTTTGGTACCTCGAATTTAAATCTACAAGGAAACGTTTGAGACAAGACGTATCTTAAGACTATAAGAGTAAATATTATTTCGTAGTCCCCAATTAGCTATTGTCGACACTATTTCAAAACCCATATTTGGTACTATATTTACTATTTGCTATAGTTTTTACTATTTTACATTCATCGCTTTTTTTTTTCTACATTGTTTACTATTTCCTTCTCAAACTAAAATAGTTTACACCTCAAGCATATACAATTATAACCCAAACTAAAATAATCTACACTCCAAACACAAACTATTATAACCTATAAGTATAATAACCAACTTCTTGCCTTAAACACCACCTAATTTGTCAAAATATGTCAACATAAACATACTTCAACAAGTCAAGACATATTCCTTGAATAAAAAATTACAAGTTCGAATCCAATGAAAAGTTCATGAGAATATCCTCTAGACACATCTCACTCTTTTTAGTACAACAATTAAAAGTGAGGGATTCAAACATCTAAATTATTGACCGAAAGTGTATGTCTTATGTCTGTTAAAATATGCTCATTTTAACAGACATGTAACTCACTCTGACCTATATTAATACCGTATTTAAGCATGATCTAATAAATACAATGAAAAGTTTCAATTTATGACATTGTGTGGAATATTAAAATTGAAAATTCTCTTAAACTTCAAAACTAGATGATCGTGACTTAAAAGTTCTTAAGACCTATATTAAAAACTCTTTGTCGAAGTATATGGTGGTCTGGAGAGTTGCTTGGTATGTTATTTATCATATTTGGTACGAACATACTACGTGAGTCTATGGTACCATATTGTGTCCTCCCTTTGTGGTTAGTTCGGCTATTTGGTTTAAGATTTTTCCTTGTTGTTTTAGGTGGCATAGGGCTTCGATTTAAGGGGCCCAAGAAGGTTCTTCTCTTGGGGACATTTTTCATTGAATTGGTTATATTTTATTTTTTGTTTTTGGTCAATTTTTGTCAATGTTCCTTCCTTTGTTATTTTTGTGTTGTTTTGTTTGTGTCTTAATCTTAAGTCATCTAATTCTAGCTCGAGATCCAATTCCATTTTTAGTAATACAATACATTTGAAAAGAAATATATAATTAAACTTTAAAGAAATATTGACAAATAATTGAATAATTGATGCCTGTGAGTTAAAATTATAAATATTTAGGGGCCGTTTGGGACAAATAGTTCGTTATTATAGTCCTAGGTTATTATAGTTTGTGTTTCGGGTGTAGATTATTTTAGTTTGGGTTATAATAATATGTATTTGAGGTATAAACTATTTTAGTTAGAGAACAAAATAGTAAACATTGTAGCAAGTAATAAAAAAAAATGTCAAATAGTAAGAACTATAGCAAATAGTAAGTATTGTAACAAATTTGAGTTTTGAAATAGTGTTGACTGTAGTTATTTTGATGTTTTGAAATAGTATTTACTGTAACAAGAGATGATTATTATAATATTAGGATAGTCTTTGTCCCATATGCCACTTAATATTTTTACAATTATTGTTCTTTAGGTGAATATAAAATTGCATTTTACATTAACATTTTTTAAAATAAAATTATTGTGAAGAAAGACAAACAATGAAAGCGTCATCCACATCTTATCTATTTATTTATTTGAGCTTTGCAATTACTCCATTGGACCTACTTTCTCTTTTCATGCAACCCCATTTGACTGGTTCCATTATTTTTAATAATTTCAAAGTAAATATGTCATAATTATATTAATCATAATTTTTTTAATGTTAAAATAAATATTTGGAATTTGGTATGAACAAATCCTTAACCAAATTGTAATATAACCTTGTAGCATGTTTGACTTTTTCCTTTATCTTTACTTTCTTTATCCAATGAACAAGTTTATAATTTTAAAAGTATTTTTTTTTATCATCATATTATTGTTCTCTTGTTATTTTTAAAATCAAAACTTCCAATATAATGGATTAAATTATGCCTAATTTTAACGAATGCCCTTTGATGAGAGTAAATTTTCTATGAAAGACACTTTATATTACTTAAATAAAGTGAGTCTAACTCAACGATAATTGATATGGTATTTCTTCTTAGAAGTTGAAAACTCGATCCTCCATCCCTGCAATTGTTGTATTAAAAAAAATATTGTCATTATGATAAACAAATTATTAAATCACAAACCTCTAATTAGTTATTGCTTTTAAGTGTATATCAAAAGTATGATCTTCCTCCCTAGAGGTCGAAAGTTCGATCCTTCATCCCCGCAATTGTTTTATTAAAAAAAATATCACCGTTTTGATAAACAAATAATTAAATCTCAAAACTCTAATTAGTTATTGCTTTTAAGCATACATATTGAGACTATAACAACAAAACTCAATGTTCATGAATATGATCTTAAGTGTATCAAGCTAGATAAGGGTCTATCATGATTTTAGTTTAAAACATTTAAATTTTCTAAGATAATGACAGATACATATATAATTTGTCAGCACTTCTACATCAATATTATTTTTTAAAATCTTATAAAATACAATTTTATATTCAAATTCGACCAAACTTCTATTTCATACTTGTCCAAATCACTCTCTAAATTATCGAATTAACTCGTTTATAAGTATATGTGAAGTTGTAGAATTCAAATAACTAATCTCTTAAGCCGAGAACACATATCTAAACCAGTTGAACTTTAAAACCGAACCGATATAGATTAAAATTGCAAAGATTGCCCTAATCACGTTTATTCCTTTTGGAAAAAGTGGATAAAAGGGGGGAAAAGATGGTAGTTTTAATTAATTAATTATTATTATTCTTTTGGTAATAATAGGTGGGGGTTTGTTTGTCTGTAATGAAGCTTACAGGCGGGGTTCGTCCTCATGATAATGCCTCTTAATTTTTTCATAAATGCACATCATCCATTCACATGCTATTACAAACTCAAATATGTCACCCACACTTTTCTAATACCAATAATATTATATTATTGTGATTATCGTACCTAATTTATTAGACATGTCATTTATTATTAGAGTTCCATAATTTGATTTCTTATCCCAATAATCTTTTAACTAAGTAATAATTATAATAATTTATTGCTCTAAAATCTTATTTCTCTAACTTCTTTTAGGCTTAGTTCGGAATTGTTAAATGTTGTACTTTAAAATGAGAAATTAAGTAAGATAATGTTTGGTAACTTTTTAATTAGAAAAAATAAATAATTGGGATATTTGATGAAGAAATACTGCCATTTGTGTGATTTAGTTATGACAAATATATAGAGAGAATAACTTCCAAATAAAATTCATATTAACTTAATTCACCTATTAGAATTCGTGTTAATGTAAAATTTATGCATGTCTTTGCTTGTGCTTTGATGCCTTGATCTCGGTAGGATCCCCTTATTGTATAATACTATCACCTATTCTAAAAAAAAAAATGTAAAATTTATGCATTAAAAGCATAGTAATTAAAAATTTAGAAACTAAAAATAAAATAAAGGAAGATTTTCAAAAATAGAAAAATAAGTAAAACTATTTACACAAAATAGCAAATTTTAATATTCTTAGATAGAGACAGATAGAAGTCTATAACTGATAGAAACCGATAGAAACTGATAGAAATCTATCATTAATACTATGTGATAAACGGTGATAGAAGTTTATTATTATTATTATTATTATTATTTTGCTATTTTCTGTAAATAATTTGATTTTTTTTATCTGTAAAAATTCCCTTAAAATAAAAGAAGTAACTTTCAGGGGGTGGGGGGTTAGGAATTTTGATTGTAGATTTGTTCAATGTAAGATTATGTAGAGTTCTAGTATTTTCTTGGAGTATTTAGTTGGGTCAAATGTTATTTGATATGGTTTCTCGAAATAAAGTTTTATAGTCCTTTAAAAACTTCATTTAATAATTCATTTTCTTCCTTCCTCACTCTCCCCCGTCTTTATTTTCTAGATCTCTTACAATAACAATAACGATTGGAGTTGCTTCTTATTCCTCTTGCAACATACGATTCCAGTCGATGGTAATATACAAATTTCTTCAATTCCCAAACAACTTAAGTGTAAAAGGTAATGATGAAAGAAAGTGAGCAAAAACGAGAGCAATAGTGAGCAAGAACGAATGCAAGAGCAAAAAGAAATTAAGCATAACTATAATAAGAGTGGAAAAAATAATAATAAGGAAACAAAATATTTGATGACGCTAATAAAAGGTAAGAAAGCTTTATTTTAAAAAAAATCGATACAAATATCTATCTTTTCAAAAGAAATTTAGGTTCTCTATGAAAAAATTCCAAATTTTCTTCTCTCAATCGAGTCCGAAATTCCATCCAACAACAAAAGAAAAGTCATTACTATTATTGGTATTATTATTATTAGCAAAAAGCTTGATTAGTCAATTTGGTCACAATCATAATAAACAGTCATGTAACATTAGCATTGGAGCATCGTTTGAAATGATTTTCTCTTCCAAGATAATATATTTTTTAGCTTTTTACAAGAAAATTGACCCATTTTGAATTTTTGAAAAAATAAAAAAAGGCTGCGTTTAACCTACGCAAATGGTACAAAAAATGGTTGGGAAAAAAAAAATAATAATAATAATTTTGAAAAAGCCAAAATTTGTGTTTATCATTTGGGTGAGTGATTGGTGGTTAATTGTGACTGATATTTGTCAAATCGCCAAACTAATAACCAATACTCACTCCCTTTGAATTAATTGTTAATCACACATTATAATATCATCTTTCATGATTTTCTTGTCTAGCTACCCTAATTAACTTAATTCTACACATGTAAAACCCCCACTTAAATAGAATATTTCAATTTTAAAACAACTTAATAATATTTCACCAGTTTAGTTCAATAATAATTGATATGACTTTTTTTTTTTTTAAAGATTAGAGGTTTGATCTCCCATCTATATAATCGTTGTACAAGAAAAATATATTAGTGATATTTCTTTTTTAGTTCAACAATACGAGGAGAGGCGATAACGCAATGTCAGTATGAATTTATACTATCGATTTCGAGTTCTAAGGTTTGATCCCTCATCCTATCTATCGTTAAAAAAAATTGCAACCTAGTTATAGGACAGATAGAATGATAGGTTACATATATGTATGGACAAAAATATAGCATTTTCTCAATTAAAAGTTAAAACTCCAAATTAATTATTGTATCAAATTCAACTATAAACTCAATCTTTAGGTCCTACATTATTAGTAAGTTATTTATGATTATTTCACTCGGTTATTCCAATTAAAATAAACTTAAAAATATTCAAATTAAATTTATTATTATTTTTCGAAACTTTATAGTCGAATTAGCACTCGTTTTAAGTACTTTTAAATAAGTAAAGAAAATTAGAGGAATACTAAAAAAGTGAGAAAAAAAAATCATACATTCATAGTTTATATATAATAAGTTTTACTCATAAAAATTTAGAATTTTAATTGATACATTCATTAATTTAAGAGTTTAAATGATAAGTCTGTATAAAATTAATTTTTCTTTTCAAATTTCAAAAGTTATAGCCATCTATATAGAAACAAGCTCTTTTTAAAAAATTATTTAAATTAAATTTCTTATTGTAAGAGACTTTCAATTTAGCATTCTAGCCAAGACATCATTCAAATTTGACTATTTCTCATGAAGGAAAAAAACAAAAAGCTATGATAGTTCAACTTTTTTTTTTTTTTTTATGCATTATGAACAATTGAACATCATATTGCATATAATTGAAAAGAAAATATTGGGTTTGAAGCTAAGTAATAATCAATATGTCTAGAACCATTGTAGAAGCTAAGTGGAAAGCTAGTCTTATTAATATTCAAATATATAGAATAATTTAGTTATAAGAGATATAAAAAATATATATATTAAAAAAATTATAATGATATCTTATTGCAATTTTCACTTTTTTGATTATGATATGTCTAGGAAAAAGTTCAAAATTATTTTTTAAAAAATATGTCTTAATAGTTAAAAAGTGACAATTATCATAATATAACTATTACTTTCAATAATTTTCTCAAGAGAAATGATGGGGTAATTCAAAAGCAGTCTCTTTTAACTTGAATTATCATTCAAACAACACTTTTATGCAAGGAAAACAACTTTTTATCATTACACATGAAATATTTAATGATTGTTTAAACTTGGAATTTTAGAATCATTAGTCTAAAATTATCTCCAATTTCGTGCCTAACTTAAAAATGGGGAAAAGAAAGAAGAAGAAAAAAAGAACCTTTAGCATGAATATTTACAAAAATCTCTAACCATAGAGAAATTGACACTCAATAGATAAAATTTAAAATTATGAGAAAATTAGTACTTTCTTTTTGTGCCATCTTCATTAAGATAATCTATTAAAATTTTGTTCCTTTATAAAAACTGAGACATTTACTTGATTTCAAATGAAAAAAGAAAAAAAAAACTCATATTTTATTTTATAACTACTTTAAAAATCGTGTTTTCAAATTTACTTTTAAATGATTTTTCAATTTTTCCTAGAGAAATATCTCAATTCATAGTCGAATTTCAAATAAATAGAACTAATTATTATCTTTTTAATTATTGATTTAGATTTTGAAAAATTCTCAAATATATAAATTTGTAGAGGTCGAAATAATGATAATAAAGTTAAGTTTTTAAAAACAAAAAATAGAATGGTTAACAAATAAATGATGAACTCTAAAGTCTCGTTTGGTAGTATTTAGTATTTAAAAATCAATTTTTATAATGATTCGCATATTTCTTAAATATAATAGTAGAATTCTTAGCCCAATTTAAAAAAGTAAAAACACATTTTTAAAAGCTTATTTATTTAGTTAATAGTTACTAAACGATACCTAAACTATTTACTCGATTAAGAGAAATGTCCATTCATTGTCTTTATTATTATTAATTGAGCCACCTATAACATTGTTTCGAATCTAATTTAACATCAAAACAATATGGATCACCATACACATTTTAAATAAGTTTTATGAAACTTAAGCTTATTGTCATTATTTGATGAAAAATGAAAACTCTAAACTATTGGCTCAAATAGAAACGTCCATTCATCATGGTTATTGATATTAACTCAGTGAGTTACAATATTGTTGCTAATCTAATTTAGCAGCAAAACGGTATGGATTACCATACACAATTTAAATAAATTTTTATTATTAAATGAAGAAAAAAGAATGGATAAAAAAAAACTAGTGTAAAGTACCAAAACTTAAAAGTGTCTTTTAGTCAATAATTCATGTATGAGTATCGCTATTATTTAAAAATGAATAAAATGATTTTTAAAAAAAAACAGAAGAGAAATGATGAATGAAAGAAGAAGAAGTCAGGATCATAATTATGAAGATAATTAATATAAAAAAAGAAGGGAAAAAATAGAAAAATGAAGAAATAAATGGTGGGTTTTGAAGTGATAAGTCAAACATTAACTCCAAAAGATTTTTAGCAGCCTTTCTGGTTTACCCAAGAAATCTCCCTTCTGAACAAAATCAAGTGCCTTCCTATAAAGCAAACCCATACAATATCAATTCACTCTTTTTCTGCAGCTTTTTTTGGAACTTGTTTGAGCAAATATTTTTTAAAATAATAATAATCAATTCTCAGGTTTTTTTTTTAGCCACCGAACCACCGCATGCGGCGGCGCTCAGCCGTCCCTACCGCCAGACCACAAACTTCAAATACCGACTTTTTATCTTTTTATTTTTTTTAATGAAAGGTAAATATCAATTTATATACTTGAATTTTGGAATTTGCATCCATTTAAACTCAAAACTAATGATTGTATCAATTTAAATTTTAAATTAATAATTATATCAATTTAAACTTTGAAATTTTATAAATGTATCAATTTAAGCTTTGAAGTTTCATAAATGTATCAAATTAAATTCTCCATTATGTTTTAGTTGGAAACACTTATGAAAATTGAAGATTTAAATTGATATACTTATGAAAGTTTATGATTTGGAGTGATGCAATTATTAGTTTGAGCTTTAAATTGATACCATCCGAAAGTTTGGGTTTAAATTGACACAATTGTTAGTTTAGGCTTTAAATTGATACTACCCAAAATTTAGGTTTAAATTGATACAATTTTTAGTTTGAGTTTTAAATTGATACTAACCAAAATTTGGGTTTAAATTGACACGATTATTATTAGGGTTTAAATTGATATAATTCCCATGGTTCGTGGATATAAACTAATATTTGTCAGTTTAGAAATATATATATTTAACCTTTTAAGTTTTGGGTTTAGTTTTTTTCAATATGGTATTTCAAAATATTCACGTTTCTTAACTTTTTTTAATACAATAACTACGTGATGGGAGATTAAACCTTTGAATTCTAAGATCGGAGGTTATGTCAATATCAATGAGTCAGGTTCACTTTAGCTACATTTCTTAATTTTTAGGTTAATTTTCATTGATCTTTACGTTTTAGAATGTTACAATTTAATCTAATAAATTTTGAGTTTTGTTTCCATTTTATCACTACGTTTTAAGATTGACACTTTTCACCTTTTTGCTAAATACTCGTTTTCGGTTCTTAGTGTTAATGTCTATTAAATTGTTTTTAGTACAATGATGTCAGTTATTTAATTTAAAAAAAAATTTGAAAAAAAAAATATAATTAATTAGTTTCACAATCTTTTTATCACTATGTAAATTAATTGAAGATTTTTCCTCACAATTATTTTAAATGATGGACTAAAAGTTAACACCAAAGATTAATACCGATATCAACAACAATTCAAGAGTAAACATGTAAAATATTGAAATATTAAAACTAAATAAAAGTTAAACTAAAAAATTATGGACAAAAATACTACAATTTGAAACTTAAAAACTTAAATAGGAGAATAAACTCAAATTCTTGGAATTAAAATATAACGTCAAATCATAACTAGATTTAAAACCTATAAACAAAAAAATATTTTTATTTTGTTATTTATTATTATTATTTTAAGAAAACGATGTCCAAATCAATTTGGCAGTTGAATTCCATAAGCTTCTCATGTATTTTATTTGACTTAATTGACAAGATTGATACTAAACCTAACACCAAAAAATTATCTATTTCCCTAAAAAGAAAAATAAAATCCCAAAAAATCGGAATGCTTGAAATCGTATAATATAATAATGTACATTGAACTTGTGCAAGTTCTAAATATTTTATTTTAATCGACATACTTTGAATCAAAATAACGTCTTTTCGATCATTTATTAAATTATGTTCATCATACTTCTTTTGTCTATTTATGTAATTATCTATATTAAATTTGTATTTTTGAAAGCAAGTTCAAAATTGGTTTTGATTTTTTTTAAAATGGGTTTTTAATTTAATCTTATACGTGTAATTTTAAAGAAATACAATTAGTTGGCTTTTGGAAGGAGAGATTCTAATAAATATTTCAATTTTTTGAATAAAAAAATCCTCGAATTTATTGAACTTTTGCCTTTAGAATCTCAAGTGCCATAAATTTTGTGTGTTTTTGTTTTGTTTAGCAATGAATTTAATTGTTAAATCAATTAAAAAAAAGTTACCGGACTTGTATTTTAGTGTACTGATATTTGGAATTACACTTTAACTCTTTGTTAAAAAATTGATGGTTAAAATACTATATTGTTGTAATTTAGATTTCTTTCTAAATCTATTTTAATCGTTGTGCTTTTAGTTGTCTAAATATCTTAAATTCAATCATTCATTTTTTAATCGAAACTAATTAAATAATAATAATAATAACTTTTATGCAAAAGAAAAAGAAAAGACATAATGTGAATGTGGTTTCGCAGTTTATAAAAGAAATGTTACTATTTTTAAAAAATAATCGACGTATTATAAAAGAGTCGTGTATATCCCATTTTACTTTTTGTAATCATTATAATATATTTCATCTAATAGCTATTTGTCTGGTATTTCAACCTGTCAGTTTTAACTTCATAATTATACAATAAAATTTTAATATTGTATAAAACAATAAATATCAAGATTTTTGAACTAGATGATTTTCACAATAACGTACCTTCTTATTAGGAATCGTGTTTCACTATCTTTTCGTTTAAAACTTAATTAGATTTCTTGATAAAAAGAAATAACTACTTAATGAGACAAAGAAAAAATCAATTCCTATGGTTGTATAATCAGGAAACTATATTTTAATTATTTGTTACTTAATTTATAAATTATCTTTTATTTAATTGGTCTAATAAAACAATACGTCTAAAAGATAAAATAGTAGATAATTTACCTGAGTCACATTGAGGATAATATTGATTTTAAATAAAAGCTAACACAACCTACCTCATTAATTCGTTGTAAATACAATGAATTATTATGTGAATGTTTTTTAATAATATTTTCCGAAAGTTTATACTTTATAGACTAAAAATAAACCAATAAATCAAAATTAAATACATATAATTAGAAATTAAAATATATATATATATATAGAAAAATGTCAAACTATTTATAAAAATAGAAAAACAATATTGATAAAATATCGATAGACTTCTATCAGTGTCCATCACATAATATCAATAGTAGACTTCTATCAAATAGATTTCTATTGGTATCTATAAAAAATATTAAAATTTATTATGTTGTGTAAATAATTTTTCTTATTTTCCTAATTTTGAAAATCTCACTCAAAATAAATTTTTTCATAAATAATTTGACAAAAATTGAAAAACGACGGGATTAAAAGAAAGTTTAAAATGGGAAAAAGGAAAAGGTTATAAGAAAATTTCTTTTTATAATTATGTAAAAAGGAAATAGAGAGATTAATGAGGAGGCAATAATTAACCTAACAAGACAATAATAAATACAAAAAAGAAGAAAGGAAGGAGGTGACGGATGAGAGATGACAGGAAGGAACGGTAACAGGTCAACTACGCGATGACAGTGTTGGCCAATTGTCACGCTTTTAGGAGCCTTGTAATTATTCAAGTCATGCAAATTAATTAATTATATCATTTATTATTCTTATTCTCTCTATATATATTTTAAATATTAATATTAAATAAAGTCAGGTAAAAAGTCTGTGCGTTGGAACGGCAAAAAGCGTGGAAATCATATTTCACTCTCCTCATTATATTGCATTCAAATATCATCCCCACCATTTTTCTTTTAATTTTACATGTAATAAAATCAGTTTAAATTCATCTCAACTTTTGTCGGGGGTAACAATTTAGTTTTTAAATTTTTATTGATAATAATTTGTTTTTATACTTCTAAATATGTAATGATTTAGTCTTTCAATTTTAATAAGTAATAATTTTTTACTTATATTTTACGATTTATAATGAATTAATTCTTACTATGAAAATTATTCTCAAGGTTTAATCAAATTTCTCACACATGTAGATCGTTAAATTGACTAGAAATCATTTTTTTTTTATAAACTATAAAGATTAGATCGTTGCATATAAAATTCTAACCCTTGATTTTAAAGATTTTTTTTTTCATAATACGGACTAAATTGTTGCGATTTTCAAAATTATCAATCATTAAAGTTTAGAAATTCAATTGTTATTTTACTAAAAATTTAAGGTCAAAAAGTGATTTTAAATCTTTAAAAAAATATTATATTTATCAATTGATTAAATTATAAATTAATCCATGAACTTTATATCAAGTGAATTTCCAAACATCCAAACGTCTCTAATGAATTATTAAATTTTCAATTATATATATATATATTGAGTTCCTAAATTTTTAAAAATAATAGTTTCTTAAACTTTTAGTCTCATGCTAAAATGATCATAATTCAAAAAATATATTGATGTGTTAGGGACCTAGAGATTTGTGGTTCAAATTCTCCCCTCATTTTTATATACTAAAAAAACCGATTTTATTTCTAATATATCATTGACCTATTCAATGTATTTTATTAAATTCACATATCTACTAAGCATAAAATTAAAATTTTAGGTTTTCATTAAACTAATAATTTGAATTTATATATAACAGATCAATTATGGGTTGTTTGGACCACCATCTTGAAGTTTGTGAAGTGGGCTATTATAGCCCACCCATGTTTCAAGTTCAAAATAAATAATATTGGTGTTTACAACTATTTATGACTTACAATTAACTACGATAATACTATTTGAAATCCCTTTTCATTAGAGTATTTACTATTTCCTACCCATCCGCTCAATCCATCTTTATTACCGTATTTACTGTTTTCTACCCAAACTAATATAGTTTGCATGTAGGGTGCAAATTATTTTAGTCCTCGACTATAATAGTCAGCTCCTTACTTACAAACTATATTAATCATTGATTATAATAACGAATTCAGTGTCCCTAAATGGTCTCTTACGAGACGTTTGGGATAAGGAGTGGAATAGTGAAAGGCTACATAATTGTGGGCTCCTAGGCCATAGTGTAAGGGGTTGATAAGATATAAAATTGATGTTTTTTAATAGTATGACCTACCAACTCCTTGGGCCAAACAAGGAGTGGGAAGCTCGAAACTCGTGTTTCACAATTCCTCTAGCCAAACATACCCTCAATGGTTTTAAAAATTGAATATTTCATAGTCAAGCTAGATGGTAAAATTGAAATTATATTGTAGTTTTTATAATATGTATGAAAATATAGTACTTTTAAAAATATTTAGAAAAATATTATAATTTTATAATAATTACATTCTCTCTTCCTTCTCTCCCAATTTCCAATAATCTCTACTCATGACTAATATTTTGGTATCTTTCTCTTTCCCTTTCTCTCTCTATCATCTTCTAATCTTTCTTCTTCTTTATTCTACCATCTCTCTTCTTCATTTCTCCTTTATTTTTTATTAAATCAATTTAATAAACCATAAAATCCAACCCAAATATTTTGGGTCATTCGGCTTTAGATTTATTTTGTTAACTTCTGAATTTCTTTTGTGGAAGTTCTAATTGATTTTATGATAGAGAATGATAGTCCGTTCTAAGTTTTATTCATTTCGTGGGGGAAAAAAAGAAGACAGAAAAAAATATGGTTCGATAGAATTAAAAATAAACACTAATATACAATTCAATAATTATTAATTACTAAATTAAATTGGTAAAACTTATAAACATAAAAGCTCAAATTAGTAATATAACAATTTTACACTTCATATTTGCGTTTTGTTTCAATTTGGTCATTTAGACTAAACAATTTATATCTTTAATCACAATTAATTTAAAATAATTAAAAAGTGAATTTTTAAATTCAATTTCAAAAGTGTTGAAAAGTAATGAAACTTAATTAATTATAATTTGTTTAATTAATTTAAATTTATTAACATAAATTAAAATTAAAGATGAAAAAATGAGTATTCAATGAAAAATCAATGTTAAAAATAAAAAATTTGAAATCCAGGGATCAAATTGAAAGAAATTAAAATATCAAGGATAAAATTGTAATACTATGAAATTTATAGACTTATTTATTTATTAAATACATTGATATAACATATGAATTAAGTAATATTAATTATAAAATTATAATAAAAATTCATAAAATTATTCAATCTAATATATAAGGAAATAGAAAAATTTGAAAATATTTATTAAAGTTTCTTAAAATACATTATATGTACGATATACCTATTGTGTCTCTACCTATTCTTAGGTACAGGGAACGTGCTCGAGTAAAATAAGTTAAATTTGATGGACAAACCTTTGAATCATAATATTGAACCAAATGTTGACATTATTATCCTCGCACCAACATAAATCAGTCTTGCTCATGTTTGCATCATAAGAGTTAATTCTTCCACATTATAGTCAACCTCGTCAAACTCATATTTTTCTACTCAATCACATCCCCCTACGTCTAGGTGGAGATGCAATAGGTATATCACACATATATGTGTTTCCTCCATGTAATTCTCATACCAAAAGTATTATTTAATTAATAGATTTTGTGTGGGAATAAAATGGATGTTTAACCAAATTTGATAGATTGTTGAAACCAAGTACACGTGAATGATAAAGTAAAGTATTTAAAATGAGATTTTCAATTGATTTAATTATTAAATTACCCAATACAACCTCGTAACCATCATCTAAAAAGGGTAAAAGGGGAAAACGAATGTTTCTGCCCATAACATGTTTTAGATAGTATAAACTAGATAGATTTCATATCCCCTTTAGATAGAACTAGTTAGAACTATTTGTAGGGGTGTTCATGGGTTGAGTTGAGTTGGGTTGGAAGACTTTTTAGACTCAACCAAATTGTTTGAGTTGTAAATTTCTTCAACCCAAATAACTCTTATTAAAAAATGAACCCAACCCAACCCAACCATAAAATATTTGGGTTGGGTTGGTTCGGGTTAATCAGGTCATTTATTTAAAATTACGTTATAAAAAAAGCAAAACATAAATATGTAAAAATCTAATTTAATTATTTTCATATATTGAATTAAGATTAACTACTCAATTTCAATTTATAGAGTGAGATTCGTTTTTTTAAAGTGCAAAGAAACTATTTTTAAGAGTGATTGAAGAATAAATTATTAAAAAAATAGAATTAAATAAAATTAAAATCAATATATGTATAAATAATTGTGTTATAAGTAACAAAAAAATATATATATTAAAGTTAATAATAAACTCAGGTTGGTTTAGGTTATATTAGGTAAACCCATGAACCAACCTAACTCATAAAATTTTCATTTATTTGAACCCAACCCAACTTAAATGAGTTGATAACCCAATCTAAACCGTACGGGTTAGATTGGGTTGATCAGTTTTTTTGGGTCATCGGGTTTTTTGAACACCCTAACTGCGTGTGTTGCACGTGTTATATAAACGTTGAATGAATCTCAAACACAAACGTTAAAAAACATACAATTTAGAGATAAAATGTGATTTTTTGAAAAAGAAATGATTTATTATTGATAAAATTAGTTTTTTCTAATGTTTTAAATGTAAAATTACATAAGATATCCCAATGATTATCAACTAAAATGGGCAAAAGGAGAAATCAAATGTTTCTCCCTCATAACCCCTTTTAGATAGTATAGATAGATAGATATAGATATACAAAGATATATAGATAGATATTGATGAAAAAAATATCTTTTAGATACAAAAAGATAATGATGATGATAATAATAATAATAGACTTATTAAACACAAAAGTGATATTGTATAAATTTTTAGATACTTTATAAAAAAATGTCAAACACACTTCTCTCCAAGAATATTGTCCCACTTCATGGGTCAAATTAAGCCTATTATTTTAGCTCAAGTGGACTTTAGTCCAAATGCAAATATAAAATTGGACCTAATTAAATTGATTCAATTTGATGGTCATGATAAAAACATGTGACATCAATGAGATTTGTCAATTCATGTCTTCAACTTCAATTTGAGACACGTGTTAACTTTTAATTAATCTAAAATTTAATTATTTATAATCTTATCGTTAGTTTGGTAAATGATATGACAATTTGTGATTGACTCAAAATTTCTCATTCAAAAACTATAAAGATTAAATTATATTTTAGCTTTTTTTTTAATCTTATAGATAAGTTAAAATTTATTAAAGAGATGATCATCTTATTTTAACATATAAATCAATTTTAACCTAAAAATAGAAAGGATATTTATAGGCTTAATTTTTTTAAAAACGGACCATTAAGAATAAATGATTGTCAAATAGATCGATTTTTACTTTTGAATTTTATTAGTACTCACTGTTTGGTTTTTTAACATTAACTTCCAATTAGTTATTTACAAATAAGTAGGGTGTAAATTTTTATTGAAAGCTAAGCACTCATTCTAATAATAAATAAATATAATATAAAAAATAAAAATAATAAAAAAACAATAAAAACTAAACCCATGTATCGAAAGCTAAAAGCAGTAAAGCTGTACCATTTAAAACTCAAGGATCAAATAATAATTTTCTCTATTATTTTTATTTATTTGTGAAACCCTTCATTTAATATGCTCAATTCACGTTTACACAAATTCGGATAAAAAATCCATTAAAAATATATAGATAGCAGTAAGATAATTATAAAATAATAATAATAATAATAGTTAATTTAATTGATTTGTCATAAATTATTGATTGACATGAGGATTTGATCACATGACCTTCTATTCTAGTATCAAGTTATAAATTATCAATTAACTCAAAAATATAAATTAATCGATAAAGAAAAATGATATTACAAAAATTCGAAGAGATTGACTTTCTGTTCTAATACCATAATCATAAATCAATGATTGACTAAAATATTTAAACTTATAGATGATAATAAATTTAATATTATGATAACACTTTGACCAAATTTGACTCGTGTTTATTTTACCGAGTAGAGGATTTGGTAACTTAACACTACCTGATTTACTTAGCCTAACATTTGATATTTGGTTGCCAAATATAAAAGTAGTCCATTTAGATGACTTCTATGCTAAAAGTCATTCTCATTAAAAGAATTACTATTTTTATATTTTACATAAGAAACAAATAGGAATTATTGTGAATGTTGAAAAAAACGAATTTATGATTATCATTATGCTCCCCATACACAATGAATTTTCATTACGATATCATTGAATTAGGTTTGTCAAGTATATAACAATTCTTATGAAAACAACATTTATTTACACTATTATTGTCACTAATCGTGTAACATCCTATTCTATATAAAGGATGATAAAATGTGAGAAAGTTAGAGGGTGTGTGCAAGAGTTTTATTTGTAAAATTCCAACAAGAAGTCGAGTGTTTTTCTTCTCCTGTGGATATAGGTAATCTACGGAACCACGTATATCTGCTTGTATATTTCTCTCATCTTCTTATTCTACTCCTTCGATTATCCATGCTCCATTTCTTAATCGTCTTGCATAGCCATCAAAGAATGATAGGTAAGTAAGAATCAAAGAGGAAATCGAAAGAGTGACAGAGAGATTTTTCATTCTTACCTTCAACTGAGTGCATGCCTCCATTATATGAATGTTGAGGAAAAGAGGACAAAGCTTCCTCTTGTATCTTTTACATTAGCTACGTGGCTCCTTTTTTAGCCACATTTTTACCTGCCAGATATTCCCCTTCAGAAACAAGTGTAATTTTGGGCCTAATTTGGACTCTTCAAGCCCAACGTATTGGTATCAGAGCTTGCAAAAAGAAGACAAGAACTTCA
This sequence comes from Benincasa hispida, assembly GCF_009727055.1. Classification (NCBI taxonomy): domain Eukaryota; kingdom Viridiplantae; phylum Streptophyta; class Magnoliopsida; order Cucurbitales; family Cucurbitaceae; genus Benincasa; species Benincasa hispida. Next base: position 12,686,392 of record NC_052357.1, on the reverse strand, counting down.
AGAAACTTCAAAGAAAGTAAATTTTGAAGAACTAACAACATTCTATGGCATTCACAAGGTATGAAATAGAAAAGTTTGATGGCAAAAGAGCTTTCGACTTGTGGAAAACGAAGGTGAAAGAAATTTTTGGACAACGAAGAGCACATAAAGCAATTCAAGATCCTTCAAAGCTACCAAAAGAACTTACAGAAGATGAATTAGAAATCACTGAGCTAACAGCTTATGGTACCATTGTCCTAAATCTAACTGACAATGTTCTTAGTCAGGTAGTGGTTCAAGAATCTACATATAAAATATGAAATAAGCTAAATGAACTATATGCAACTGTGGATCTTCCCAACAAGATGTTCTTGAGGGAAAAATTTTTCATATTCAAGATGAATCCTTAAAAAACTTTAAATGAAAATCTTGATGATTTCAGAAAAATTACCACTGAATTTAAAAATCATGGTGAATCTGTTGGTGCTAATAATGATGCGTTTGTTCTATTAAATTATCTTCCAGAGGCATACAAAGAAGTGAAAAATGCATTAAAATATGATAGAAAATCTATATCAATAGATGCCTTCATTTCTGCACTAAAAATCAGAGAAATTGAACTACAAAACTACAAGCAAGAATCATAGAATGCAACAGGTCTCTTTGTGAAGGGCAAAAAAAAAAAAAGAAATAGTGGAAAGAACAAAGGAAAACAACAGTCATCAAAAGAAAATAAGGATAAATGTAAAATCAAATGCAAATACTATAAAAAAATAAGGACATTTAATCAAAGATTGTCGAACTCTCAAGTGGAAAAATGAACATAAGAGTCAAAAAAAGAAAAATCATATATCAAGGACTCCTGTCCCTGAAGCATCCGTTAAAGAAGACTCACTATTTTACTATGATGCTCTACCAACCTCTAATGAAGTTGCTGCCCTTGATAATTTAGCAAAAGACCATGATTGGGTGTTGGATTTAGGCTGCTCCTTTCATATGACACCCAACATGGAGTGGTTTAATACTTATAAGGCAGTAAATGGAGGGTCAGTCTACTTGGGCAATAACAATGCCTATTCTGTCATTGGCATTGGATTTGTCTCCTTCAAACTTAAAGATGGATCAATAAAATTGCTAAGAAATGTCAAACATGTACCTAAACTAAAAAGGAATATACTCTTTAGGAATGCTTGAATCAATTGGGTGTGAATACAGAGGCAGAGAATGTCACTGTGAAGTTTGGAAAGATTCCAAACTAGTCTTAAAAGGGGTGAAGGTGAATGGAGTTTATGTTGTCCAAAATGTACAGAAAGTGATGAATGCCTTGATAGTTTCTCATAAATCACTCTCACAAGGAGACCTATGGCATAAAAGACTATCTCATATAAGTGTCAAGGGTCTACAAGTACTTGCTAAGCAAGGAATTTTTCAAAAGGGAGTTGATGAAGATGTGATTTTCTGGGAACATTATATTGTTGGAAAGGCTACGAGATAGAGCTTCACCAAAGCTCAACACAAAACCAAAGACATTTTAGACTACGTACACTCAGACCTATGGGGTCCTTCTTAATTACCATCACTCACTGAACCCAAGTACTTCCTAACCTTTATTGATGATTACTCTATGAAGAATTGGATTCTCTTTCTTAAAACTAAAGAATTCGTTTTTGAGATAATTAAAGAATGGAAAATGATGATTGAAAAACAAACTAGCAGACAAATTAAATGTTTAAGGATTGACAATAGTCCTGAGTATTGTGGAGAAAGCTTTAGCCAATTTTGTAGGGAGAATGGGATTGTTAGACACAAAACAATGAGGTATACACCTCAATAGAGTAGGGTTGTAGATAGGATGAACAAAACAATTCTTGAAAGAGTGAGAAGCCTACTGTCTGATGCTATCTTACCTGAGAAATTTTGGGGGAAAACAGCCTCATAAACTGTCTATACTCTGAACAGATGCCCATACGTCTCCTTAGACTTTCTCACCCTTGAAGAAAAGTGGTTCAAGCACCCATCTAACTAAGCAATCTAAAGGTTTTCGGGTGTATTGGGTTTGTCCATCAGAATAAGGGGAAGTTAACAGTAAGAGTTGTCAAGTGCATGTTTGTAGGTTTCACAGAGGGTGTAAAGGGTTTCGGACTTTGGTACTCAACTGAGAAGAGATGTATAAACAGTAGGGATGCTATTTTTCATGAAGCTGAGAAGTTTATGAAATATACCTTCTCTACAACTGAATCATCTCAAGAATTGACTGATAAAATTAAGGTAGAGCAGATAATCAATGCTGATCCTTAACCTTTTATCTCAGGATTAGAGAATAATGGTGGTGAACATCCTGATCATGAAGAAAAAGAGGTAGTTGAAGAAACTAAAGCTGAACAACCAGATCTAAGAGATTACTTCTTAGCTAAAGATAAACCAAGAAGGATCATTATGCCACCAACTAGATATGAGGTTGTTTATATTAACCTTACCCTAAATATTTCAATTAATGTGAATGAAATTGAACCATCATCTTTGAAGAAGATGTGAACAACTCTAATGCTAGAAGATGGGTTGAAACTATGAACGAGGAGATGGAATCATTAAAGTTAAATGAAACTTGGACTCTGAAACCACTTCTAAAAGGATGTAAACCCATTGTCTCCAAATGGATTTACAAATTCAAAGAGGGTATCCCTAAGGTTCAAAAGCCACAATTTAAGGCTAGATTAGTAACCAAGGGATTCACACAAAGACGATGTATTGATTATAGTGAAATATTTTCTCCAGTATATCTCAATCAAAATGTTACTCTTATTTGTGGCACAACTAAACCTAGAGTTGTACAAACTTGATGTCAAGACAACTTTTCTTCATGGGAATTCGACAAAAACTATCTACATGGTTCAACTAAGGGATATACAGTTGAAGGAAAAGAAGACCATTAGTGCCTAATGAGAAAGTCTATCTATGACCTAAAACAATCACCAATGTGTTGGTATTAAAGGTTTGATGATTATATCACCAAGATTGATTTTCAGAGAAGATCTTTTGAGAGTTGTGTCTATGTAAATACCAAGTGTTTTTATGACTCTGTCTACTTATTTATTTATGTGGATGACATGCTTTTAGCAAGAAAATCTAAAGAAAATCTGAAGTATGTTAAAATTTGACATGAAGGACCTAGAGGAATCCAAAAGGATTCTATGCATTAAAATAGAAAGACATAGAGACAAGTAAAAGTTATAGATAAGCGAACTTAATTACTACAGAAAGTTGATTAACAAGTTCAATATGGAAGAAGCCAAACCAGTAAACACACCTTTGGCTCAACATTTCAAGTTGTCAGCTGCTAACTCTCCTAATGAAATTGATGTTGAGCACAAAAGGATAATGTCTACAGTTCCTTATTCCAAGTAGTGGGTAGCATAATGTACTTAATGATTTCTACAAGACCAGATTTGGCTTATGCAGCAAGCCTTGTCAGTATATATATGGCTAATCCAGGAAGAAAGCATTGGGAAGCAACCAAATGGATCCTAATGTACTTAAAGAGTACTAACGATGCAAGATTCTTGTACCAACCTACCACTAAATCCTGACCTAGAGTTATCTGGGTTTGTGGATTCAGATTATGCAGGGGATTTGGATAAAAGAAGGTCTCTCTCATGCTATAGTTTCCTATATGGGAGTTGCCTCCTAAGTTATAAAGCTACCTTACAACCTATGGTAGCTCTTTCAACCATTGAGACTAAGTTCATAATTTTATCAGAGGCTTCTAAAGAAGCTCTATGACTAAGAGGACTTTTACAAGACTTTACAATCAAACAAATGACAATAAAGATATACTGTGATAACTGGAGTACTATACATCTATCCAAAAAACCACAATTTCACAATCGCACCAAACATATAGATGTTAAATTCTATTTCATTTGAGAATAGATAGAGAACAACAGTATATAAGTCTTGAAAATTCGTACCTCAGATAATGCCTCGAACATGCTGACTAAATCAGTTCCATAACTCAAGATCGAGAAATACCTTGACATTATCATCTTCGAGCTACCTGAAAACGGATGACAGAAGAATTGTTAGGAGAAGAAAACTATCTTTTTAAACATCTTAAATGTTAATTTCAATGTGGAGATTTATCAAGTATATAACAACTCTTGTGAAAATAACATTTATTTACACTATTATTCTCACTAACCATGTAACATCCTACCCTATATAAAAGACGATAAAATGTAAGAAAATTAGAGAGTTTGTGTGCAAGAGTCTTATCTGTAAAATTCCTCCAATAAGTCAAATGTTTTTCTTCTCCCATGGATATAGGCAATCTGCCGAACCATGTATATCTGCTTGCATCTTTCTCTCATCTTCTTCTACTTCTTCGATTATCCACGATCCATTTCTTAATCGTTTTGCAGAGCCATCAAAGAACGATAGGTAAGAAAGAATCCGAGAGGAAATCGAAAGAGAGATAGAGAGATTTTTCGTTCTTACCTTCAGCTGAGTGCATGCCTCCATTATTTGAGTGTTGAATTAAAGAGAACGAGGCTTCCTCTGGTGTCATTTACATCAGCTATATGACTCCTCTTTTAGCCACATTTTTACCTATCAGATATTCTCCTTCAGAACCAAGCGTAATTTTGGGCCTAATTTGGGCTCTCCAAGCCCAACAATAATTCTGTATTTATCAAGGATTTTTTTTTTTTTTTTTTTTTAACGTTAGTCTAATAAGTCTCCATACTTTTAAAATCGGTGTATGATAAATAAGAAGAAAGATCGAGAGATGATAAAAAGAAAAAGGGAAGGAAGAAAGAGAGAAAAATGTGAGTCATGAGTGGAGATTATTGGAAATTGGGGGAGAAGAGAAGAGAGAATGTAATTGTTAGAAAACTACAATATTTTTCTAAATATTTTAAAAGAGAGAATGTAATAAATATTTTCATAAGTATTATAAAAAACTACAACATAATTTTAATTTTGTCAACTAAAATTGTAGTTTTTAAAAACATTTTTTTTAAAAAAAAAAATTGGTTAAGAATTTAACTCTTGTACTTAAGAAAAATTCAAATCATGGTAAGAAAATAAGAAAAATATATGTGTAATTTTCACAAAAACCAAAAACAAAAAACTACATGGTTACCAATCAGGATGTAAAGTATTGAAAATATAATGTTTAAATCTTATTTTGGTCTCTGAACTTTGAATAATATTCTATTTAGGTCCCTAAACTTTAAAAAGTGCTCGTTGTAGTTCCTGAACTTTGAATATTATTTTATTTTGGTCCCTAAACTTTTAAAATTGCTTGTTTAGTCCCTAAATTTCTAAAAATTGCTTATTTTGGTCCCTGCTATATTCAGATTTGTTAACTCTCTAACAAAATCGCAAAGTGATTTATATTTTTAGATGACTAGGCTACCAAATAAGCTAGCTTCGCTAACAAATCTAGAGTTTCAATTTTGAATAAGGTGGCAAATCAGTAGAATTTAAAAGACATTTTTTGTTCAAAATTTTGGTCATTCAGTATTTTAACGTGTTGGTTGTTGACGTTTTACTCCACATTCATCTTTTTTAACATCTAGAGCATAATCATCTAAAAATATAAATCCCCTCATATTTTTGTTCAAGAGTTAACATGATTTTTAATAGTAGGATTTAAAATAAACACTTTTTAAAAGTTTAGAGACTAAAACAGAAGTTTTTTTTTTTTTTTTTTTTAATTTAGATATCAAAATAGAACAACATTCAAATTTAAAAACTAAAATATAATTATATACCTAATTTGAGCTATCAACAGTAGGCAAACCTAAATAATTATATGAAAATATATTTCCTATCCCAAAAAGATATGAATGCCAATATTTCAAAAGCGTGTTTATGTATTTACGTGGCATTCATGCAAATTAAGATTTGACATTTTGGAGAGAGAAGGTTGACCATTTGTGATGACCAAGAATAAAAATCAATATGACCAACAAAGTAGATGAAAAGTCGGACGATATTTTTCCCCTCCCTTCAAATAAAATTTTAGCATTTCAATAACATTTTCCTTTTTCTTTTCTATTTAAATACTATTTTGATCTCTAAATTTTAAATCTTGTTTGATTTTGGTCTATATACTTTAAAAAATGGTCGCTTTAGTCACCGAACTTTGAAAAAGTATTTATTTTAGTCATTACTATTAAAATTTATTAACTCTTTGATAAAATGAAGTATAATGCCAACAACCAACACGCTAAAATACTTGAAGATCAAAATATTGAATACAAATTGACTTTTGAGTTCTATACAAAATTGCTTTGTCACTTAATTTAAAATTAAAACTCTCTGTTTTTTAGCATGACTAATTTACAAGTCACCTCTTCATTTCTTTTAAGAGTTAACACAATTTTTAAAAGTCTAAAACTAAAATAGACGTTTTCAATAATTTAGAGACCAAAATAAACCAAAGTTTAAAGTTTAAAGATAATTTTTTTAATTCAACCTACAAAGTTAGAGGTTCAATCATCTAATTTCTTTTCGTCCATAATATTTATATACTAATCAATTATCCTCGAATCATCATCGTATATCCTTAACTGAGATTCAATGTACTTTGTCAGAAGTATTTAATAAAATTGAATGTGTAAATTAATTTGAATGAATCTTTAGTCAAATCTATATATAAAAGGAATAGTGTATATATTAAAGAATGAAGAAAGAGAGAATCTTGATAGGGACAATTTTGGGATAACTTGTGATTTATGACATGTTTATTTTTAGTTTTATTTCAAACTAATTTAAGATTATAATATATGAGTATTGTTATAACTATGACAATCATTACACATGTGGCAAACAAACTTATAGTGACAATAGTGTTAAATGATATTAATTTAAGATGAGTTTAACATCACTTGTGAAAAAAAATAATATACTTAGTTTTCATATTTATTCTATCTTACATTTTGGATTTAAAATCTTAATATTTCGCTTGCCCTAAATTTTGTATAAAGAAAATTTGAACGTTTGGTGCAGGATAAAAGTAAAGTTGAGTTGATAATTATTATTTGGAGAATTAAATTATTTGAAAAGTTAAATTGTCTTTGTTTATTGTGCAGAATTGAGTTGGCAATTATTGTCTATATTTGATGTGCAGATTTAAGCCAAGTTGAGTATGAAAGTCTGTGATTAAGTATAGAGTTTGGTTGAGTTGGGGTATCTGATGCAATTTTTGTAAATGATATTGATTTTTTTTCTTTTTTATTATTATTTTTTTTTTTGCTTTGAATAATTTTCAACTATACACCTATTTTCTCAACTTCTTTATGACATAAACTGAAAAATCTCAAATTTTTTTCTCAATTTATAAAACATAACGTATTCTTTTAAAAAAATGTAAAAATTTTAATTCTCTTCAATATGTAAAACATACCACCAAAATACATGTCATATTGCTACTCAATTATATTGTATGTATGTATATTGAATCTTGTTAACTTAACATTATTATTTAACATATTGTACACATAAACGTTGAATAACTAGATAATTTAATAGTTGTTTATATAATATGGATTGTATATGTAGAACTGAAATTGCATATAGAATAATTACCTTCCATTTCATAATGATGCCGAGAATGTGATAGTGCAGTATAGTTACATTGTTTTGAACATGATAAAAATTATATCAAGTGACCGAACATGTAGTCATTCCAAAAAAACAATTCACAAAATATATGTTTTCGGGTTGAAATATTAGGTGGTCAAGTCTAGTGGGTCTGAATAAGTAGTAGTGTGCAATACCATAGATGTTTTTCTTTCGGTATAGCGAGGAAGATGTTCATCTTTTGATTCTTATTAAAAGAAAATTCAAGACTTGTTAAAGAAAAATTTTAAGACATTTTTCATTTTATTCCTATGTTTTTTATGTTGAAAAAAGTATTAACTTTCGTTACTGTGCTTATGTCTACATTTATACTTTGTTTGTTGTGGAATTTATGCCATATTAGAAAATATTACACGTAACTTTCCTTCAGAATTGGTCTCTATTCATTCGTTTTTTTTTTTTTTTGTGTGTGTATTTACAGATATTTTAATGAAGATTACACTACAAAAAACACCACTTTTTCGATGCTAAAAATCATCGAAAATTGGTCAAAAATGCGTCGGGAGATCCATTCTCGAGGAAAAACTCGTCATCGGAAGTTTGGTCGGGAGATACTCGTCGGAAGAGAAACTCCCGACATGGAAACATATACCAGCGAGAGTTCTAATAACTCTCGATGCTACATATACTGCGTTGGGAGTTATTAGAACTTCCGATGTAGTATATGAAGCATCGGGAGTTACTGGAACTCTTGACGCTTGTATTGGAATCGTTGGGAGATAGTCATTTAAAAAAAAAAAAAAAAAAATCTTCGTGGATGACACCACTCGAAAGGGCTTCGGGATCGACAGGTTCGGCTTTCCATAGCCACCGCGATTCAATTCTACGATATTTAAGAACGACTATTTTCCTGAAACTCCCAGGCAACTCAACGATGAGAAAATGGCAGTGATGAGATCGACCAATGGTTCGATTCGCTAGAAATGATGCTTGACTGAGTCCCCAAAAAACACCAATAGAATCAGCGGCAGTAGCTTTCATTGGCGAGGTCTGCTTGTAGTGGCACCTCAGAGACGAGAAAAGGCTCAGGATTGTCTCTCTCCCACTTTGAAATCCTAGTGAATCGAGCGCGCGAACGAACAGAAGTGATCATTTAACAAAATATAATAAAATATCCTCATCATTTAACAAAATATCTTCATCATTTAAATAAATCAAGTGAAAGATATAAACCTCCATTAGACGAACAAGCGCGCGGGTAAACGAAAGTTGGGTTGGCCCGGACGGATGAACGAGCCCACAGACAAACAAGCGTGTGGACGATGATCGGATGAAGGATGAAGATTTGGGGAAGTGACAGACGATTTTCGCTACTGTACTAAGGTTTAAAAGGGAGAAAATAAGCAGATTTAGGGAAGAAAACGAGGGGCTGGAATTTAAATGGGAACTCCCTACGCTCTCCCATAGACCGTTAGAACTCCCGACGCATTAAATAATTCGTCGGGAGTTCTCGACCTTCTTACTTCGTCGGGAGATGGTCTCTCTCCCGACGACCGATATTCCGACGGTTGTTTTAAACGTCTGGAGAGTCCATTTTTCTTGTAGTGTTAACTTTATGTATTTATAGCTATTTTTTATATAAATAAAAACAATTTTTTTTATTCTATACAAATTTGAAGTGTACTTTTTAAACTTACAAACCTCAAACTAGTACGAAAGGTATGTTTGATTAGTTTCGGCCCTACATAGAAGAAAAAGAAGTATAGTTAGTCCATAGGGTAGATCAATACATTGAAGTAAAAATAAACTATAATAGATCATACCTTTGATTATGTTTGGAATGAATGAAGGTTGAGATAGTCCATAACTAGGGGTAGAAGAATCGACTCAGAGCCTAACAAAACCATAAAAATGTTAGCGATATATCTTACTTTGATTATAAGGAAAGAAGGAAGCATACCATATATGGATGAAATAAGTTGAAGTTAGATGTGGAAAAAGGAAACAAAATATATTGCAACAACCAAACAACACATATGAGAATGTAAAACTGTTTAAGAAAAAGTTGAAATAAAAAAGTTAGAGTAGGGACGTACCAATACAGTTTTACATTCTCAAAAAATATGAGGAGGGATTTGAGTATAAGTAGAGGATGTAATAAGGATAGTTGGTGAGAAAAGTTAGGTACACTTTGCACCTAATCTCAATAAGTTCAAATCGTAAGTACAATACACCCATAATAAAGAGAATAACTCATAAATAAATAAAGTAAGTAATAGTCATGTCAATATTAATTTTGAGCTGAAAATGGACATAAACACAACATACTATCTCACACATGAACGAACATTATAATAAATATTAGAAGGCCTCAGGATTTGCGATAGTTATTTCATTGGAACAGATCCAACTCCAAGCAAAGAAAATAAATAGTTTCAACACTTGTAAAATTGAAGTTAAACTTAAATGTATAAATATCGAATTTAGTTGAATATTGAAAACAATTTCAATGGAACAAAGAAAAAAATTCATTCATTATATATAAAATACAAAAAGATTGAATATGTACGGAGGAAGAAATTACAAAGCAATCCACAAAACATAAGGAAAAACAAAGATGCATTCCTTTTTTAATCTAAATATCGAAATGAAATAAAATTAAACCAGAAATCATACTCAAATATGAGAGTGCAAATTTTTGGAACAAATCATCATCGGCTTTCAGGGAAAAAAAAAGATAGAAAACAGACCTGTTGTTGGGGTGGATTGACCCCACCAAGCTCCAATAACATGGTCAATATCCTCTACCAAGAATTTACTTGCCATTCAATTTTGATGAAAAAGAATAAGAAAAAGGGCAAGGGAAGGACACGTGGTTTATTATTGAAGTGATAGGAGGAAATCTGGAAGAAAAAAGTATGGAAGACAATTAGAAAACATAACAGATATCAACAGGGGAAGGAAGAACATAGATGAAGTAAATACAATATAAATGGATAAAAAAAATAGATCCCATTTGAGCCAGTGGAAACAAATTGTAAGAGACCGAGAACAATTTATAAGAGTAAACCCTAGTTAATCACAAACATGCAAGCAAAAAAGATACCCAAATTGGAATGGAAGCTAAATCAGAATAGTCCAAAATCAGATAAAGTACAAAGCTAATAACAATCGGAAAATCAAACATGCAAGGACGAATAAAACATGAAGAAATCAAGACAACAACATACAAATCTTTAGCGAGAAACCAAATATTAAAAAAAAAAAAATTAGATCTATTATAAAATCGTTCATGTATACTAAAAAAAAAAAGTTAGATCTATAAAAAAAAATGATTAGAAAATCATTTATATCTACCCGATCTATCAAAACAATAGCTAATATGGAGAAATCAACCTTTACTTTTTGTTATTTTCTCACATAACTACCTTGTAACTCATCCTATAAATAAAGGATAAAAAGCAGAAAATTCATATGAGTACAAAATAACCAGACTATAAAGAAACTCATATGTATCTTATAATCTCCCCAAGAAATCTGAAATATTAGCTCCTCTCGTTGATGTAGGCTCTTATTGTCGAACCATGTTAACTCTCTGGTGTTCTTCTTCTTTCTCCTATCACTGCATGCCAAAAATCTCATCAAGAATCATCGTCTTCTTCACGTTTTCAACAACTCCATCTTCACCCTTTCCTCTTTTTCTCTCTCGACAGTAAAACACAAAGAAAATAAAAAATTAAAGTTGTTTTGTTTGAAGAATATTATCAAGAAAGATTTGAGTGTTAAAGGTAAAATCTGACCTTCAATGTATACAGGAAGTTCATCATCAACGTGGCCTTATTTAAGCCACTTGCTCTATTTACGGACCTTAATCTTGGGTCTTTCTTTTCAACTTAGACCTTAGTGGATTTAGAAAAAGTCCAACAAAGTGGTTTCAGAGACAGCAAGAACAAGAAAGATTCTCCACGAATTTAAAGAAAGATAATCTTGGAGTGTTGTAAAACAAGAAAGAAGGCAAGAAAATGGTTGTTGCAAGGTATAACATAGAGAAATTCGATGGAAAATGAGATTTCAGCCTTTGGGAGGTCAAAATCAGAGTTGTATTGAGATAAAAAAAAGCCCATAAAGCCCTTGAAGATTCCTATAAACTCCCTACTACTATAACAGAAGATGATAGAGAAAATATGGAGTTGATTGCACTTGGAACTCTTGCTTTGAATCTCCCAGACAATGTACTTCAACAAGTGATTGATCAAGACACTGCTTTTAAAATGTGAACAAAGTTAAACGAGCTTTATCAATCTAAAGAAGAGAGAGGTGAGTAATGAAAACGCATGACAAGAAAAGAGAGAGCGAGAGGGGGAGTATAATTAAAATGCCTGAAAATGGAGCGTGAAACGAGAATAGAAAAGGGTAAGTAAAACATGGGTTTAAAACCCACCGTTTTCTTTTAAGCGACCATCAAACATGGGATGGGCTTAAAAAGTCCATCGAAACCAACTCCATGGAGGTTATCAAACAACCCCTAATATTATTTTTAAAAATATATACATTCATAATAACAAAAACTTAATACATACGTGATTGATTCATTTTCTTAATCTAAAAATTTGTAATGAAAAAGATTGGAAATTAAATAGAGGAAATTAGTAGGGTTACCAAAAATATATTTGATTGCTTGACGATTTATGAAATGTTTAGATTTCATTAAACAAACTTTCGATGTCCTCCATATTTAAAAAAAAAAAAAAAAAAAAAAAAAAAAAAAAAAGGGTTTATTCCTATACTCTAGCCCCTATTCTTAAAAATATATATTCTTCACGTTTTTTCCCTCTCAAAATATCTCAAACTTTGAATTTCTCCATCAAATTAAACATGAGAAATAGTTAAATGTTTCAATTTATAGCCAATTTTCAAATTGCACTAGTTTATCAACCATTTATACTTTTTTTTTTTCAAATTAACTATATAACTTCGTTAAATCACAAATTTTACCAGAAAATTTAGCTCTAATAACGTTGGTTTCATTTCAACTTTATCAATTTTGTATCCTATATATGTTTTATAAATCGTTAAAAGCATAGAGATTACGATTTTAAATAAAAACTTTTTGAGAGTGTAGAAATCGTAGTTTTTTGTCACGTTTATAGGATTCAAATTGCAATACTTACTTAAGTTTGGGTTAAATTTTTTAATTTTTGTTATTAAAAAACGTAAATAATGCATAAAAAAAATATAAATTAGATACGTGCTTTATCATTAGAGTGCTAGATAATATATTCAAGGTACTACAACAACCATAAAAGTTCAACTCAAAAGCCAAAATGTTATTAAAAAAAGAAAATCAAAGTCCAAAATATGACTTTAACCTTTAACAAAAATTTTGGTACAAAAAATATTTCACGTACACAACAAGAGCAATATTGATGCATTAGTGTTTGTGGATCTCATTCTAATCATAGACCAAAAAAAAAAAAAAGAAAGAAGTATGAAAGACTTGCCACATAACAATATATGATTCAACACCTAAGTAAATACACAAGATCTGAAATGCAGCTAAGGCGCCACTTGTTTCACAAGTTTTTCATAGGCTTTCATACAGATATTTAATATTCCAGTTTGTTTCACATAATTCCACTTTTTAAAATCAAGAATATTCTTATCTAAGAAATTTTAAAACCCATATGACATGAGTTTTTTAATACCTGCAAAAGTGTGAGATTTATATGTCTGGAGGATAAACCGTAAAAATATAGCTTAATTAATATCAAATATTCATTACCATTAGTTTTAATTCATTGCTAAATATAAATATCATATTGAAGTCTTTTTAAACATTAAAAAATATTTAAAAATATTTTACAATTTATAACAAAAAGTTCCAAAAGTACAAGCACTTTGGAAACTTTTTTCCATAAAGTGTAAATATATTTTAGATTTTTCTATTTATAAGAATTCTTCTATAATATTTAAGTTTAATGAATTTCAACTAATATCTTTACTATTAATATTTTATATTATCATAACTATTTAATATAAATTATTATGGTTAATTATCAATATTCTAATTAATTTAATTAAAAAGTATTTATTTATTTGTATTTAATAATTAAATAATTAATTAGCTTAACAATAAATTAACTAATGTCAAATTTAATTGATCTCTTACATTAATTAATTAAATAATTATTTACTTTTAGTTTCTATATACAAATTATTGAACTAAACACAAATATTTAACTTTCAGACATTAATTATCTTACACATCTAAACATAAATATTAATTATCCTACACATTTAAAACTCAACATTCAAATTCTAGATATTTAATATGTATATTCATTAAATAATATCTACAATTGAAATATCTCTAAATGTTTTTTAGGTAAAAAAAAGTCCACCTGTGATTTTGATGGGTTTGGCACACATCACCAAAGTGATTAGACTAGGAACAAAATTAAGGTTTTTTTTTTTATTGTTTAATTTAATTTTATTGGGTGAAAAGAGAGAGAATATGAAATTACATTTTACATTTTACATTTTACATTTGGTAGTGCATGGGGGAGTATCTGATGTCAGAGCATGCGTTATCTCTTTTGACTTTAGAATAATAATAATTGTCCCTTCTTTTTATTCATATCATTTACCTTTCCCCTACTATAAATTTCAATTCTTTCCCCACTTTCTAATTTTTATTTCATTTCTTACCATAACTTTGGATTATACACTCATTATCAACACATCTTCATATTAATCCTTTTAAATCACCTCTTACTTAAATTGTCTTTTTACTTTTTAATCTTTTTCAATTTATATAATCACATTTCTTAATTTAAATTTACGGTGTTCGTTATCTTAAATTGATAGTTCATATTTCTTACAATATATTTGTATGTAAAAAATATAATATTGTTCTCTTCAAATTTAAATTTACTTTTACATTCTATACATATATATAGAAAAATCAATTTCATGATCTATATTATAGACTGATATTTATATAACAAAAAGTATGGTCCATGAAATTTGTAAAAGAAATTTATTTTATATCATTCAAGTACAACGCAAATTCAAACTTATTAGAATTTTAATGAGGCATAATAATGTAGGATGAATGTTTGATAATTAGTATAATTTATTCTATATTAGTTCGATCATTAATTTACTTAAGATTAATTAGGGTTAAATTAGTATTCTAGATTAATTTAGTTATTTGTCTTTTTATTATTTTTTTTTAATGCAAGGCTACAAATACCCATTTTATACTAGTATAATAAAAAACTTGTTTGAATTATATATTGAATTGAATATTGCTCTCTAAAGAGTTCTATCTCTCAAACTTTATGGATGAATTTTTATTGTTTGGTCATCTCGTGACACATCATAAAAATACCTTTAAATATGTTCTAAACATCATTTTGATGTCCTATACTATGAGACTCGTTGCATTTTAAATCTTTATACTTTTAAAATTTCAAATTTAATTTCTATGCTTTCTGCCGATGCACAAATATTGGCAAAGAAGATCCCATATAATCTGCATGTGCTCAACGGAGATTTTGTTTAATTAGAGGAGATGTGACTTGAAAAAAAAAAAAGAATAATCTGGACATCGGTGTAGTACCTGTCACATCGCCTCCATTTATTTTGGAGAATTGGATTGACTTACTTCTTTTGGCTGACGTATATAGTGGTTACATTACCTAAGACTTTTCCTCTTCAACTTTGAATTCGAGCCCATGGATTTATGGTTCTTCTCCCTTATTGATACTTGTTCGTGGGAGTGCAAATTGCACAACGCCTTAAAACAAATTGGCTAGCCTCAAACTTATCGATGGTCTAGGCCAAGATGAGCTCCACGAGTGCCTCGCCCGTGTGGTTCATCTTGCAACTTGGACTTGATATTTTAGTGTTGAACCTTGTTTTTATCTAATTTGAGCACAAATAAAAGTGAATATAACCTATTCTTATTTGATTCCAAATCTTATCAATAAACATTTTAATAAATAATTTCTCGAATCTATGCACAAATAACGTAAAAAGGACTTTTTAATTATTTTCTTGAGTGCATAAGTGAACTTCAAACTAGCAATAAAGATTATATGCTCAATAAATTCATGGGGATGAAAGCATCGCCTTTGAGTTCGGCTTCTAAAGTCGCGAGGAGCGCTTATATCAGTAGAAAGCATCTCAACCTTTATTTAACATGGTAACAACCTTGATTATTAAATAGTGCATCTTCACCCTTTGAATTTGAATAGGCCAAACTCAATTCGTATAGATCAACCCTTAATAGATATAGATAAGGGGTAGTGCCTTTTTTAAAAAAAATTTATTTATCCGAACGTTTCATTGACCCCTGGATAGATATTAGTAGATCTTCCAAGTTTTTCATAATTACAGTTCACTGCCCCCCTTTACCTCGTAAACTCGGTAAAGCGGCTTGCTGATTTTTCCATCATCCGATCCACACCAAATTGAATGAAACTTGGCGAAAAAGAAGTGAACACTTTGCTGAGGAACGACGTGTTTGTTTAAGTTATTTATATGGGTATAATAACTTTCTTTATTTCTTTTTATGTTTTTTTTATTATTTGTTATTGAAAAAAAAATTCCTTTATATCTAAATTATATATATATATATATATATAAACCAAATCTTTAAAAAAATAATAATAAAAAATACATGTATTCTACTTTCTTAAACAAAAAAAAAATAAAAATTAAGAAAAATATATATTTTAATTTAAAAATACAACAAAAAAAAAATTATAGTGGAAGATTCTAATTTTGGTCGTGTCTCTTGAAACCCTATAAAGTGCATTTTTAAGAGACATAACAAAAGGAAATGACCTTATTTCTTCAAATAGGTTTTTTTTTGGTCAAAGAGCTATTATTGAGCATTTGATTCCTATTTTTAATAAAAAAAGATGTGGACTTTGTTTTCAAGAAAATTAATCTCAAACATGGTATTTCAAGCCTACATAATTTTGTCTAATATGTCTAGGTATTTTCAATTTTGTGTTTATTAAATCATTAAATTTTAATAATGAGAAACAAGTCTTTGAACTTTGAATTTTGCATCCAATAGATTCTAATCGTATGTAATTTTTTTAAAAGAAATAATAAAATATATTAGACACAAAATAGAATTTTCTTTAAAATACTAATATAACATTAAATTTTTAATTTTGTATCGTAAAGATTATTAATTTTTAAAAATCTTAAATAGGTCAAAGAATTAATAAACGTAAATTTAAAAATTTCAGATATTTGTTAGATACACATTAAAAGTTTTAAGAACTTTTTAGACAAATTTTAAATTAAAAAAGCTGGTTAGATATGAAATTAAAATGAATTAAGGAGTGAATTATAAAAGTGGAAGGATTAAATGATAAAATAAAAAAAAAAAATGAAAAATTGGTTGTGTGGTTGTTGCTCGTTGGGAAAATGAAACAGAAAGGTGATGAGGTGGACGAATGAGAAGGAAGAGAAAGTGGGACCCAAAAAAGAAGAGAAAGTAGATTGCGTTGGGGCCTCCCATGGATCGATGCAATCAGGGAAGAGTTGGAAGAAAGCGAAAAAGTTCAAATACCCCCATAAAATAATAACAATAATAATAATTATTAATAATTATAATAAATAATTATATAATTAAAAATAAATTGAAGGTGACTAGTCGCAGACAATAGCAATCATTAGTACGGTCCCCTTCCCTTCTAATTTCTAGGTTGGCCAGATTCTATTATTTCCACAATTTCTTTTTCTTTTTCTTTTTTTCTTTTAAAAAATAATTTTCATACATACATACCCAATTTTTAACTTTTTCCTTCAATAAATTATGATTTACTATATATATACGCTTTTAGAGGTTGGTCATCCATATTTCGTTTAGAGGATGTTAGGAGTGAGAAGTAAGGAGCTACAAAGTCTAAAGAGTTATGAACTCTTAGGACCCATGGTATAAGAAGTTGATAAGATATAATATTAACGCGTTTTTACTAGTGGGACCCATCTATTCATTGCACCAAACAAGGAGTGATGTTCAATACTTCTACTTCCCAACACACTCTTAGGATCCATTTTTTTTTCCCGTAGTTTGTTAATTGAAGAGTTAATTAACTAATTGTTTAATGTCAATTATAAACCTTATATATATACAAAAGAAGTTGATATAAACTAATTGATTTCAAATCATCAAACATGGTTTTTAATTTTAAAAAATAATTATAATTATGGATTAAAACTAGAAGTACAAGTGTGCAAAATTGTTTAATTGAAAAAATTAATTTATTTTATTATTATTTAATTGGTTAATATTTTTTAAAATCTATTAATAATTTTAATAAATAATTTATGATGTTAATAATATATTATCAATAAAAAATAATTTAAGCAAATATAATTATGGTTATTCATAATATTATATATATATATATATATATATATATAATTTAAATTATGGGTTTTCCTATTAATTCATAATAATATAATAAATTATTATATTAGCATTATTATTAATAAAATTAATTACAAACGTCAATTATAAATTTGATTTAAACATATTTATAAAAATTAAATAAATATCAACGAAGAAAAAACAAATAAAATGAAAGATAACAAGTAAGAGAGAGTAAAAAATCATTGAAAATTGAGGAAACGTATCTATTTAGGTGGTTATATGAAAACCTTGGAATAAGATATTCCAAATATAGTGATAAATATCATTTTTATTATCACCTCTCATTCTCATAAACCAAACGAGCCATTATATCATAAAGAGATTTTGAATCTTTAAAAAATAGTCAACAAAATGCCTTCAATGTGAATAGAAATAAACAATAAATATTTTTATTTATTTAAAAAAACATAAAATTTTTATTTATTAATTTCAAACGATTTCTTTGAATTTTTTGTTTTTTATAAATCTTTTCATAAATATCTTTCCCCATCGAAATTTAAATCTTGCATGATTGTCAAGAATCTATCGTTGATAATACTAATGTATCTTTTTATACTTAAACATGAAAAATACAAAACTTAAAAGATGATATGTTTTCTTTCACAACGTAAATAAAATGTCAAATTTTTAAAAAAGAAAAAGAGAACAATTTATACCTCTAACTTTTTGGGTTGTAGCGATTTGAAGTTGTAATTAATAATTAAATTTACAAAATGAATGGTAAAAATTGATCGAACAATTTTCAAAAGAAATTTTAATGGAGAATCATCTAAACTAATTCACTTATTAAATTTTAAAATTTTTAGTTCATAAAATTATAATTCTCATATTAGATTTTTAATTCAAATGAAACATAATAAAGTATATATATTGATACCTTACAATAATTAAAGTTTAAATCGAATATAATGGTTAGTTTAATATCTTAGTCGATATAACAATTCAAAATTCAAATTGATATTTCTTAATTTTAATAACTCAATCGATTTGAGTTAATGGAACCCTCAAATGCGACGAATTAGTTTTTTTAATTTATTCTTCACTTCTGTAATTAAATATTCTTTAAAAAACATTAAGTTTAAATTAACAAATAAACTAAGATGGAATTTCAAGTTTAGTCTCCAATTATTATGTTTACCAAATCATCGAATCATTGAGAACACCAATATTTAAGATGTCGATGTCCATAAAAAATATTGAGGTATTGATTTTATAGAAATTTCGATAAAAATATCAATTAAAATATTGATTTCAATAGATATTTCTAGAAAAATTATAAAACAGAAAACTCAAAAAATAAAGGGTTATTTTCAAGTAAAGAAAATGAACCAACTTATTTACAAATATAGCAAAATGCCAGTATTTATCTATGATAGACTACAATAGAGAGTGATGTTTTACTACACTTGAAAATATTTTCAGTAGTTTTACCATTTAAAATAAATATAAAAAAAATAGTTTAAATATGTAAATAAAGATTATAATTTTTTAAAACAAATTAATATATCTATTATTTATATTATTATTTACACCATTGGCATTGGTTTTATATATAATATATATATATATTTGGTAATTTTTTTTACGATTAATAAATATCTATTCATCTTTTATGTTGACATCGAATCCCTAGAAACGTGAAAATATCGATGGAAATATCGACATATTGATGAAAATTTAATACTATGGTCAACACAAGTAAAAATTTAAAGACTTGAAACGCTATGAGTCTAGACATGTATATGTCAAGAAGCCTATTAATTTATTTTATACAAGTGAAAGTTCAACGACTAAAATTATAATTATATCAATTACAAAAGTAATATATATATATATTTAACAATATAAACAAGGAAATGAAGATTGAAACTTTCTAGGTAGAACAAAATATAACTGATATTTTAATTTATTGAGGTATGTTAGATTGGATAATAATTCAATGTACACCTCCTTAAGTTAGTCACGTTTATTAGAAAAATGATGGAATAGGCTAAGATTCTAGCTAGCTAGCAATAGCAACATGAATATATCTCAAATAATTGAATTGTTATTTTGGGACGTCATGAATAATTTTAGCATGTATTAGTTATAATTCGTTACAATTGTTTATTTATTGCCATGTATTATTAATTTATTGCATATGCTTAAATAAATATCCAAAATCATTATTGAATGGCTTTTCTTCTTCTTCACTTATATAATTGGTTTCATTTAATTTTATCGACTTAGGTATAAATGTATATTACCATCTTTATTTTATTTTAATTTAAAATTGGAAAATATTAAACTATGTGTCTTCTTTAAATTTTTATGGTCTTACCTATTTGGTTTGTTACTCTAAATGATTAAAACTTTATAATACATCCATGAGCTTTCAATTTTAAATCTACCGAACTATTATAAAAAGAAAACAAAAAATTATAAAACGCGTCATTAAATTTTTCAAGTGGTGAATAATAGGTCACTGTATTTAACTTTGTATATTTAAAGCATGCATGACATGCCACTATGATAGTTTCAAATTAAGCATGCTTAAGCATTAACATTATCCTAACATACACGGCAAGAGAAATTCTTTATATCAGGAACACCATCAGAGTGTCGTATTGATTAAGAAAAGTAGGATCTATGTGGTTTATGTTGGGAATCCAAATAAAACCCAAAAAAAAAAAAAAAACCGATGAAAACTTTAAGCCCAATACAACTTATTGTACCTACCATTGTGAAGATATATAAGGAATGCCTTGTTATAAAGAAGAGAAAAATAACGAATTAAGTCTCGGCTTTAATATACTTATATATTTCCTAATTATACACATGTTTAAAATTCTATTAAAATAAATTTTATATTTATATTTTAGAATTCTAGCTAGATTTTAAAATTTTCGATTTTATCATAGGATGTCCTAGACGTAAATTTAAGTTGAGAGTTTTTGGCTAAAGGAGTTGGAGTTTGGAGAAGTACTTGGTCCAACAAATTTATGGGCTTCGAAAAAAAAAATCAAATTTATGCTTCACTAACTATTTACACTGTGAATGTCAGGATTTTATAATTTTTTAGAATTTATTATTGCTTACATCTCTAACATACCAAATAAACAAACAAATAAAAAAGTAATAATATATTTTTGATCTTTAGGTTGGTTCTAGTTTTTATTTGATTTATAGATTTTAAAATGTTATATATTCAGTCTTTAAATTTTGAATTTTGTTTTAATTTAGTCCATACGTTTTAAAATGTTACTATATATTTTACCATTGAGATTAATAAGTGAAACTTAATTACTTATATATATTTATTAATGATTTCTAATTTATTAACATAAATTAAACTCTAAAGACTGAAAATGAGTATTTAGTGAAAAATCAAGGTTAAAAGTGTAAATTTTGAAACATATGGATTAAATTGAAGTCAAACTAAAATATTAAGGATAAAATTGTAGCGATAAAATTGGAACCAAATTCAAAATTCAAAGACTAAATGTATAATATTTTAAAATTTAAGGATTAAAAAAAAAAATATATTTTTTCGAAGAAAAAAAAGAGAGAGAGAGAAAAAAAAGATGTTTAGGTAAGGGAAGAAAGATAGGAAAATGAAAATAGTGGGTGAAAAAAAACAACTGAAACGCGTGCGAATGACAGAAAGTCAATTTTCATCATTGCATTTCATTGGTCCAATCAAATTATTATTCAAACTTCATCCTCTCCCAAATCATCTGGATCTTCCTGGTCCCACCCCCTCTCCTCCTCTTTTCATTCCCTACATCTTCGCACGTGCCAACTACCCAACCCATACTACTCTACTCATTACAATTTTATATTAACATTTTGTTAGGATTTTGCTTTAGAACCAAAACAATGTTCTTCACTATGAACAATGCAAAGACTATCACACATATTTGAGAGATTTTTTGTTCCAAAAATTCAGACACCAAGTTACATCAAATCTCTTCAACATTCAATTATTCGACCAATCTCTCCATGTTCATGCCAGGATCCCGCATGAGTTTGTGGCATCATCGTTTAGCTTCTATCTAGTTGAAATATGTGGCTACCAAAGATGAGAAGTAGTTGTGTTACGCTTGAGATTGCTCTCGTGGTCGGCATGTTGGTAGCAATTGAACTCATACATCGATCTTTCCAATATTGTGCAAAAGCTATGTTAGTAGAAAATACCTCATTTCGAAGCACAAATTACAATGATTCTGTACTTTCCATAATAGAGTGAAATATTTCTCTAGAGCTCCATTCACGTTTAAAGTCCACAAGTGTTGGTAAAATCGTAATACATAAGTACTATAACGAATTAGATATAAGTCGGGACTTTCATTAATATGATTAATTTCTAATTTTTATTATTCCCTTGTTAATTAAAAATAGAACATACGATAATTTTCTTCTTATCTAGTAGATTTCTAGTTTATTTTCAAATAAAATTGATTTAAAATAATCACTAATCAAAGGTCTAATTTGATTAGATTAAGAAACTTAAAAGTTTAAATTAATAGAAATTGGTATTTTCAATATATAAAAATAAACTCAAAACTTAACTATGTACATCTTACCTCAATGCACTGTTTAATTATATTATTTCATCTCTTTCCTTTATTTATAATCTTGTATTAAAAAATCATTTGAAATTTTATCAATTGAAACTGAATTATAGGTATATATATCTCCACTTCATTTTTTGTTAAATGCCCATTATACCCTTCCCATTAAGTATGTTTACTTATTATTATTATTATTATTATTTTTATTTCTTTTAGATTTTTGTTTTCAACAAATTAGCCTAAACAATACGAAGAGTGGGAGGAGGAAAAAGAGTGAAAAAGTAACTTAAGTATAAATTATATTCACCCCTTTTATAATTAAAAACAACTTTATTTGTACTTTTTAAGGTTCTTGTTGATATTTTAACTTTTCCTTTTCAATTTTATACTTTTCAAACAAATACGATGTGTATATATATATTTTTGATTTTATGTCAAATATATATTATTTAAACTCAATAAAATTTTTTATTAAAATTTATCGAAAAAATTTATGTTTTAAAGATGTTTAACGAGGTGAAATAAAATGTGATTATAAACTAAAATGTGATATATAGATGGAATATGATCGGAGGCCGTTGGCCTGTAATCAGGTGTGACCAATCATATCGTATGTGGGGTGCAATCATGAAAATTAGACGTAACACTTTTTCCATCATATTATAATTTGCATAATTATTATAAATTTGATACTGTTGTCGGTGGGGCCCACTCAAAGACCACCAATTAAACCGACAAAGAAACATGCATTCACCACTGTACGACCGATTCGATTTTTTTTCCCTTCCAAATGGTTTGCAAATTTCCCCTTTCCAAACGCTGCTACATCCTTTCTGTACCCTTTTCCATTGCACGTGCGAAAGCCATGTACTTCATACTTATGTAATTGGGTTGGGCTTTTTTGCGCCCCTCCAAACTTAGGCCCACCTCCGTCTTTTGGGCCCGGCCCTTTTTTCTCCCCCTTAATAGCCTTTTTTAATACCCTCAAAAGCTCTTTTATCTTCATATTAATTGTTTATTATTGGTAGAGATTAATCCATAGTATTAAGAAACAAAATCATAAACATTGGGGGAAAAACACACGTTACAATAAGCTCGTCTTTTCAACACCATATATTATGTAATAAATTAATATTGATAATGCTTACAAAATCTGTATTTTATTTCCAATAAACCATGTCATTTTGGGTTTGAATCTCCGTATTATATATTATAAGTTAAAATACAATTTTACCCCTCTACTTAAATTTCCATCCAGGTTTAGTCTAAGTACTTCCAATAAATAAAAACTTAGAGCTTGAATTTTTCATAAATCTTAAATTTAGTGTTTCAATTTTTTTTTTAAATAAAAAAATATTTTGGGAATATTTTTCCAAAATTTGTAAAGCAAACGCTAATAGACATTTTTTTTAAAAAAATTATTCTTTTTAAAATCCCCAGTAACATAAAGTTTTTAAGATTTATTACAAAAACATTTACTAGAATGGAATATTTGAAACTGGGATCAAAATAATATTGCAGCCTATATTATTTTTTAAAAAGACATTAAATGAGAGAGGCCAACATCGATTATCTCATTTGTCTACAAATTAAGAGCAGTAGTTGAATGCAACTACAAACTCATCCTGGTGCGTTTCACTCTAATCACAAATAATAATAGTAATAACAACAACAATAATAATACAATGAACGTAGCTTTTTTCAGAAACCAATCAAGGAAAAAGGAAAACAACCTGTTCTCATCGTCAAAATTTGACCTTGCCTTCAGATACAGGATTCAGCTCTGTGAAGAACAACGGTTAAATGCACAAAGCTCCGGCAGTGAAAAGAGCTGATACAATGCCTGAAACTGTGAACAAGAAGAACCATTAATGTTACCAAACCAACGCACACTCTTTTTGTGGCTTGGCAGGTGTTATACTCACCACATAAACTTCCCTTTTCAGGCAGCTGCTATCGTCACAATGTTCTGAAAAACAATAGGTCCTGACATCCAACACTTTATGAACTGTGTTTCATTAGAGAACAAAGATCTGAACCAAACACAGCCCCTCTCTAGTCTATATTACTTTTAGAGTTGTTCTATCATATCAAAACAAATGAAATGAATGCATATAAAGACTAAAGGATTAAGAAATATGAACAAAAGAACAGATAGAACAAACTTCTTACATAAGGGTTAGTTCTGTACACTACTAAAGATGTATGGTCAACAGATTCTGATTTGAGTCAGACCCACAAGGAAAAAGGATTAAAAAAAGAAGTCATCAAACTACACAAACTGAAAGTTAACTCTAAAATTAATCCTAAGACAAGATAAGACTAATGCAAATATTTTGCACAAATTCACCTCAGTTGAGTTTGGTAAATGAGACTTGTAATCTCATTCATTCCCAATGCCATTAATGCTTTTCTCAGAGTAAGCATGGTCGTTGCCACCATTATCAAAGGCGTTCTCAGATGCTGCAGTTTCCTCTTTGTTATTGTCCATAAGTTGGAGGCGCCAACCTTCAGTTTCCAAGCATTGAATCCTTGTTCTTAGGTCTTCTAACTCTCTCTCCATGAAAAATACCCTTTCCTTCAATGTCAAATTCTCCTCCTCAAGCTGGGATATGTGACAATCTCGATCGTCCACTCTACTCTCCAAAAGGGTACTCTGTTCTTCACTACCAGAAGTTGGGCAGATCATTTCAAACCTACTTAAATCATGATCCAGCCGTCTCTCCACCTCCAAATGTCCTTCCACATCGCTATCACCAGATTCCCCAACTTCATCTTCTTCTTCTTCTTCTTCGTCTTCGTAATCTTTTGCCGACCGAAGCCTAATCAGACCCTTCATCGAGCCATACCCATCAAGACCCCACTCCTCTTTAGCCATATCAACAAGAACTTCTCTCAGAGGCGAAAAAATGGGAGTAGGCAAAACCGCGGGGGTGACCGGATAAGGCGACACTAACGACGCAATACCACCGGATCGTTTGGCTCGAATTAAGAAGGAAGTGGTATTGCGAGGCGCGAAAGGAGGAAAACGGTAGTTGGATTTCTTCTTGGGATAGAAACGCCTCGATTTCAAGCGATTTTGGTACTGTAATTCGTTCCAATTGGAGGGTTTGTACGCTGTTGCAGTTAAATCTTTTCGCCTCATATCAGGCCTTTTCCCTTTTCTGAAACCTCGGCCATGATTTGAAGTAGGAGGTGTGGAGAGCGACCTTTGAGAGGGTTGAAGAAACATACTTCGATTCTCCAACAACGGTAGAACCGGAGGCAAATTCGGAGGCTGAGTCCAAACAACGAAGTTATGATTGATTAAGATCTGAGTATGATCCATATCATTCATCTAACCGAAGCAAAATCAAAATTCGGAAACCCCAAATCACAGAAACAAGAACACATAAAAAGCAAGAAAGAAACCGGTAATTGAAAGGAAGAACAAAAAGAAATTAGGGCATGCGAGATTCAAGTCAAGCATGAACAATACAACCGTTGAAACCCTAGAAATCGAAAGAAGAGAGGTTTGTCAGTAATACCAAGTAATTGAAAGGGGAAATTGTTCAAAGAAGAAATTATTTATGAATCTGCGTTGTGATCTCATAATTTTGGAATTATGATTCTGAAATTTGGAGTTCGAGAGTAGAGATGAGAAGAAGATTATAATATAACACATAAATCATAAAAACTCTTGAGCTTCGTCTTTAGCGGATCTGTTTCATTTTTCATTTATAATTAAATTATTTTTCGGAATTATCCAACTACCGTCACACCAATCCTTTTCTTATTCCTTCATTTTTTAAATTTAAATTTTAAAAATGCTCATTTTTTATCCAACACGTCATCGTTATTTTATTTTATTAAAAATATTACCTTGTATCCCAGGAGTTTTAAATTTAAATTTAAATTCTATTTTGTCATTATTTTCAAAATGATACATTTTTACTCGAATATTAAATTTAGTTTTAGACAATTAATACTTAAAAAAACTATGTAGAGAGTTGGAAGTTAAAAACCTTAAATCAATTAAAACTAGTCTTGCATGTCAAAGAAAAAAAAAAAATCACGAGTGAATACATGTAACTATTAAATGAAATCAAAACGAATGTTTTGTATTATTTAAATCTTAACTCTACACCAATATTTCAACGACTTTTATGAAGGTTAAAAAAAACTGAAATTTAAAATGTTGGAAAAAAATTTTGCAACTAAAATATTAAAAATAATTTTTAGATCTAAAAATTATCAAATGTAATTATAAGTAAATTTGAGTGGTATATGAAACATAACATTATGGTTATGTTATGATTAAAATGATTAAATGCAACTAAAATATGGAAGTTAACTTTTAAAATTTAAAAATATTGACTAAATTTACAAATAAATCTAAATGATATTTGAAGAAATCATAGTTTACGAGTAAATTTAAATGATATTTTAAGATAATTTTTAAATTTAAAAATCATTAAATACTTTTGAAGATAAATCTAAATGATATATGAAACAATCATAATTTACGATATTTTATGATTAAAAATTATTATATACAATTAAAAATATAAGATAACTCTTAAATTTAAAACACATTAAATGTAATTACGAATAAATTTAGATGATATTTGAAATAAATCGGAATCTTATGGTTATCTTATTATTAAAAAGGGGTGAGAAAGTACAAAACATGCATTCATTTATTTTCTTAAACAAAAAAACATAGCAATTTTCAATTGGATTGGTTTGATTGTAAATACGTATCAATTTTCAAATGGACTGATTTCACTATTACGTTTCCAAAAAATTATGTGAGTGAGATGTAGATATACAAATGTATAAGTGAATACTTTAATATTATTTTTGTAGCCATTCCTTGTAATTTCCAAAATTAAGTTAAAATCTATAATCATGAATTTTTTTAATAAAATTAACGAGAGAAACAAACTTTTTCATCCAAGATTTGTTAGTAATTGGTGAGTTTGGTCCCTAATATTTCAAATTAACCAAAGTCTCCGAATGTTTAAGAATAGTCTTAAAAGGTTCTTCAACTAATAAATATATTAGATTTAATTATAAAATTAATGAAAAATATGACGTGGCAAGATGGTTTGAATTTTTTTTTTTTAATATTTCCCACTTCTCTCTCTTCTTTCCTTCTCTTGCTCTCTTCTCTCCTCTCTCTTCATCATCTCCATGCCCTTTGTCTGTCAAATTTTCAATTGAAGAAGATGATGAAATTTGCTCACTTCTCTCTCTTCTTTCTCTCACGAGAAAAGAAATTGAATGTAGCATATATGGATCAAAGATTTTTCGAAGATAAAAAAATTGTCTTTTGTTGTAAGAAAAAACAGATACCAAATCAAAATAAAAAACAAATGACAAAAGTTAAAGAAAAGTTTTAAGTCGTAACTTTCATGGCTTCTAAAAAGCAAATCAACTTAAAAGAATGTAATTTTATTGAAGAAAAGTACAAAAATCCCAAATAGTTTTTTCCCCTTCTCTTCTCTTTTCTTTGTACAGATTTGTCTTTGTGATTTTAGATGTTGGAAAAAGATAGAGTTGCCAATGGTGATGGAAACTTTTCTGGCGAGAAGGAAATTTGTTGAGATATCTGAGTGGAAGAGACGATCAGTCGATACATATAGAGAAATGAAGAATTTGAAGACTTTTCTTTTCTTTTTGAAATTTTCTCTCTAGGGAGGAATTTAGAATCTCTTTCAACTTGTTTGTTCCTAATCCATGTGAGAGAAAGAAGAGAGAGAAGTGAGCAAATTCCGTATGTTCTCCAATTTAAAAAATGACAAACAAAAGACATGTAAATGGAGAAGAGAGGATATGAGAGAGGAGAGAAGAGAGAAGTGTGAAATATTAAAAAAATTACATTTTTTTCCAAGTCATCTTGCCAATTATATTTTAATTAATTTTATATTTAAATTTAATATATTTATTAATTGAGTGACTTTAACCTATTCTAAAAAAGTTGAGACTAAAATGACTAATTTAAAATATTAGGGACTAAACACACTTATTTTTAAAATTTTGAGACTAAAAAGGTATTTTCCCTAGATTTAAACTTCATTTTTTATTTTTTATATTTAATGAATTTAAAAACAAATTCTGTATTTTATTTGTCAAACCTTTTAAAAAGGTCTATTTAATCTGTTTTGGGAAAAAAACAGGTCAATATAATCAACTTATAGAAATTATTTTATTTTGGTTTCAAACCTTTTTGAAAATGTTTATTTTGGTCCATCAATTCTAAATATTTTGTAGTTCAATTATACATCAAACTTTTTACCATTTGATTAAGGTTATAAAACATTTTAGTTGACAACTCATAACAAAACTAAATTTATCGATTAAAACTTCAAACCCATAATTATAGGGATTGAAAAAAAAAAATTCTAAATTGAGTCCATATAAACCCTCCATTAAATTGAAATTAAAATTATAATTGCATCACTTCCAAATGATATTCTAAATCGAAACAATTGAATCAACTTAGTGAAACAAAAATGATTTCAACAACTAATTTATCTCTTTACAATCTCTAACAAACATGTAACTAAAATCTACATGTTATAAAAATAGATCTACTTCGAATTTAAATGTATAAAGAAAGAAATCTGAAAAAGAGAGCTCTTATCTTCTTGTAAAACAACCTTCAATAAAAATGCTTTCCTTCCCGTGGATGTAGACACTTTTAGGTCGAACCAAGTACATCAGAGTATTCATCTTCTTCTTCTTCCTTTTCTTCATCAATTGCATGCTACAAATCTTCAGCTCTTACCTTTCAAATCTCACAAAAATTAAAGAAAGTTATAGAGGGTAAAGAGAAAAATCAGAACTCGTTTATAGAGAGAGAAGAGTTTTACTCAACACAATAATTTTCTACATTTTGTTTCATTCAACATGGCAGAAGAGAAAGAGAGAGACCATTGCATGTGTCCTCCATTCAAGATCTCATTGTGGTCTCTTCTCCATCAAGTATTTTACCTACCTCTCTTAATTATTTGGATCAAATTCTTCAAGTAATTGGGCCTACAATATAAGATAAAAGCCTAACAAAGTGGTATTAGAGCATAAATGATTATCAAGATTTCAGTTCTTGAAGAATCAAGAATTAAGAATCAAGAATCAGTGTAGTCATGGCAGGTTTGAAATGAAGAAATTCAATGGAAAGGGTGATTTTGGCTTGCGGAAAACTAAAATCAGAGCCATCCTTGGCCAACAAAAGGCTCACAAGACCCTTCTTGATCCATCTACTCTACCAAATATAGTCATAACTCAAGAATAGGAAGACTGGGAGCTGACAACCTTTGGTACTTTAGTTCTAAATGTGAGTGACAATGTTTTAAGGCAAATTCTTGATCAAGAGACAACCTATAAGATTTGGACTAAGCTAGAAGATCTATTTGTAACCAAGAATCTTCCAAATAAGATGTACCTAAGGGGAGGTTCTTTACATTTAAAATGGACTCATCAAGATCTCTTTCTGACAATCATGATGAATTTAAGAAAATTGTTGCTGAATTTAAGAACCTTGGAGAGAAAATAGGTGATGAAAATGAGGTTTATATGCTTCTAAACTCCCTACCAGACTTCTACAGAGAAGTTAAGAATGGTTTGAAATATGGAACGAATACTATAACCATTGATGCAATCATCACATCCTTAAGAACAAGAGAGCTCTAGATTCAAACTATGAAGAAGAAACAACCTAGTGGTGAAGTGCTGTTTGTGAAGGGGAGTTCTAAGCCCAATCACTCTAAGGGAGGAAAACAGCAACACACTGATGAGAACAAACCTGAATAGAAGATTAAATGCAAATATTGCAAGAAGAAAAACCACTTAATCAAGGATTATTTCCTCTAAGAATCAGGAAAAAAAGAACGAAGCTAAAGGCAAATAGCCTGAAGCTTTAGTTGTAGTAGGGTCTTACATTTACTCTGATGTACTAACTTCAATAAAGACAAGGGAAATCATGTAAACCCCCTTAGGAAACATGATTGAGTCTTGGACTCTGAATGCACCTACCATATGACCCCTATGAGACCTTGGTTCAACACCTACAAGGAAATTGATGGAGAAATGGTCTACATGGGTAACAATCAGGCTTGTAAAATTGAAGGAATTGGATTAGCGTCATTAAAATTCAAAGATAGTACTGTGAAACTCCTCAGAAATGTCAGACATGTGCCACTTCTCAAGAGAAATTTGATATCCTTAGGAATACTAGATGCAGTAGGGTGTGAATACAGAGGAAAGGATGGAACTCTTGAAGCTCTTAAAGATTCTAAGATGGTTCTAGTTGGAGAGAAGGTCAATGACCTATTTGTGGTCAAAGGAATTGAAATGATGATAGGGGCATATGCAGTGACCACTAATGAATTGGCAGAAGCTGACATTTGGCATAAGAGGCTGTCACACATTAGTGCTAAGGGGTTGGAAGTGTTGGGGTTGATGCCTTAAATTTCGTAGGGTCCTATAGTTTGTAAACCTTATATGAACAAACTCTTATGCAATTAATAATATATGATATTTTTATTAACTTTGTCTATGAAATATATGATATTTTAGTTGTATCAACCACAAACCAATAAATTAACATCCAAGATTATCGTTGTAACTTAAACATAAATGTGGAAACACATAGGTAGATCATGTTTAAGTGATAACCTAAATGGTCTGTAGTATATTGATAAGGTTGGGTACCTTATCCTGGTACCTTATCCTGGTGACACTACGAGTATGACCTGTTTTGTACGTGTTACAAATATTATAAAGTGCTACAAATGATTTGATATTGATCATTCACGTATTAGACATGCGAGCGGAGATATTCTATACAAAGAAGTTTGTATAAGATTGGACCATGAAATGATTAGTCTCATTATATAACGCCGTTCATAATAGAGACTTCCATTTCACCAGGATGATCATAGGTAACATGACCTTAATTCTGAGTGAGTTTGTGAACTCCTGCCTATGAGAGCGGTCCCTTGATTTGTATGGGTGAGAGTGGCCAGATCGCCGACATAAAAAGCCTACCATTTTGAGATTCGTCTGATCGAAGAACTGAAAATATAACTACACAAGATGAAATTCACTCATTTCCCAAAGTATGGATAAGTAGATAAATTGCTCCCTTAAGGGCTGATTCCGGGTCTTGAGCAATGTGGCGCCACACTCTCTCCTGGCCCAAGAGGGGTTTAGTCATAGTGGGACTATGATCTATTGTTCATTAGAGGGATCAGTGGTACTTAAGAAGTTAGATGTAACTATAGGGGCAAGACAGTAATTTGGCCCAGCTGTATTTACAAGCAATTTGTGAAAGGTTATTGTACTGTTGATTGGTTATATCCAATGGACACAGAAATATATCTGTAGTGTGAAGAGTGCAACTGTCGATCTTTAGTGGAGTGTTCGACAGTAACGAATGATGGATAATGTAATTAAAGAGTTTAATTAATTATTCACGTACCGTTGGAGCTTCGAGCTACATGTCTGAAGGAACTCTTATCAAAGAGACCGGTGAGTGGAAGTGAGATCATTCCAAACCCCATTGTGATAGAACATACACATTTACAATCAAACCGTAATAGTTATGCATAAACTCTAAATTATAACATGCTCAAAAGGAAAATACTAAGGATCAAAAGAACTTCCCCTTAAAGAACTATTCTTCTCATTCCCTTGATCTAACAACACAATCGTTTACCAACACGAACGTCACACCCCAGCAATCTCCTCGAACAAAAACAAACAACACTCGACCCTCGAACAGTAAGTAGACACCACCAGAAGGCTACCTCAGTATTCTCGGTGTGAAAATCCAAGAGTTGTGGGCTTCGTATGGATTTGGTAGAGGGTAGGAGGAATTGACAAATCGTATGGACGATCGAGTAAGTGGGAGATGACTAAAGTCTATCGTATAGATGAGTACTTGATCGTTTAAAAAACAAGTGTCTATCGTATAGCAAACTCGTTGCACGATCGTTTATGCTCTCAAGCTATCATATAACTATTTCTTTTATGCGTTCGATTATCAATCGCTTAATGATTGCATAGTGAAAAAATGAAAACGATTTTCATTTTATTCATCAGTTACTATAATTGATCACAACTTCCCACTAAATTGGTTATTAGGAGAAAAAACCAGAATCAATTATCCCATAATTAATTTAATTACAAATAAATAATATGTTCATAACCTATAGTTTTAATATCACATTTCATGCAATATATAAACCATGGTTCTTTTTCTCCATTATAGCATTTAATAATAATTCCTCCAATTAATGTATCTATTACATTAAGTCAATTATATCTCATATAATTGATGCAATTTAATTATATCATATATAATCAAATTTTCTCTTGTTAATTTGAACATTTCAAACTAACCCAAAAACTGATTCTTAACATGAATCCATTGAGCTACCAAGGGGACCTTATGGACCTGTAGCTTGAAACTCCCACGGTACGTGAATAACTGACTAAAATCTTTAATCATGATATCCACGATCTGTTAACTGTCGGGCATTTCACTAAAGATCGACGCTACACTTTTCACACTATAGATATATTTCTGTATCCATTGGATATAACCAATCAATAGTACGACGACCCTTCACAAGACGCTCGTAAGTACAATCGAGTCAATTTACCATTTCTCCCTATTATTACATCTAACTTCTTAAGTACCACTGATTTCTCTAATGAACAATACATCATAGTCCTACTATGAGTAAATCCTTCTCAGGCCAAGAGAAGGTGTGGCGCCACATTGTTCAAGTTTTGGAATCAGCTCTTAAGAGAGCAATTTATCTACTTACCCCTGAATCGGGAAAGGAATGAATTCCATCTTGTGTAGCTGAGTTCTCAGCTGCTCAATCAGACAAATCCCCAAAGTGTTAGGTTTGAGTCGACGATCTGGCTACTTACACCCATACAAATCAAAGGATTGCCCTTATAGGCAGGAGTTCCCAACTCACTCAGGATTAAGGTTATGTTACCTATGGTCATCCTAGTGAAATGAAAGTTTCTGTCATGAACGACGTTATATAATGAGACTAAATATTTCGTGGTCCGGGCTTATACAAACTCTTTTGTATAGAGCATCCCCGCTTACATGTCTAATACATGAATGGTCAGGATCAGACCATTTGTAGCACTTTTAACACTTGTAACATCTATAAAGCGGGCCACACTCGTAGCGTCATTAAGATAAGGTTTCCTTTCTTTATTCATATACTACAGACCATTTAGGTTATCACTTAAAGCACAATCCAATTGTATGTCATCACATATATGCTTAAGTTATAACGATAACAAGAGATTTTAGTTTATTGGTTTGTGGTCAATGCAACTAAAATATCTCATATTTCAAAGACTGTAGTGAATAAAATATCTCATATTATTACATCACAAAATTTTTGTTGATACATGTGTTTACAAACTACTGGAGCCTACGAGATATAGGGCATCAACTCCAACAAGGTCCATAAAGTCCCTTTCGTAGCTCAAAAGGATTGAGTTAAGAATCAGGTTTTAGGTTTTGAATTGTTCAAATTAATAAAAGGGAATTTAATTATATATGATATAATTAAATTTATTCAATTATATATGATATAATTGTTATAATGTATTTGATACATTATAGTTTATTTGGAGGAAATAAATATTTGAATAAGATTCAAATATATTTTCTATGAATGTGATTCATAGTTGTTTAATTTAATATAAATATGATTTATATTAAATACCATAAAAATAGAAAAAACTAACTATAGTTTATATTGTATATGATATAATATTAAAACTATAGATTATGTGTTATATTTGATATAGCATATAGTTTAATATAAATAAGATATGATAAGTTAGTTATCATATTTATTTATATTAATTTTATATTTTTCCTAATTTCTCTTCAACCACCTTAGTGGGTGGTTAATTAGTTTTTGTGGAAATTGAAATAAATGAAAAAAAAGTTTTCTTTTTTTTTTTTCTACACGGTGCACAAACTCTACATGATTGACGACCATTTACTATACGATAGATAAAAGAACAGAATCATTCTGTGTTCTTCTTCAATCTTCTTCCTCCTTCAAACTAAAACTCTCTCAAAACCAAAATAGTCAGAGCCCATAACTCCTGGACTCTCACCCTGAGTATATCAAAGGCTTCTAGTGGTTGTCTTCTGTGTTTGTTCGTGAAGTTCTTGAAGAGGGTCTTTAAGGTTTCCTGAGTTCGAGGTTCGTAATAGATCGAGGGATATACAAAAAGAAGGGTTCTTCAAAGGTAGTATCTCTTGAACTCTATTTCTTTATAAAAAGCAAGCTGTAATTTATTTAAGAATGCATATTTTGTATGTTTGTTGTAAATTTGTTTTTCAATCAAAATGGAATTTGGACGATCTGATTCCTCTCAAGGATGTCTTTAAAATGAGTTCCTTTAATTGGAATCAGAGCCAGGTTGTAGTTCTGATTCCAAATTCCATTTCTGTATTGAAATAGTTTACAGTAGTGGTGGGTTTTATTTTTTGCATTGCGTTTAAATGTTAAATGTATGTGGATGGTTGTTGATGGATGTTTTGGGGTAGTAATCTCTGTTTGTGACTTTCTGTTTTTACAAAGTTTATTTGTAGGGCCCCTGCATGCTAAACGATCGTGTAGACTATCATGCTCATCGCATAGTCAGTAGCTACACGATCGCACAGTATACAATACTTAACGCTCGCTACACGATCGTGTAGATAATCATGCTCATCGCATAGTCATTAGCTACACGATCGCATGGTATGCGATACTCGATACACGCTGCACGATTACGTAGACTTTCATGCTCATCGCATAGTCAAAAGCTATGCGATCACATATATACGATCGTTTATACTCGACGCCTTGTTACTCAACAATCAGGAGTTTGCTACACGATCAAGCTATAAGGGTTCTTGGTGGAGCAGTTCGAGGCGAGCGGTTCAAGACCCGATTCACTTATTCCGAACCGGTGGACTCATCTTTTGTAATAGTTTAGCCATTTATTTTCGGTTTTGAGATTATCTATCTCAGTCCATCAACTTTAGTTTAATATACATGTGATGTATGTTTATTTTATATACCATAATGTATGTAATATAGTTTTAAAACCCACCACAGATTATGCATTTCATTTCATGCATCATTTTATATTATAAGTGTTATAATATATTAGTATGCATGATTTAAATTACATAAAGCATGCTCATGCATCATATAATATAAGAGTTATGATATATGTATGCATGTATTATAGCATATCCATGCATCATTTATATTATAAATTTTGTAATATAAGATTGAATATTTGTATGAAATGTATGTTATAGCTTAGTTCATTAGCTATTTATATAAAAGTTATAAATTAGTAATGAATGAACATTACATGAAGTATGACACCACCTTAAGTTAATTTATAATTGTTATAAATAACTTATATATGTCTAGCTTGCAATATTGGTTGGTTTTAATTATTTTATTTCTTATAAGTATTATAATAAATGAAATTAGAATTAAAATCAATAATAAAGAGTTGCATGCTTCGATTTCATTTCTTTTGTTTCTGCTTCGATTTAGGTTTTGATTTCTCTAGAATTTCACCGGGAACATCAGGAGTGACTCAATACAAAAAAAATACAAACTTGATTGCAAGATTTATATGCCCAAAACAACTTCCTTTACGTGGTTTGTAAAAGAAAAAGCGATAAAGCTAAATGGAAAATCCCGAAACATCCAATAATTATAAACCATTTACATTCTATACACATTCATCACATGAACAAAAACACATAATGCAAACCCACTATCACTGCAATTAAATTTTGAAAAATAAAAATTTGGGACCAAAACCACGCTCTGATACCAAATAAAAGAACCTTTGAAGACCTTGAGCGGAAACGTAGATCATCCTAATTTTTAGTTTTTCACATAACGCAAAATTACAGAAACAAAATTATGCAATCAATAGAAAATATTTACAGCACGCCAAAAAATGAGAAAAAGAAAATTAGGGTTTCTAGAAAACCTTACCCTTGATGAAAACTCAGTCTTCACGAATTTTCTCATCTCCAAAATTTGTCACGTACTGTCACAAACTCGAAATCCTCAAACTATGGACACCACCACAATATCTCTATACTCTCTGAGATGAGCATCCAAGGAGTTGTGGGCTCTTGGAAAAATTGGAAAAGGGAAAAATTTTGAGAGAAAGAGAAGAGATCAAATTCAAAGAATTTTCTTAGAGAGCATTTCTTTGAACTCTGTAAAACTCAAGAAGAGAAAAAAATAAAAAAAACTTCTCTCCACTCATTCTAGACACACATGAAATAGAGAGGAAAAGGGAGAATGAGTTATAATTCCTAACATTTTCAAAGTAAATTAAAATAATTTATTTTAATAAACCATTTAATATATATTTATATAATAACTACCTTATCATATAGTATATATTAAACTATATGTTATATCAAATAACCTATAGTTTAATATTGTATCAAATACAATATAATCTATACTTTTCATTCTCTCATTAATGCATGATATATAATATAAATCTCATTTATATTAAAATTAATTATATGAATCAATTCACATAATTAATATTTGAATCACATTCAAATATTTATTTCTTCTCAAATAAACTTTATATTATAATGTATCCAATACGATATATTAATTATATCATATATCATTAAGTTAAATTAATTACATCACATATAATTAATTCCCTCAATTAATTTGAATAATTTAAATTAATCCAAAATTGATTCTCATCAAATTCCTGTTGACCTACAAAGGGGACCTCATGGACCTGTAGATTGAAGCCCCAACGGTACTTGAATTATTAATAAACTCCTTTAATTAAATTATTCAACATTCATTAACTGTTGGACACTCCACTAAAGACTGACAACTGTACTATTCGCACTACAAATATATTTAAGTGTCCATTAGATAATCAACAGTGCGATGACCCTTCACAAATTGCTCATAAGTACAACTAGGCCAAAATTACTGTTTCACAAATTGCTCACTGATTCTTCTAATGAATAATAAGTCATAGTCCAACTAAGACCACGGGCCAGGAGAGGGTATAGCACAACATTTTTCAAGCTACGGAATTAGCCCTTAAGGGAGCAATTTATCTACTTACCCTAATATTGGGGAAGAAATCAGTTCCATCTTGTGTAGTTGTGTTTCCAGCTCCCCAATGAGACGAATCCCCAAAATGGTAAGCTTATTGAATTGGCGGTCTAGCCACTCTTATCCATACAAATCAAAGAACCGCCTTCATAGGCAAGAGCTCACAACTCATTCACGATTCAGGTAATGTCACCTATGGTCATCCTGGTGAAATGTAAGTTTCTATTATGAACGACGTTATATAATGAGACTAGTCATTTCGTGGTCCGGTCTTATACAAACTCCTTTGCATAGAACACCCACGCTCACATGCCTCCACATGAATGATCAAGATCAAACCATTTATAGCACTTTACAAAAATTGTAACACCTATAAAATGGGTCGTATTTGTAATGTCACCAGGATAAGGTATCCAGCCTTATCCATCTACTACAGACCATTTAGATTATCACTTAAACATGATCCACCTGTATGTCTCTACATACATGTTTAAGCTACAGATGATAATCTTGGATGTTAGTTTATTGGTTTGTGGGTTTAATGCTACTAAATGTCAAATAAAACATCTTATATTTTATTAAATAAATAAAAAGTTTGTACACTACAATTACAAACTACATGACCCTACGAGATTTAGGGCATGAATTCCAACACCATATACATCAGAGTGTTCATCTTCTTCTTCCTCCATTTCTTCATTAATTGCATGCTACAAATC
Source organism: Benincasa hispida (assembly GCF_009727055.1). NCBI lineage: Eukaryota > Viridiplantae > Streptophyta > Magnoliopsida > Cucurbitales > Cucurbitaceae > Benincasa > Benincasa hispida. The sequence goes on along the minus strand of NC_052357.1, from coordinate 12,647,925 downwards.
TCACAAGAACTAAAGAAAGTTAGAAAGAGTAGAGAGAAAAATCAGAACTCTTTTGTAGAGAGAGAGAATAGTTTTACTCACCACAATAATTCTCTGTATTTTGTTTCATTCAACACGATAGAAGAGAAAGAGAGAGATCAATGCATGTGTCCTTCATTCAAGACCTCATCGTGGTCTCTTCTCCACCAAGCATTTTACCTACCTCTCTTAGTCATCTGAATCGGATTCTTTAACTAATTGGGCCTACAATACAAGATAAAATCACAACACTTAGGTTGGATTTTGAAAACACTTAATCAACTTAATAATGTTACTTAATTTTCAAAAACAAAAGACGAAAGGATAATCAAATGGAACCTAAATGAATCACTTAGTTGTTGTACTAAAAAACAGTAAAACATTGCCAGATAAAAAAAAGGGCAACTACAGGTATGGGCCAAGTTTAGACCCAATATTACAAAAGTATCAGATAGTTTTTAGTTTTACAAATATGCCTAATCACTACAAGAGATATTTAGTGACGAATTTTTACTGGCGTGTGACATAATTGTCACTAAAGTCGATTTTTTTAGTGATATTTAAAGGAAGGGTCCCAAAGAGAGTAATAATTAGTGACAATGTAGTGGGTTATGTCACTAAAACTTTCAATGGCATTATGCTCTTGTCAATGGAATGATAGCTTTTAGTGACAATAAATCGCGCCACTAAGAGTTTATTATGTGTCACTAAAGATACAATTTTTTACTAGGGTTTTTCACTTAATATCAAAGGTCTCATTTTGCTCTCCCTAATGTCTCTCTCAACATTTTACTATGACATGCGTTTTTTCACCATTCTCACTGCGACGACCGTCAATCTCTCCGGTCACAACCTCTCTTCTCCATTAATAGCACAAAATCTCTTCAACATTCAGTCGTTGAACCTTTCTCGCATGATGTCTTGGTATGTTCAATTTCTTTATTTTTTTTTTTTCGCCATCTTGGATTTGATAAAGTTGTTTCGCTTAAGATTTTGGTGCTTATGAGATTTCTTTTTGCTTCAGACCAAAGCTGACTAGCATGATTTTTGCTGAAATAACCTTCCCCAAGTGGGCTTAATTTCTTAGTATACAACATTTTTCTTAATTTAATATGTTAAAAACGGGAACTTCGAGGTTGCTTCTGAAATTAACATATTGATGTTTATGCCGATGAATCCTTCAATTTTGATTCTCTCCCCAACATTTTACTTGGATGTGCTTGAACCATGTTTCTTATTTATTTATCAATCCATCTTTAATTATGTTTGTTAATTAGCATTTTTCTTCTCTTAACAAAGTTTATGTTTTCTAACTTTGCTCACCATGAAAGAGTTGCTAACATTCTCTTTTGTGCCACTGTAGCTGTTGAGGTTTTTTTCTTTGTAGATTAACGCCATTTTATTTTCTATATAAGCATGAGATTAGTACAAAGGAATGGAGTAATTATAAAATTTTGTATATGAGTTGTGGGTCATAATATATTTAATTTATGGTGCAAAAAATTTCTTAATGTTATTGCATTAGATATTTTGATGTTGGTTTAATTCTTACCCATATTATTGCATCAGATATTCTGAATGAAAATGGTGATTAGCTCTATATTTTATTAATATTGGTAAGAATGCATAAACAATTTAGAACCTTTGCTAAATTTTTCTTTGATATTATTTTCAAGTTCTGTTGGTTGAATTTGATTTCTAATTAGGTATTAACTTGTTATGTACTTTGACCTCCAAATATTTAATTATCTAATTGTTGACTCAACTTGTAGATAAAATTTCAATATTATGAATTGAAGTTGGATAAATTTGAAAGATCGAGGATCTAGTCAATATGCAAACAGTGTCACCAATTTTCTTGAAGTTGCTAAGAATTATTTGGATGTTAGAAGGAAAAATAAAATGTCCATTTTCGAATTGTTTAAATATCAAGTGGAATAAACTAGATGACATAGAACGTCATTTATTCAAATATGGAATGTCTTTGACTTACGGTCGATGGATATTTCATGGAGAAAAGGTAGATCTTTCTCCATTTTTAATACACGGTACAAGGTTTCTTGGTGCTACATTTTTCAGATTCTAGTCGTAATAGAGAGGATGATAGAAATCTTAGAAATCAAGATAGAGTTAGAAATATTAGGATTGAAATGCTTGAAATGATTAATGATTTGCATGGTCCGATCTTTGATGAAGACATTAATAGAGAATTAGATGAACAGAATGAGGCAAATACATTTTTTATGGAATGTATGACGATGTTGAGGAAGAGTTATATCTAGGATGCCTAAAATTTACTTCATTCAATTTTTTAGTGAAACTTATGTACAGTAAGGTATTAAATCGTTAGAATGATAAATCCTTTGATATGTTACTACAATTATTAGTAGACGACTTTCCTGATGGTGTAAGATTACCAATCTCATATTATGAGTCTAAAAAAAGACTACGTGATTTGGGTATGGAATGTGAGTGAAATCATGTGTGAGTTTGATTGTGCTCTATTCTGGAAAGAATATGCATCACTTGACCATTTTCTGCATTGTGGAGAGTCAGGGTACAAATTGAAAAATGCAAAGGGGAAAAAAATTCTACAACAAGTGTTAAGAAGTTTTTCATTAAAGACAAGACTGCAATGATTGTATCTTTCAAAACATACTGCTGAGGATATGAGGTTTCACAAGGATAAAAGGTGTGAAACTGAAGGCGTACTTCGACATCATACTTCAAGGGAATCAAATTCCCGTGGAAGCGTGAGATTGCTTTGCATTTAGCTTTTCCATTAAATTGAAATAAAATTATAGTAGTCCACACAAGAAGAATAGAGGATAAACATCATATTCAACATGCTATAGAAGAAGAAGAAATGGGATAGAAGGACCTCACCTTTGTTGAATCTCGTTCTTCTCATAAAATTCCTCTTACTTGTCTCATGAAACAACTATTCAATGATCAAGAACACCACTATAAGAATAAACTTGTTATTCTCTAGGATTGCAAGGGTTAGAAGTGTGGTCACTAACACTTGGAAGAGGAAGAGGTAAGAGAATTTGTTGAGAGAGTAGAGAGAAATTTGGTGGAGGTTAGGGTTATTTATTATTTTTTTTTTTGCACAATAAAAATTCTTTTCCCTAAATGGGCTATAAGGATATATTTATATGGAGAAAGGTTAACCCCTTCTCCAAGTATTTTCTTTTCCACCCTTAATGCTAATTAATTAAATAACCTTTATTTAATTAATTGGCATATTAATTAAATAACAATATATTAAATCTTATTTAATATATAGTTAATTAATTAACATATAAACATCACATATTTACATATATTCACCTTTCTAACATTATAATTATTTAAATTCTTCGTAAATCTAATTCACATGAATTTAATATTTGAATTTCATATATTTCTCTCTTACGTAATTTGGATTATAGATCACATCTGTAATTAACCATTATATATTAATCTCATTAATATTAAAATTTTGTCAATTGATTTGAACAATTCAAATTATTCCTCATTACTATCCTTTAGTGAGTTAACAAGGGACCTTATGGATCTACAGATTAGAAGCTCCAATGATATAAGATTAATTAATTAATCTCTTTAATTAAATTAATAAATGTTCATTAACTATCGGTTACTCCACTAAAGACTGATAACTGCACTCTTTGCATTGCAGATATATTTTTGTGTCTAAGAATATAACCAATCAATAGTTAGTTGACCCTCCACAAATCACTCATAACTACAACCAAGTCAAATTATCGTTTTATTCCTGCAGTTACATCTAACTTCTGAAGTACCACTGATTCCTTTAATGAACAAAAAGCTTATAATCCAACTATAAACTGACACCTCTCGGACCAGTGAGAGGTTAAGGCCTCATTGTTCATGACCTGGAATCAGCTATTAAGGGAGTAATCTATCTACTTTCCTTAAGGTCGGTAATGAATGAAATGCATCTTGCATAGTTCTATTCCCAACTTCTTATCGGAAAAATCTCCAAAATGGTAGGCTTGTTAAGTCGACTAACATAGTCACTCTCACCCATACAGATAAAAGGATTACCCTCATAAACAAGAGTCACAACTTACTCAAGGTTAAGGTCAAGTCATCTATGGTCATCCTAGTGAAATGTAAGTCTCTTCAGAGCGACTATTTATTTTGTGGTTGGGTCTTACACGTACTCTTTGTATAGAATACCCTCGCTCACATGTCTCTACATTAACAATTAGGATCAAATCATTTGTAGCACTTTACAATAAATATAACAACTACAGAGCAGGTCATATTCGTAGTGTCAATAGGATAAGGTACCCAATCTTATCCACCTACTGCAAACCATTTAGGTTATTACTTAAACATGATCCACCTATATGTCAACTTCATACATGTTTTAAGTTACATAAAATAACCTTGGATATTAGTTTATTGGATTGAATTAATACAGTTTAAATGTTAATAAAATACCTCTTGTTTTATTAAATATATCATTTTTATTTACAAACTACAAAATATATGAGATTTAGGACACTAAAAATCTCCTACTTGTCCTAAAGCGAGTGAGATATACAATATCAAATACAATACAATAAACTAGGGTATACAATATACCCAACAACATCTCCCACTTGCCTTAGATTATATGACTCATATCTCATAGACCCATGGCTTTCAGATGGCCCTAAAAAACTTAGCCGTGAGAGCTTTTGTAAATGAATCAGCAACGTTGTGCTCTGAGGTAATCTGTGTGACGATCACATCTTTCCATTGCACAATCTCCCTAATGAGATGATATTTGTGCTCAATGTGTTTTCCTCGTTTGTGACTTCGAGGCTCCTTGGAGTTTTTCACTGCAATACTATTATCACAATAAAGGGTGATGGGCAAGTTCATGTTTGGAACGACTTCCAAATTCGTTAGAAAATTCTTGAGCTAGACAACTTCTTTAGCAGCCACATATTCTGCCTCCATTGTGGAATCCACAATACATCCTTGCTTAATGTTGCGCCATACTATATAGTTCCTCTATTCATAGTGAACATTGATCCTGATTTGGATTTCCTAGAATCCTTATCAGTCTAAAAATCAGAGTCAATGTATCCTGTAAGGATCAAATCCTTAGTATCATACACAAGTATATAGTTTCTCGTTCTCCTAAGATACATGAGAATAACTTTAACTGTTGTCTAGTGATCAAATCCTGGACTGCATAGATATATGTTGACCACTCCCACTGCATGGTAGATGTCGGGCCTAGTACACAACATGACATACATAAAGCTACCTACCGTAAATGCATAAGGAATCTGTCTCATTTTCTTAACTTTTTGAGGTATCTTAGGACACTGTTCCTTAGACAATATAATTCTGTGCCTAAAAGGTGGTACACCTTTCTTGGAATTCTACATTGAATATTTAACAAGCATTTTGTCTATATACAGTACTTGAGACAAGGCTAGAGATTTGTTCTTACGATCCCTAATGATTTGGATCCCTAGAAAAAATTGTGTTTCAAAATATTTCATTTGGAATTGAGCAGCCAACTATTCGTTAATTTTGGTAAGAAAACCTACATTATTCCCAATGAGTAGGATATCATCCATATATAACACCAAGAATACTACTGAACCATTAATGATCTTCTTGTAAATACAAGGTTCATCGACATTCTGATTGAAGCCATAGGTTTTGACTGCAACGTCAAACCTTATATTTCAAGATTGAGATGCTTGTTTCACTTTATAGATGGACTGATTTAGCTTGCAAACCTTTTGCTTTTGGCCTTGTTCATTGAATCCTTCTGGCTGACACATGTAGATTATCTCCTCAAGATTACTATCCAAAAAGGAAGTTTTGACATCCATTGGCTATATTTCATAGTCATGATATGTGGCAATGGACAAGAGAATTTGGATAAATTTTATCATAGTAACATGCGAGACGGTTTCTTCATAGTCCACCCCCTTAATCTGGGTATAACTTTTTGCTACTAATCTAGCCTTAAAGGTTTGCACCTTTCCATCTACACCTCTTTTCCTCTTATAGATCCATTTACAACCTACAGGTTTTACCCTATTAGGTTGATCTACAAGCTCCCAGGCAGAATTGGAGTACATAGACTCCATTTCTTGATTCATGACTTTAATCCATTCATCCTTGTCCAAATCAATCATTTCATGTTTGTAGGTCAACAGATTCTCAATGTTATCATCTTGTATGATACTCTAAGTTTCAGTTAAACCCAAATAGAAAATGGGTTGGATTCTAATCTTCCACTACGTCAATGCTCCCCCAACTATTGAGTAGGATGTGCTTGACTCGATGAAGGAACATCAACAACTCTTCTTGAAGTGTTTCATTCTCCTGCAACTCTTGTTAAAGTGTTTCCTTCTTCAACACTTTTGTTGAAATTTCAGTAGTTTTTTTGTGAGTTCATGTAATATGATTTTACTTCTTGATTTATGACTTCTAATGTGGTATTCCTCCAAGAAAGTTGCATTTGTCGATACAAACACTTTATTCTATTTTGGATCGTAAAAGAGGTCACCTTTCATTTCTATGAAGTAGCCTACAAAGAGGCACAATTTGAACGTTGTTCCAACTTCTTCGGATTTACCACAAACACAAGTGCTAGACATCTCCAAATTCCAATATGCTGTAAACTACTTTTACGACCTCTTCATAATTAAAAAGGTGTTTTAGATACACTCTTTGATGAAACTTGGTTCAAAAGGTATCTTGCAGTCTCCACTGCATAACTCCAGAACGAGATTGGTAGAGAAGCATAACTCATCATGGACCGAACCATGTCTAACTGGTTATGTTTCTCCTTTCTGATACATCGTTTTGTTGAGGTGTATGACAGTAAGAATTGAGATGTGATTCTATGTTCTATCATATACTTCTAGAATCCTATATCCATGTGTTGGGGTTGATGCCCTAAATCTCGTAGGATTCTGTAGTTTATAATTGTAATGTACAAACATCTTATTTAATAAAATATATGATGTTTTATTTCAATTTTTAGTTGCATTAACTACGAACCAATAAACTAACATCCAAGTTTATCTTGTAGGTTAAATATATATGTAGAGACGTATGGGTGGATCATGTTTAAGTGATAACTTAAATGGTCTATAGTAGATGGATACCTTATCTTGGTGACACTATGAGTATGACCTACTTTGTAGATGTTACAATTGTTGTAAAATGCTACAAATAATCTGATCCTGATCATTCACGTGGAGACATGTGAGCAGGGATATTCTATACAAAGGAGTTTGTATGAGACCAGACCACGAAATGTTTAGTCTCATTATATAATGTTGTTCATAATAGAGACTTACATTTCACCAAGATGACCATAAGTAACATGAACTGAATCCTAAGTGAGTTGTGAACTCTTGCTTATGAAGGTAGTCCTTTGATTTGTATGAGTGAGAATAGCCAGATTGCCAACTCAACATGCCTACCATTTTGAAGATGCGTCTAATTGGGGAGCTGTGAACACAACTACACAAGAAGGAATTCACTCCTTCCCTAACGTTGGGGTAAGTAAATCAATTTCTCCTTTAAGGGCTGATTTCGAGGCCTGAGCAATGTGGCGCCACACTCTCTCCTGGCCCGAGAAGGGTTTAGTCATAGTTGGACTATGATTTATTGTTCATTAGAGGGATTAATAGTACTTAAGGAGTTAGATGTAACTATAAGGGCAAAAGCATAATTTTGGCCTAGCTGTACTTACGAGCATTTTGTGAAGGGTCATCGTACTGCTGATTGGTATCCAGTGGATACAAAAATATATCTGTAGTGCAAAGAGTGCAGCTGATGGTCTTTAGTGGAGTGTCCGTCAGTCAACGGATGGTGAATATTTTAATCAAAAGAGTTTAATTAATTATTCATGTACTGTTGGAGCTTCAAGTTATAGGTCCATGAGGTCCCTTCGGTAGCTCAATGGGAATTAATAAGAATAAGTTTTTTTAATTAATTTGAATTGTTCAAATTAGTTGAGGGAATGAATTATATGTGATATAATTAAGTTAATATAATTATATGAGTTATAATTACTATAATGTATTTGATATATTATAATATTAAGTATTAAATTAAATTAATTAATTGTTTTTTATAATTATTTTTTTGGTGTGAGTTGTAACTCCCTTCCTTATTTCTTTCCATCACGTTAGTGAAACTGCAATTGGGAGTTGATCTTCTTCCTTCATCATCCAGAGAAAAACACATAGGGGTTTTGGGTGTTGTCTCCTCTCATGTTCTCTCAAATTTTCTAGATTCCCTCACTAAAATAGCCAGAGCCCACAAAATTTTGTGTTCTCATCCCAGAGAATATCGTGGTAGGGATTGTGGTGGTGCCCAATTGGAGTTCGAAGAATCAATTAAGAACCGATCTTCAAAGGTAAGGGTTTAGAACCCAATTTTCTTTTTCTGTTTTTCGTTTTCAAGTATGCTGCAATTTCTAAATTAAATCCATAATTATTTTATGTTCTTTTCTGTAAATTTTGAGTTCTTTGAATTTAGAAAATTGGGACGATCCCCACTTCCGCTCAAGGACCCTTCATAGGGCTCTTTCACCATGTACTCTCCATTTCGATTTGATCGAAGTATTTTTATCCTTTAACCTAATAAATTTTCAACTTCAGCCTTATATTCCTTGAACTTTTCAATTGTATCAGATTTATGTTGCATTAGGTAACCATACAAATATCTAGAATAATCCTCAATAAAAGTGATGAAGTATTCAAAACCTCCCTTTGCTTTAACATTCATTGGACCACAAAGATCTAAATGTATAAGCTCCAAGGGTTCTTTGGCTTTATAACCTTTCCTAGTAAAATATCGTTTTGTCATTTTTTTTCTTTTAGACAAGATTCACATACTGGTAAAGAACTTTCTTCAAACTCGTTTAAAAGTCCATTCTTAACCAATCTCTCAATCCTATTGAAATTAATATGACCTAGTCTTAGATGCCAAAGATGAGCGTTTTCTTTTGGAGAAACTTTTCTTCTTTTGCTTTGTGTAGTTGCAGTGTTGAACATTTCAACATTATAAAGCATTTTAGATACTAACGACTTTAGTACATATAAGTTATTTTCATTTGTTGTGGAACATATATCAACACCATTTTTTGAGATAAAGCTTTATCACAAATAAACGATATATTATAATACTGCTCCAACAAACATGAAATTGAAATTAAGTTCCTTTAGAAATTAGGAACAAAGTAAACATTGTCTAACAATATGAACTTAGAGTCAAAAAATAACCTAATGCTCCCTACTGCAACTGTCGAGACGACCTCGCCTGTTCCTACTCGAAGAATCATCTCCCCAGCCTCAAGCTGTTTCCAAGAACTATTTTCTTGTGAAGAGGTATAAATATGATTAATGGCTCCTGAATCAAGTATCCAGGCATTATTATCATGCTCCACTAAACACCTTTCTAGAACAAATAAATCATATTTACCTTCCTTTTCCTTCTTCTTTTCAGCCAAGTAAGTTGGGTAGTTTTGTTTCCAGTGCCCATCTTGATTGCAATGGAAACAAGTTTCCTTTGCAGCTTTGACCTTCTTACCCTTCTGGGTAGTAGCAAGTGGATTAGCTTTGTTCTTTCCCTTACCATCTTTTTACTTCTTCCACTTATTAGGGTTTGAGAAAGAAGGCACAGACTTAGTCCCAGAGGTTGAACCCTTATGAAATTTTTTTGCGGAACGGCGACGTTTGCCTCCCCAATTTGTCCTTTGACTTTCTTCAAAGACTCATAACTCTACAGTTTATTTAGAAATGTGGTAAGATTGTATTCAATCTTGTTCATAACCGCGTTGCTGGGAACTGGAGGTAACTCTTTGGAAGAATTTTCAGAATAAAGCTAATTTGGTTGGCCTCATCTATGACAACCTCATTCATCTCGGCCACGTTGAAGTTAACCATCATATTAAGGACATGCTCCCTAATGGATAATTCCTTGTTGGTGTAGACGTTAAAGTTGTTCTTTAGAGCATCATGCCTAAGATTTGTGGTTGGTTGGCCAAAAATCCTACGCAGTGACTCTATGATCTCTCGAGCAAAGACCACGGGCTTGTGCTTTTTGGCCAAAACTGAAGGTTATGGAAGAAACATTAGCAAGGTTAACAGTGGATCGGATAGGCCAAATGAAGAAAGGGTTCATGAACAGTCGGACGAAACTTGAGGTAATTTTTATAACATTATTATGACGTTCTAGATTAGACTAAGTGTTGTAGTGACATTACTATCCTACAGTAATTATTTATGTTAGTTTGTGATGAATTATGATTAATGGGAATGGAAATTGAGTAGTAGGTGGTTGTTACTAGTTTTCTGAAATGGTTCTCGTGTTCATTTTCTTTCTTTATTTTTTTGAAGTCTGTGATATATTACTTCAGATATCCTAACCAAAATTCCAATTCTTTTGGTTAGTTTGTGGAAAAAAGTGAATATGAAAAAAAAAATTGTGGTATATACCAAATAAAGCATGTGATGGTTTATAAGTTACTTAGGATTGATCATTTGACACTTTATTTTAAAAAAGATGTATGTTGTTCTCTTTGAAGCTTAGTATTTTGTAAGCTTATTTGAAAAGCATATGACAAATCTCTTTTAAAGTCCCATTATATAAGATACAATAATGTTTAACTTTTATATTTTCTATATAGGATTTCCAAACTACTTCTAAAATAATGTTTTTGTTAAAGACATACACATTTGCTGTGCTTTTGCATATTCATAAGTTTTGACAAGTTATTCAAGGTTTGATAGGTTAGTTGTTTACTTCTATTTTTATTTTGGAAAATTGATGGATGTTCACTTTGACAAATGGTATTTAGAATCTAGACTTATTATTATTATTTTTTTTTTTGTAAAGATATGACAGATTAATTAAATATCTTTGATTTTATATTGTTTTGTATTGAAGTGTTGATATTAGGTTTGCTTAAATTATACTTTAGGCTTTTTTTAAAAAAATAACAAATAACTTTTAGCAACATTTATGTGATGTCAAAAATAGAAACAATTTAGTAACTTGGCAAATGTTCAATTTCTGTGTGTTGGATATTTAATGACAACACAAATGCCAGTTAAGGATTAGAATTTGTTATTCTAATGACATTTTTTGTGACGAAAGATACGTCACTAAAGCTCCTAATTAATGACAAGCAAATAGCCGTCATTGAATAATATAAACTTTAGTTGCGCATCGATACGCCAGTAAACATTATTTTCAGTGACGCGTTTACATTATTAAAAACGAAATTTTAGTGACGTGTTGTCATGCCATTAAAAGCTAAGAAGATGCAGAATTATAGAGTTCTGAGCGACAAAATAATCACACCACTAAAATCTACCATGACATTTTTTCTGTGTCGCTGAAAGTTTAATTTCTTATAGCGAATCAATTTTTATAAGGAGAGATCTTTCATAGAAAAAGTATATATTTACCCTTCATGCAATAAACATATGTTTAAAAAGGGAAGTTGAATGCTAAAATCGGCACTATCCAAAAACCATTCATTCCCAAATCGTAGAAAATGCACAAAATCCGGAAAATGCAAAACATTATGCAGAAAATGTAGAGAATAACAAACATCTAAGACCATCTAAAGAAATTCACATAAATGTAGTGAAAACGATCTAAAATGCATTAAGTTAAAAATATTATGAATATTATAATAGAAAATAGATGCTTATTGCTTAGTATCCCAAAGGTCATGTGTCACCATTTATGTTGTTCATATGTCAGATAGTTATTCATGCTTAGTATTAAGGTAAGTCCACATTCTACTTACCACTTTGTCTATAAAGAGTGACATTTGGTGGATTTTAAGAACACGCCTACATTGGTGAGAATTCAATTCTACCAATTTCCATATTATCCAATTTCATGATTTTGGTTATTTTATGTTTTAGTTATTTTATTTTATAATTTTATTTATTTATTATTATTATATAAAAATATTATTATATTANTGGTTATTTTATGTTTTAGTTATTTTATTTTATAATTTTATTTATTTATTATTATTATATAAAAATATTATTATATTATATTTTTCATATCCGTATTCCTGTTGTGCTCTGAAATTTTCATAACACGTTATCAGTACAAGCTCCTAAAGGTATGTCGATTTTTTCCTCTTCGTTATAATTGATAAATTTAATATTATTTTGCATATTCAATATCCATTAAATTTCTAACATAAGTATAATATTTTATGATAGTGTTGCCATGACAAATCTCACAAAATTAGAATTTTTCGCTCTTGATATTAATGACAATAATTATTTGTCATGGGTATTTGATGCCGAAATCCACCTGGATGCTATGAATCTTGGGGAGACTACTAAAGAAGGAAATATGACATCCAATCAGGACAAAACAAAAGCTATAATTTTCCTTTGTCATCATATCCATGAGGGATTAAAAATAAAGTATCTTATAATAAAAGATCCCCGTATCTTATGAAAAAAATTAAAAGAGAGGTATGATAATCAAAAAACAATTAGTCTTCCTAAACCTCGTTATGATTGAATGCACTTGAGGCTACAAGATTTTAAATCAGTAAGTGATTACAACTCTGCATTAGTTAAAATCAGTTCAAAATTACTGATGCTGATATGTTAGAGAAGACATTTTTTTACATTTCATGTCTCGAATGTGCTCCTACAACAGCAATATCGAGAGAAAGGTTTTAAACAATATTCTGAATTAATTTCATGTCTTCTCGTGGCCGAGCAAAATAACGAGTTATTGATGAAAAATCATGAAGCGAATGCTGTGAATTTTAATAATAATCTTGGTCGAGGTCGTGACCGTGGCAGATGAAGAAATAATTATTATTTTTGTGGTGGTCGTTCTAGTCATTTAAATTTCAAAACAACCACACAAAATGATGATCACAAAGGAAAAGCTCCATCAGAAAAAGTTCAAAGAGTGTTAAAAATAAATGCTTCCAATGCGGAATGACTGAGCATTGGTCACGTACCTATCGTACGTCAAAACACTTAGTTGACCTCTATCAAGCCTCCCTGAAAGAAAAAGAGAAAAATGTGGAAGCAAATTTTGTATACCAGGATAATGACATATTTGACCCACCCTATATGAAAAATTTGAATGTGACGGACTTCTTTGAATCTCGTGAAGAGAAGATTGGCACAGTTGGTGGCACATCAAGTGTTTCTTTTGACTTTGAGAATATCTAGACTTAATGTTGTTTTCTTTTATCAATCTTCATGTTTTTTTTTAGTATCTTTTGGATATTTTAAGTTTTATTTTTCTTATTGTAATTATTTTCTTTCAATGAAGAAACATGGATCATTTTCATATTTTGGGTGTTTCAAAAATGAGCAAAGAAGATTTATGTCTGGCAAACAGTGCAACTATACGTACAATATTTACAAATAAAAAAATACTTTTCCAAATTGACAATACTAAAAGTAAAAGTAAATACAATATCAGGTTCTGCAAACTGATCGAAGGTTTTGGAAAAGCAAATATTATTTTGCCCAGAGGAACAAAATTTACAATTGACAATGTATTGTTCTCCAGTCAATCAAAGAGAAATCTTCTAAGTTTTAAAGATATACGTGACAATGGCTATCATATTGAGATGGATAGTAAGAATAATGTGGAATATCTATATATCATATCCATTATCTCAAATGAAAAATTATATTAGAAGAGTTGCCTGCTTTATCTTCTGGATTGTATTATACTCATATACGCATAATTGAAACATATGCAACAATGAACCTGAAGTTCATGAATCCAGACATATTTACAATTTGGCATGACCGATTGGGTCATCCTAGGATCTATAATGATATGGAAAATTATTGAAAATTCAAATGGACACCCATTGAAGAACTAGAAGATTCTTCAATCTAATGAATTATCATGTGATGCTTGCTCTCAAGGAAAATTGATAATTAGACCATCATCATCTAAAGTGGGGACTAAATCACCCACATTTTTAGAACGAATTCATGGTGATATATGTAGACCCGTTAACCCACCAAGTGAACCATTTAGATATTTTATGGTATTAATAGATGCATCCAACAGATGGTCACACATATGCTTATTATCCAGTCAAAATCTTGCATTTGCAAGATTACTTGCTCAAATAATTAAGTTAAGAGCACAATTTTCTGATTATACAATTAAAATTATTCGTCTTGATAATGCTGGTGAATTTACATCCCAAGCTTTTGATAATTATTGTATGTCAATTGGAACAAGTGTTGAATATCCTGTGGCTCATGTTCATATACAAAATGGTTTAGCATAATCATTTATAAAACGTTTACAATTAATTGCAAGACCATTACTTATGAGAGCTATGCTTCCTTCATCTGTATGGGGACATGCTATTTTGCGTGTAGCGTCACTTGTATGCATTAGGCCAGTAGCTTATCATAAGTACTCGCCATTACAATTAGCTTATGGTCATGAGCTAAATATTTCCTATCTGAGAATTTTTGGATGTGTAGTATATGTTCCAATTGCTCCACCACAACACACTAAGATGGATCCTCAAAGGAGGTTAGGAATATATGTTGAATATGATTCTCCATCAATTATTAAATATCTTGAGCCCCTGATAGGTAATGTATTTACTACACGATTTGCTGATTGTCATTTTAATGAGACAAAATTTCCAACATTAGGGGAGGAATTAAGAAGTTGGAAAAAGAAATTACATGAAATGCATCGTTATTGTCTCATTTAGATCCCTGTACAGATCAATGTGAACTTGAAGTTAAGAAAATAATTCATTTGTAAAATTTAGAAAATCAATTACCAGATGCATTTATAGATGCAAAGAAAGTAACTAAGTCATATATATCAGCTACAAATGTTCTATAAAAAATTGATATCCCAACACAACAAGTTGTCACTAATGAGTTTGGAACATGCCAGAAGCGTGGTAGACTAGAGGGTTCCAAAGATAAAAATCCTCGAAAACGAAGATAATTAATAGTGAAAAAGACTTGGTTGAGGATGTACACTACAAGAAATCTGGGCTTTGATGTCGGTTAGGAAAAACTAAAATGGATGTACAATGTCGGTTTCTTAAAAAAAAAAAACACGGATCTTTAATGTCGGTTTTAAACCGACATTGTAGGTTTACCTATAATGTCAGTTTAAAACCGACATTGTAGGTCTACCTATAATGTCAGTTTAAAATCGACATTGTAGGTCAATTTTTTTTTGTTTCCCTCTCTCCCATTTTCATTTCCCGCCTTTCCCAATTATCAATAATAAAATAAAAAAATTAATATATATATATTGTGTAAAAGAAAAAAAAAAATGACCCTCGAATTAAATCCCCAATCTTCTTCTTCTTCTCCGATCCATCCAAGCCCTTCCCACGTTGCCTTCCTCAACTGCACATTCCCTGGCCAAGACCCTTTCTCTGATCGCCTCACCGTCCATCGCCTAGCATTGCCAGTGAGCCTTTTCTCTCTTTCTCTCCCATGTCGAACTCTCCCTTTAACCCACGAAAAAGTAGATCCACCGCCTGAAGTTCTGATCTTTCTTTCTCTCTCTCTCACTTTTACCAATCTGCAAGCCATACGTCAGATCTAGCCGTTGTGTAGCTCATATTCATAGATTGAGTTTGTCCATGCCTAAAGTTCATGTTCATTAACCAATCTTGTTCTGACGGAAAAATCAGAGAGTAAATTTTTCCGGAGGAAGAAAGGAGAGAGATCGAAATGGCGTCCTTTTTGCAGTCCTTCATTGACCCAAAGAAGAAGATTGGGGATTCATAACCAGATTGACCCAACGCCTCCGTAATTATGGTAATTGAAACCCTAATCGTTTCTTTTTCTATGGAGATGATTTCAAATTTTGTTCCGTGGAGATTGATTTTGGGTTGTGTTACTATTTTAGGTCTTCGATTCGATCTGTTAGGTCTTCGAGTCGATTCGATCTGTATGAAGGAGGCTTTGAATCGACTCCCCAGAGAGGTTGTTGATGCAGGCAATCAGCATTTGAAGCGGGCCATGGACCTTTCCATGAAGCATCAGTACCTTCCTGATGATCTTCAAGTTTTTTCCTACTATAGATGTTTATCTCTTCCTTAGATCGATTTGAGCCTCGCCGAAAAAACAGAAATGTGTTATATGTTTATCATAACCGAATAATCTTTAGTTTTATTTCTATATTCAACATGCTCTTAATATAATTGTTAAGTGTGCAATATTCTCGAAATCTAGTATTTTTTTATGGTTAAATTTCTATAATTTTTCATGGTCACAGGGAACTAACTCTTGATTGTATTGGGTTTTGTTGTTTTTTCCCAACTAAGTACAGAATGTTGAATTCTAAATAGTAGTTAGATGGTTATTAGTTTGAATTATTTCATTCTTTTGGTAGGCCATGCAAACACCATTCAGGAGCTATCTCCAGGATATGCTGGCACTTGTAAGTCTTTCCATTATTTCATATCTCTTGCTTTATTATTTAAAGTGAAAAAAAATTGTGGTAAAAAAAGGTGAAAAATGCCTAGTCGTATTCATGGAAATGAGGCAGCTGCTCTATATAGTAGTGTCAGTCATTGTTCTTAGAGTTTTGGATCTTATGACCTGTATTTGGGAGTTATTGATTTTGATATTATTTACCATCTGTTAGCCTAGATGGTATCTTGATATGTACTTGCATTACAGTTGAATTGTTTATCTAGTGTAGTTCTAATTTTATTGAATTCCCCTTCAAGGTTTCTCATTCCGTCTTCTGTTGTCTTTTTCATGATTTCAGGTTTCATAATCTAGATAGATATCAGCTTTTGGGTAATATATGTATGAATTCTGGATGAATTCTTGATTTTGATATTATTTACCATCTGTTAGCCTATTATTTACCATTTATTTGCTATGTACTACAGACAAATGCTAATGGTCTGTTATAAATAGTTATTGATTTTGATATTATTTACCATCGGTTAGCCTAGATGTTTTCTTTTAAAACAAATAAATGACTTGTGTAGGCCTTTGTTTGTGTTTGAATTCTTGATTTGTTCTGATTGTAACATTATACGAGTTTATACGAGTGATTTTCATGCACTACTACCCGATCTTTGCTGTTAATCCTAATTCTTATATTATTTTCAAAAACATTATACGAGTGAAATTTCTTTATCACATGCAAATAAAGTAAAATGTATGGCAGTAAATTTTTTTTTTTTTTTTTTTTGTGGATTCTTTGATTTTTATTTACTGGCTAGTATGGAAGGAAGGCTGGATAAAAATAAGATAGAGCATGGTTGATGATTTGATGACCAGTGCAAATTAACCTGCTCAATTGTTCTACTCATTGTGTCAAATTGTTTAATATTAATGTCTCAGTTTAGGTGAATAAAATTTGTGTTAATTTAAACTGTGTAGTAGCAGGAAGTAGGGTCGCAAGATGCTGCACATGCGTGCTACAACTCCTTTGATTTCTTGGAATACTACTTAGTGAATAGTTGTGGGGATTGTGTGTGGCACATCCTACCATTGCTTTCTACTTGATGTCGACCTATCTTATTTCGCCAAATTTCATCTGATGTCTTGCTAGACTGTTGGTACATAGCTTCTTTAGCATTTTCCCTTTGAACTTTAGGGTAAATGACTTCATTTAGTAATTAAAAAATCTCATTTAGTATTGATCTTTGTTGATATTTATCTTTATTAAACTGGAGAACGTTGAATGAATGAAGCTAAAGGTAATTTTTTTCCCACTTTGGGTATGTTTTGCAGGTAAAGAAGGAGAGAGTGGAACGTGAGGCATTGGGATAAATTCAAAAAATGCTTCTAGTTATATTGAAGAAGGAGCAAGCCATGCCATTGTTACTTTAATAAGTTCTTTCCTTTTATCTATTTACGATGATATTGCTTAATGTATTGCCTGAAATGGAAGTAGTGTAACATGAATCTGAAATTCTGGAACACTGAACCTTGTTGAGCTATTGTAGTACTTGAATATAGAAGATAATAAAGATTTCATTTAGTCTTAAGTAAACTATTTTCGAACTGCCCACAAAGGCTTTAAATGTTGTATGTTTCTTGGTTTTGTCGCAATATGTGTTCAACAATGGACAAATGGATCTTACAAGGGTTAAAGATCTTGTTCGCATTGTTGGGAGATAGAGGCTTGTGTTGTATCTTAGTTGTAGAAAAAAGGTACTTCTTTTTGTGTTATTGTTACTGAGTTTAGAAGCTGTCATGATTGATTAATATCCTAAGTTATGGTTAACCCTTTAGATGTAAAAAGTCACCCAAAGTCATCTGCATTGAAACGAACAAAACATCTTGTAGCTTGGGGCTTCACTAAAATTTGTCTATGCTCATGCATTGATTAACATTTAGTTTCGATTTAGGAAGGTAAAATGCAATTGTGACAGATAGATGGCAGAAGTTCAGTGATGTATTTCTGTGTTGTATTTGTTTTTAGTTACATACAATTTGAATCTAATTCATCTTTGGAATCTTGTTTAGATAATCTAAGATGGACCCTCGATAGCATCTTTTGGTTGGAGATGTTTTTTGTGGTTTCATTTGATTGAAGTCTTGTATCCATTGGTGTGCTTTTTAGATGCTTGAAGTTATGGTGTTGCTTTAGGGGGCTTTTTACTTTTTAGTTATATGGATAATGTAAAACTTTTAGTTGAATATGCTAGCCTCGTATGTAAATTATTTATTTTTTATATAGTACTAGCTTTAATTTAATAAATGAACGTAAACTTATGTTGAATTTATCTTTTTTTTTTTTCCTTTTTGTAGTTCAATACAAAAGATGCATATACACAAGAAGAGATTGACGTAATTCGGACCCAATGGACAAGTTTTGTTGGCCGATTTTTGTAAGGATGTAATTCTTGTTTAAAATCGACATTAAAGGGCTTTAATAACACTATCTTTAATGTCGGTTGCCAACTGACATTAAAGCCCTTTAATGTCGGTTTAAAATTGACATTAAAGCCCAAATTTCTTCTAATGGTAAATACCCATAAAGAATCCTCGACATGACTAGTGAAGAAGGTGAAATACCTAAATATAATAATGAGATTTCAATGAACTATGTCATGACAGGAAAAAGATGGAATCGAACTAATGAAATTATTGACAATATTTTTTCGTATAATGTTGCTCTCGATATTATATCTAAAAATGAGGATTCTGATCCAAAATCTATTAAAAATGTCGACATAGAAAATATTGGCTTCAGTGGAAAGAAGCAATCAAAGCAGAATTAAACTCACTTTCAAAACGTCAGGTTTTTGGATCTGTCCAAACACCAGAAGGTGTTAAACCTATGGGATACAAATGTATATTTGTGAGGAAAAGAAAAGAAAATAATGAGGTCACAAGATATAAAGAAAAACTAGTTGCATAAGGTTTTTCACAAAGACCTGGTATTGATTTTGAGGAGACGTATTCTCTGGTGGTGGATGCAATTACATTAAGATATTTAATTGGCTTTACTGTGTATAAAAGTCTGGATATGCATCTTATGGATGTAGTCACAATAATTTATATGGATCTCTTGATAATGATATTTATATGAGAATCCCAGAAGGATTTAAGGTACCTGAAACATAAACATCAAATTCCCGAGAATGGTTTTCAATAAAGTTACAGAGATCACTATATGGATTGAAACAATCAGGATGAATGTGGTACAATCTTCTGAGTGGATATTTATTGAAAAAAGGATATCAAAATAATCCAATATGTTAGTGTGTTTTCATAAAGAAATCACAATCAGGGTTTGCTATTATAACTGTATATGTTGATGACTTGAATATAATTGGAACTCCTGAAGAGCTTTCAAAGGTAATAGAATATCTTAAGAAAGAATTTGAGATGAAAGATCTCGGAAAAACAAAATTTTGCCTTGGCTTACAAATTGAGCATTTAGCAGATGAAATATTTATCCATCAATTAACTTATACAGGAAAAATTTTGAAAATATTTTATATGGACAAAACACATCCATTAAATATTCCAATGGAATTCTGTTCAATGGATATAAAGAAAGATATATTTCGACCTCGAGAAGATAATGAAGAACTTTTTGGTCCTGAAGAACCATATCTTAGTACAACTGGTACACTTATGTATCTTGCTAATAATACAAGACCAGAAATTGCATTTTCAGTAAATTTATTAGGTAGATATAGTTCTTCTCCTACAAAAAGACATTGGAACAGAATTAACCATATACTCCGTTAACTCCAAGGAACAATCGATATGTGTTTGTTTTATTCAAATAAATCAAATTGTGATCTAGTTAGTTATGCAGATTCTGGATATTTATCTGATCCACACAAAACTAGATCTCAAACAGATTATATCTATTCACATGGGGAGGAATTGCTATATCATGACGATCGGTGAAACAGACTATAATGGCCACTTCCTCAAATCATATTGAAATTCTTGCAATTCACGAGGCTAGTCGAGAATGTGTATGGCTAAGGTCAATGACTCACAGCCCAAATCAAATGAGGATATATTAAAGGAAATAGAATAAAGCATATTTCACCGAAGCTTTTCTGAAGAAAATGACGACATCCCTGTACAACAAAATTGTTTGAAGGATAACCTGGCAAACTTGTTTACAAAGGCATTACCAACTGCAACTTTTGAAACATTGGTGCACAATATTGGATTGTGGCGACTTAGAGATCTTAAATAATGTTTTCATGAAAGGGAGTAAATATATTGTATTTTTAGGAGTATGTATTATATGAAATATGTATTATTTTTTTCTTCACTAGGATTTTTTCCATTGGGTTTTTCAGAGGCGTATTTCATATATATATATGGGCAAGGAGTATTATGAATATTATAATAGAAAATAGATGCTCATTGTTCGGTGTCCATGTAAGATCACATCCTACTTGCCACTTTGCCTATAAATATGACATTTGGTAGATCTTAAGCACACCTACATTGGTGAGAATTCCACTTCCACCGACTTCCATATTATCCAATTTCATGATTTTGGTTATTTTATGTTTTAGTTATTTTATTTTATAATTTTAGTTATTTATTTATTTATTATTATATAAATATTATTATATTATATTTTTCATATCTGTATTCTCATTGTACTCCTCAATTTTCATAACAAAAAATGATTTTATGTAAAAACAAATACAGTAAATATGATTTTAAGAGGAACATGTATACAACAAAAAAAGCAAATGAAATAAGGAAACTTTCAGTTCAGAGATAATATATGCAAAAGTTTAAAAAAAATTAAACAACATTCAATACACATTAGTTGAATAGAATAACTTCCACATATGCCATTAATATTGTGAAAATTTGAAGAAAAAAAATTGACAAACGAAAGACAAAACTCCATGCATGCTAAGATGTATTTTGTGAATTTTTTTTTTTTAAAAAAAAAAAGAAGAAAGAAAAATAAGACAAATCAAACAATTTTCCATACATGGTGGCGATGGAAAATTTTCATGCTATTGTAAATATTCCCATCTAAAATTAAAATCTGAAATGCAGATAATGAATTTGAATTTTACCAACAAAAATTAAAGGAAAAAACAATTTTCTTTCTCATGACTACCAAATTTAAAGCTTCAAATTTAATAATAGAAAACAAGAATAATTAGTATTTTGGTAAGCTAAAATTAGGAAAAAGATGAAAATCCATGAATAAAAAATAAAGTTATTTGAGACAATTTTTTGAAAATATAGCATAAAGTTTAAGTCTAATAGCACAATTTCTCTTAAAACAATAAAAAAATCCAAAAGCCAATTCCAAAAATTTGAATATCCACAAAATCAATCATAAAAATGAAGCACAAACTTAACACAAAAATGTCTCAACAAAATATTTGTTAAAGATTTTTGTAACAAAATTTAGGAGTTATATAGTAGCGAATGAAGTTTTGAAATTGACACATTAGTCCTCGTCACAACTTTCTTCACAAGAAGAATCACTTGAATATTCGCTTTCCTCAGAACATGAATCAAAAAGAACCAGCCAAGAATCGATTTCTTCGTAATTTTCTCCATTTGAATTCTCACTGTCGCTCCATGAATCACACTCAAAGGAACCCGAATCACACTCTCTGAACCTTCCACCTTCTTCCTTTTCCGTTTCCAAAATCATTGACGCCATTGCTACCGAGATCCGGTCTCCGGCCACGCGTTTTTGGCCGGGAACTTTGGCCTGTTCTGTAAAATCAGATTTCGAAGGATGCTGCTCTGTTTTCAGTTGCGGATTCTTCTCTGTGATTGTTGCGATCAAAGTTTGGAATCGATCTAAGACGCCTGTCTGATGATTCTTCGTCGCATCGAGTTGATCGCTACAAGAGTTTGAGTTTGATCCGGATTCCAATTTGATGAAATCAAGATGATCAGGTGCGTCTTCTTTCATTTTGTAGATCACAATTTCGATTCGATTAAGTGCAAAAACTGTTTCGATCGAGTTGTGAATGAAAGAACCGAGTGAGAGTAAAATCAGAAGGAATCAAGAATGTGATGTGAGGCAGAATGAGAAGAGAAAAAGAAAGAGGTGAAATTTTGTAATTTTAAGATTTTTTTTTTCTTTATTTTTAATGAGATACAATCGTTTTAGGCCTAATTTAAAGACGGTGAGAGTGAATCCTGTTTACATTTATTTATTGAAATTAATGTATAATATATATATTTTTGGAGAAGATTTTTTTTTTTTTTTTTGAATGAGACTAGAAAAGGAAATTGATTTTTTTTAAAATAATTTTTTTAATAAATAATGACAAAAATAGGGCTAGGGAAATATTTTCAAAAATAGGTGTTTTGGAAAAGTATTGACAGATTTAGGGTAGTGAAATCGTGTATCCGGTACACGATTTCCATGTGGCAGACTCATGTACCGGGTACACGAGTCCATTTAATCCAGTCAACTGACCACGTTAACTAACTGGTTGACCGGTCAAGCGAGCTCGTGTACTGGTACACGAGTTCGCTTATGAGTTTTACCATTGATAATTCTTTTGAATTTAAGGTTTGCATAATGAGTTTATCAATGGTAAAACTCATAAGCATTACACGAGGTTAGAACATTATATGGTTCAAGGTTTTACCATTGATAAAAGAACGGTCAACACCATATAATGTTCTAAGCTCAATTAAGCTCAATCTTTTGTTTAATGTATAAAAATTAGATTCAACATCAGAATTTTATCAGCATAATTGAGCTTAGAACATTATATGGTTCAAGGTTCAAAGTTCAAAGATTGAGAGAACGAGATGTAAAGAGAGAGCGAGATTGTAAAAGAGAGCGAGATGTTTAGAGAGAGCGAGATTGTGAGCGAGAGCAAGATTAAGAGCGAGATTGAGTCTACCACATGGATTAAACGGTCAACCAGTCAGCTGACGTGGTCTGCCACATGGAAATTGTGTACCGGGTACATGATTTCACTACCCTAAATCTATCAATACTTTTTAAAAACACTTATTTTTTAAAACATTTCCCCCCAATCCTATTTTTGTCATTATTTATTAAAAAAAATATTATTTAAAAAAAATTTGAAAAAATTTAAAAGTTTGTTTGCAGGATAAATAAAGGTCTAAAGAAAAAAAAAAGTGTTTCTTAAGAAATTATTTTTATTTAGTCTCTTTTAATAAAAATGAATTAAAATGAACTTTAAAATGGTTTCAAAAGCAATTTTAAAGGTTGCCAAATACTTCACTTTTTTCCCCCTAAAATGACTTAATTTTATTTTAAAAATTAAAAATCTGAAGAGTTAATCCAAATATACCCAAAATTGTCCACTTATATTTAAGGCATTTTTTTTTAATAACAACCTCAAGACTTTTATTCTTTTTTAAAAAAAACATTAAGACTTTAACTTGAAAGAAGATTATATTGGAGAATCGTGGAAATTATTTTCCTTTAATTTTTATTTTTTAAATAAATATAGTAAATATGTAAACAATCAATTGCTGAAGGTAGAGATGTCCACGAAGTAGGACAGGGCCAAGATGTCATTCCCTATCCCCGTCCTCGCTCCCCATTTTCACGGGATCGAGCAGAGATTCCTGGTGGGGAATTCCCGGGGNGTTTTCTTTTCTCATCCCCCGTCCCCGTTTAACTCACAGAAAATTTTCTTTTCCCACTCCCTCCCCCATTCCCTGCCTAATCGGGAAATTTTTGCCCCTTTCGAGACGATCCCGTGAGAAAATTGGACATCTCTAGTTGAATGTGTGCTTATTATTACTTATTTTATTTTATTTTATTTTTTGAAAAAATTACTTAGATTATTGTTTATTGAGAATAGGTACACAAGGGAATTAAGCCATTTTTATAGAATACAAAAATCAAATAGTTATCCAATAAGGTCTTAACATTTCGTTTTTTGGTTTTTTTATATCCGCAATAATTTTTTTTTCCTAATTTCTTTAGGATGATTTTCATTTTTATTATAGAAAATATTTGAATTCTTAATCAAATTTCAAAAATAAAATTTAATTTTTTAAGAATAATTTTTTTAATTTTTTTTTAGTTTTGAAAATATTTATAGAAAGTTTATAAAAAAACACTAAAATAAATCCATTGCTAAAACTCGTGTTTATATGATTAATTTTTAAAAGAATCAAGAATTAAAAATCAAAGGATTATTATCCAACCCCTTTCCTATTAAATATTTAGGCTATTTTAACGGACGCATGTGCTTATCATGAAAAATTTCTCATATGCATTTCGACTTGTCCAATTATAATTTGTCATTTTTTTCCTTCTTTTTCAATGAATATTACTTATTACATTTTCTGTATGATTAGAATAAGATATATATATATATTAAAAAAAAAGATATACCTCGAGATACACATAAATATTGCACTTAAATATATAATGACAATAAACTATTAATTTTATATCTATGTGATGATTAATTTTTAATGTATATTTTCAAGGCGAATTATGCCTACAATTACAAACGACATTAAAAATAATATATATATATATATAAAAGGCCAAAGTAAAGCTACGTTGCGAATTCTATGTGGATGGATTTGTTTTAAAAAGAAAACGAAGAATATGAAATGTAACTAACCAAGTTTCAATATTTTCCTGATGAACACCTTTCATATTTAATGGCTACCGAACCAAAAATGGAATAATACTATCAACTTTGAAAATAGGTTTAATTCTCCAACTCCACAAATTATAAAAAAAAAAAGAATAAAAATTTCACATATTGCCGATAAAGATTAAAAGTTATATTCTCTTGAAAGTGGAAAAAAAAAAAAGTAATTATTTTTTTAACTGTATTTCATTTTTCATTTGATTGTCAACTTAGCTAATTTGGCAAACTTGTCGATTAGGAGGTTAGAAGTTGAGTGGAAGGCTGCTTAAAAAAAATGAAAGGAAAAGAAAAAAAGAGGCTGCTGTCATAATCTTCACCCTTATAATTTACAACCAATTCAAATAAAATATCTGTATAATGTATTCACACAGTATACAATGAATCTACAAATATGATCAGATGGTAAATGGCAATTTGAACAAATTTCCACCATCTTCAGTATAATAATTATCTCAATGAGAGAAAGCAACCCATAAATATAGAGAGCAGAGGAAATAACAGCATTTACAGTAATAAAAAGCTTGGAGATATCTACAGTTCAGAATCGTGGCAATCTTATCTTTGCATTGTTTGTGAATCTGAGTATATTTACTCCTTGTCTGTGGATGAACTCTTTTCCTTTTTTCTAGGCCCGCCAAGAATACGAGAAATTTGCAAACCTCTGCTGAATGCTTGGTTGAACAGCATTCGTGTTTGGAACTCGGAAACGAATGGAAACCAAGCCAGGAATGCTACAGGTGTGAACAGAAGCAATCCCATGACAATTTCATAACTCCGCGCCAAGGCACGAACCGATCCCCATAATGCAGTATGATGAATTAAGGGCTTACAAGCTTGTGCAATCTGAACCATGAAGATGAAGACAATTAATAAAGTAGTGAGCAGAAAGGAATGTAAAACTAATGTCAAAGTATATCTAGGATGGAGATGTTCAAGTATACTGACCAAGAGCAGGCCCCATCCTGTTGGCAAGAAGGCAAGAAGGCAAAGTATGATGTCCCTGATTGTCATATGAGGGATTGCAACTAAAGTAATGAAACCAGCCACACAGATAATGAAAATAAAACCCTCGGCCAGCCTAAATAACAACTGAAAGCTTGCACTGAATTTACGTCGTCCAACGGATACCGCCTACAAAGTTTGAATGGTATTAGGGTAATCGCATCAATGACTGGAAAGTAGTGGTTCCATATTATTCATTTCAGATAAAGAGAGCTAATGAAGAACTAGTAATGAAACTTCTGAAGTTTATAAAGCTCATTGTGTAGGAATAGCTTCTGGGCCTCTATATCTGCTTCAATTATTTAGCAACAAAATAATCATTCGAAAGTTACATATTTCTAACTTCTGGTTATAAAATGGAAAATAGCAAACTATTTTGTCCCACTCCCATCGATCTTCTTTTTGGAGAAAGTTTCCATCTTCAGGCTCAACCCTCGGAGAAAAGGGCCTAAGCGCAACAACGGATAAGTCCCAATCTGGCTTTCTGAAGGCAAATATGAATTATCACAAGAAAAAGAAAAAAGGAAACAAAGAAGGTGAATTATCACTAGAGGCAGAGGAGTATTTATGGATCCCTATATAGGATACATTTACGTTTCTATTATCTAGAATAATGTAAATGGCCCTAGTTATAAAAGTCACCCCACTTGGAGGTCCAACTATTTCTTGAGCAGTAAACAAGATGAATCCAAATAAGGTTCCTAAACACAGTTTATGGTTTGACCCAAACAAGGGAGGAGGATCCAGAAGAATATTTTTCTTACCTTCATCAGGAGCAATATTGAAATGATCACAACCCAAGAAAGGCCATAAACCTGAAATTTTAAGAGATAATTAAGTAGAATAAATATGCTTATATGCTTAGTAAAAACATCCTTAAACCAAGGAATTGTTAAGAATGCAGGAACAATCTTCGTACCAGAAAGCTTTGGGAGTCGATTATTTTCAAGTGATATACTAGTCCATACTGAAAGATGAAAAATCGTAGTGACAGTAATATCTCAGCAAAGATGCCACGCTTTCCAGAGTATTTTAGATGATCATGCTCCTTCTCCCACCAAGACTCCCAACTTTTATCAGGAGATACTCCGATTCCTCCACGATTGACAATCCATTTTTTCCAATCTGTCCAGTCATCGACTATCTTTTGCCACTCAAAGCCTGATGGATTGAAGAGGAAAGGAGCAAAAAGCCACGTTCCTACCATAAACCATATTGATATGGTGATCAAGACATGAGCAACCACACCTCTATATGAAACGCCAAGTATGTGGTAAACCAGAAGAAGAATCATCAATTCAATTCCTTTGACAAAATGACTGCGAGAATACATCCTGTAATTGTCAGCAAATTTGGCATGGAACACCACAAAACCCCGACCGGTACCTCTGTACTCTGCACCTCCATGAAGCAATGTCCTTCCATAATAATGTGTCTTGGTTCCCAAAGAGAATGTGAAAAACACAGGTGCAAGCTGCAGCTGCATTAGTATGAAATCACTTAAAGCTGCCCGAAAACCCCTTTCCAGTCCAATTTCAACCATCATAGGCAATGCCATCAGAAGTCCAATTTGCACAGCGGACTGTGAAATAAGAGCTGTTTGGAGGGACTTGTTGTCTTTAATGGCGGGATGAGTACTCAAAGCTTTTTCAAGGCCACTGAGAACAAGGTAAAGGCGGCCATATAGAAAGACATAGACTGTGAGCACTGTCAGCTGTCAATGAAAAATTAGGTTTATCTCGTGAATGAAGCAAAATGAATATAGATGAGTTAAAGACAGACTTCTCATACTTACCAAAGTACTGAAATAGAAACCAACGGTGGTGAAATAACAAGACAGCATGCGAAAGAAATCAAATCGGTGACCTAGCCTATACATGTCACGGCTTAATGTCTGTTCGCCATTGCCATTGGCTATCTTAGCCTCAAACATGGAGATCTGGTTAAGGCCAACATCCCGCCCTTTACCAACTTGTATGTATTCATGATGAGTAACATTACCTTCACGCAAGGTGGAGTTGAAACCTGCAATTCAAAATCACATACATGAATAGAATATATGATTAAACCAGATTACTTGTTTGAAACTTTGAATACAAAACAAAGGGCTTTTATGATTATGAACATGCCTGCAAATATGTCCTCACTCAGGTTGATGACTTTGGAAGCTTTACTAACACCCCCTCTGGTAAGGTGGAACAATCTATCAAAAACATCTGGATGGCCATAATGGAATCGAACTCTGAATGTGAAGCCAAAGGTATAAGACAAATTAATTTGCGATGAGTAAGATTGAGCATTAAGAAACCCAAAATATATGACAATAATTAATATAATTTAGATAAAATTTTAATAAAATGAAGTTCAGACCTTAATATTATGTTCTAATTATCACAGATGTTACAACAACGAATCCTACTCCTTGTTTTGCTGGTGATGGAGTCTAAACTTTCTCAGAGAACTATTAAAGAAAGTGGTTTTTTCGATCTCCAAAGAATATCAAGTTCTAATACAAATGCCTCAAATCCCCCGTTTATAGGGGAATGAAAGAACTAACTAAGAACTATTTAATACAAAATAATAACAATAATAACAATAATAATAGTAAACTATAAGGGAGTTACCAAACCTATTACATCATTTCCTACACTAATTCCCTCCTTAGAGATAACTGGTACTCGTCCTTCAGTATAAACACATGAGAATTTAAAGGCGCAAAATCCAGAATCAAAGCCACTTCTTTTGATAGTTTAGAGTCATTGAGTTGACCATTTGAAGCTTATAGCCTTCCTTTGTTATCTCCAATGAATTTTTCCTTTGTCACCCAAATTTGAAGGATCTTTTGTCTCTATAATTGCGAGAGATATCATGCTTCATATCAAACCTATTATTCAATCAATTGTTGAATTAACACACTCCAGTTCTTCCTCTGAATCTCTTTTTATTCATGTCCTCAAGAAAATTGATGCTTAGTTTTCAAAGAATTTACGAATACACATCGAGTTCTACCAAAGTTCCCACTCTCCATACCAATTTGATTTTGTTATAATCTGATTACTTGATTGATATTAATTATCTTTTGCCAGCTTTCATTTTTATCTTTAAAAGAGGGTACCCTATCAAGCTTTTTCTTGAAATATCTTGTGTGTTGTTGAATATCAAGCACAACATTATGAAGCTCTCCCTTGTGATTTGCGTCAAGAGTTATCTAATCTCTGCTGACGGTAGCCATTGCTGGCATAGGCAAGAATGCCAGTTGAATACCAAATGTCGAATCAAAGGTTGTGCAGCATATTATGTGAGGTCTATTCTTAAATTTTGTTGTGTATGATGAGTATATTGATTATTTATATTTGTAATGTTTCTTTTTGTACTGGTTGATGGTCTTTCATGGTCATTGTGGTTGGTTAGATAGTGCAAATCATCTAGATTTAGGGTGCTTTTCCTTTCAATGTGGGCAGTAACGGCTGTCATCCCAAAAAAGTAATCCGAACTCCAAAAATCTAAATCTCACTAAGAAAAAGTCCTAGCTGCCCTGAAAACCCTTAGTTGCTAGTGCTTCAGAGTATATAATCTGATCGAAACACAGAGAGCATTTGTAATCTATCTCCTTATAACTCCAGGACAAAGTTGTACAGCCTAACGAGTATTTCAAATAAAATAGATCTGGTCGTGGACGTTTACAATTATTACCATGTTGTAATACAAAGAAGTGAGAAAACAGTGTAGAAATCTTACTTCAAAGGGTTTGCCAACAATCTCTGCCCGATAGTTACAAAACTGTTCTCTTGATTTGACATAAACCAAGCAAGAGATGAAACACTGCAAAATTGATCAGACTAAGCAGTGAAAAACTGAATTGAAGTGATGAAGTTACATATTCAGATCGAAGTAAATTTTGAATTCAATTTCCAGCAAACAAAACTGATAGATACCTGCCAGTGAATATATGCTCTCTAAGTCCAAGAATCGTAGGATATCTGACACCATCATGCATTGTAAGAAACTCTTCGAGCAAGTTTCTCATTTTGAAGGCCTCTTCCATGTAATTATCCTATTAATAGGTAGTTCACATTCTGATTATTAGCAAACATACTAGTTTCCTAAGCATTGTATTGGAATATGTGGTACCTGGTTCATGTCAATAGTTTGTAAGCACTCCCCACGAGTGAAAATAATTGCATGGTTTTGATTTTCTGGCTTCCCTTCACCCAATATTGCTGGCCCAGGAAGTTTTACCCGATATATGGTCTATATTAAGGGAAATTAAACACTCGCATCAGCAGTGTATGGGGGATGTGGATGATAAGTAGATAACTATAGAGGAAAGCATCTTTGTAAAGATATAATTTGATAAAAACACACGATAAAAACTACAGGAATAGGGGACACATTGCCACTGTATGATTTCTTTTTATAAGAAACTAAAATTTCAGTATAAAGCAGAGTGCAAAAGCAAAGCCATGAAGTCACAAAAATTCCTTTAATTGGTGTTAGTTATAGTGAGAATAATAAAAACTGAATTGGCATCGATAAGAAATAACCATAATCACAAAAAAATTAGAGTAAAAGAAAAGCCTTGGATTTTAAGGATTCTCATATCTCATACTCCTCTCTGCTTATTCCAGGAAGTCCTGAGATATTTCTACAGCACCACCTCCCCAAAGTGAAGCCTTTTGCCACCTAATCCACAATACTCTAGCCTATTTGTCTAAGCAGGTGGCCATAAATGAGACTAACCAAACGGTTTAGATTCTAGAACCACTAGGATATATCTAATTGCAATGAACGATCTGTTCCAGTAATTTTTTTTTATATGAGAAGCCAAGCTTTCATGAAGAATTAATGAAAGAATATAAAAGGGAAATCTCATGTTCAACAATAGGAATCGTCTCACATTCTATTCAATAGTTGTACATGTACTTGTTAGACCAATCTGTATTCAACGATAGTCTGGATTTATACCTGGTCTAAACTCTGAACTGGCTCACTCGAATCTTTTGATTTTGTGGGCATAGCAGCCCTTGCTAGAACTGAGTAGTAAGACTTCTGATTAGTCTTCCGGGATTTATCTTTACTTGGTTCTTCAAGTTCTTCAATATATGCAACACGAAGAGATGGGTACCTACACAATGAGAAATTATAACATGAATATAGGAATAGCATCAACGAGGAAAATTGTTATCAGAAACATACTTAGTCATAAGCCTCAGAATGTCTTTAGCAGGAGCAGCACCAGAACGTTTGTGAATACCATATTGCTGGCAGGAGACAACATATGAGAATTTCATGTCAACTGCTGCTTGACATTGCGCCCACAAAGGGCTATCCACAGCGTCCTTGTAGCCTTTCAACAATTCTGGGTAAAAACATTAAACTTATAAAACTTGTTCCTAATATTTATACTATTTATAAATGGAACAATATGAGACAAGCTTTTAGTACACATTTGCCTCTTTCTTGCAGATTAAAGATATTAACAATTTTGTAATCTTCTACCCCCAATTTCAATTAATTCCTCGAACCAATTTACATAAAATTTTATAGTGGATTTATTAATAACAGATAAAGCAACTGGTAATATTGAGAGTCTACTAATCCAACATAGCCAAAAATGAGGTGAGAAGATGCAACTCTACAGTTTCAAAGGTTTGAGTTTTTACACAAGAACACACTGCCCTCCCTCTGCTACATAGCTAACTAACTCTCCCCATGCACACACACACGTCCTCACACATATTTCTTCTAGTACATATATATCTGATACTGTTAGTAACTCAAAACTGCAAATTAGTTTTTGAGTTGGTCTAGTCAATTCCTAGTTTCTAGGAAATAGTTGAAGTTATTTTTAGTTGTAGTCAAGTCTAAGTTCCTATTCTTGTAGAGTTAGTGGGATTAGTTGCTAACATTGTAGAACCTATTTTAGACTTAAGATATGTATTTGTATGGAGTTTTCTAGAATGAAATATACACACTTCCCATTTTTCTCATTTCCCTCTCATTAGTTAGAACAACAGTGGTATCAGAGCCCTCAATTCTTAAGGGATTTGTGAGTGAGAATCAGTGAAATATCTCCTAGATAAAGTGAGTGATACACCTGTGAGAGTTGTTAGAGATGGAATTAGGATCAGTCTTTCTTCATTGGCTCCACATGTGTTTGATGGTGAAAACTACCAGGCATGGGCTATCAGAATGCAAGCCTACATGGAGGGTTGTGATTATTGGGAAACAATTGAGCAAGACTATGAGATTGCTCCACTTCCTGATAACCTAACAATACATCAGATCAAGACTCACAAGGAGAGGGTCACCAAGAAGGCAAAAGCTCGAGCTTGCCTATATGCAATTGTGTCTCCCGCCATATTCAACAGAATTATGGCCTTGAAGTCGGCAAAGGAGATCTGGAGTTCCTAAAAAATGAGTATGAAGGTGATGAGAGGATTAAAGGCATGAAAGTGTTGAACTTGGTACGAGAATTCGAGAGAATGCAAATGAAGGATTTTTAGTCCATTAAAGAGTACTACGATAAGTTGATTGGGATTGCTAACAAGGCAAGAGTATTAGAAACCAATTTATCTGACAATAGATTGGTTCAGAAAATTCTAGTTTCAGTACCTGAGAGATATGAAGCAACCATTGCTTCCTTAGAAAATACTAAAGACCAAGATATGATAGCCTAGATCCTCCCTCTTCTAGCCCCCTCGGTGTGGCTACCTCTCAAACCTCAAGGTGATAGAAGTGGTTAGTGCTTTGCAAGCACAAGAGTAGAGGAGGTTGATGAGACAAGAAGGAAGCATTGAGGGGGCATTGAAAGCTAGAGTGCAGTAGGGAGAAGGTGGAAGAGAGAAGAAGGGGAAAGGGAAGAAGGGAAGTGGCAACAGTAGCTCGGAGTCTGCTGCAAAGGATGCTGGTAGTACATGCAAGCACTGTGGGAAGCAAAATCATCCACATTTCAGATGCTGGAGAAGGCCAGATGTGAAGTGTAAAAGATGTAATTTATTGGGGCACATTGAACAATTCTGTAAGGAAGCAAAAACTCAACAGCAAGGAGGAGTACATGTTGTAGTACAGCAAGAAGAAGATCAACTCTTTGTGGCTACTTGTTTCTCATCAGTCACTCAATGTGATGGTTGGTTGGTTGATAGTGGGTGTACCAATAACATGACAAGTGACAAAGAGTTGTTCAAGGACCTTGACAAGCCATTCAAGTCAAGGGTGAAGATAGGAAACGGTGAGTATCTAGAAGTAAAGGGGAAAGGCACAGTGTCAATAGAGAATTGTGTTGGAACCAAGTTGATTACTTAAGTGTTGTTTGTCCCTGAAATTGATCAAAACTTGTTAAGCGTTGGTCAATTAGTAGAGAAGGGATTCAAAGTGTTGTTTGAAGAAGGAAAGTGCCCCATTTCTGATTCCAACGGGAATGAGTTGTTCAAAATAAAGATGCAGTACAAAAGCTTCTCGTTGGATCCACTCGAGAAGAAGCAAATAGCTTTCAAGTGTCAAGTAAATAACACTAAGTTATGGCACAAGAAGTTGGGCCATTTTCATCAGAAAGGATTGCAGTATCAGCAGAAGAATGAGATGGCAGTAGGAGTACCAGTTCTGGAGGAGCTGGTGGAGAAGCCTGCAGACAGGAAAGTGATTGGAGTCAATTGGATTTTTAAATCCAAATTGAACCCAGATGGCTCTGTGAACAAACTCAAGGCCAGGTTAGTGGTAAAAGGGTATGCGCAAGTCTGGAGAATTGATTTTTCTGAGACATTTGCACCAGTTGCAAGAATGGACACAATCAGGTTGTTACTGGCTGTGTCAGCCCAACATGGATGGAAGGTGTATCGGCTAGTTGTGAAGTCAACATTCCAAAATGGAGTATTAGAAGAAGAGATCTATGTTAAGCAACCAGACGGATTCATCATACCAGGACAAGAGTAGAAGGTTTATTTGTTGAAGAAGGCTCTCTATGGGTTGAAGCAAGCTCCTAGGACATGGTACGGCAAGATGGATGATCACTTGCTGAACCTGGGTTTTGTGTGAGTCGATTTCAAGCTCTTAGGAGCAAGTTAGGTGTTTGCAATATTTGAGTTAGGAAGAGAATGTTAGTAACTCAAAACTGCAAATTAGTTTTTGAGTTGGTCTAGAGTCAATTCCTAGTTTCTAGGAAATAGTTGAAGTTATTTTTAGTTGTAGTCAAGTCTAAGTTCCTATTCTTGTGGAGTTAGTGGGATTAGTTGCTAACATTGTGGAACCTATTTTTAGACTTAAGATATGTATTTATCTAAAGTTTTCTAAAATGAAATATACACACTTATCATTTTTCTCATTTCCCTCTCATTAGTTAAGAACAACCGATACGAGTCTATTTATCCTATTATAACCACAATTGAAGAATTTATGATCTGTCTACTCTTGTGATTGCTAGATCTGGAAAAAGAAAATTATTCCCCTGCAATAAGCTTGCGATTGGAATTAAAAGGGTCAGAAACAAAAAGGTCTTTCTTGAAAATTCATACTTACAGGAGAAAAGCAATCAGCATCGGATAGTTAATGGACTAGTGTACATTAGTGGTTAGAAAAGAAACAGCAAACAAACTTTCTGTAAATACCTTGATGCTCTGCAGTATCAAGGAATGCTTGAAGTTCCAAAGCTTTGCGGTAATACATCATGCCACGTACTATTATTTGCATTTGTTAGAGAAAATGGTCAAGATGCAACAGTGATAAATAACAGAGCAGACATGGGTGGGTGGTGGGGTGGGGGGTGTTGCTTTACTTTACCCGTCTTCGTCAATGTTTGACCTCTGTATGATGCCCAAAGACGGAGCTGCTCTTCAAGCTCTTCATTGTTTTTCAACTCTTCTTCACTTCCACACTGGACTCTTTCAAGAAAGTTTGTCCATTGCTCTATTGGAATTATAAGCCTTAAAAAATGGAACTTCACAATATATAAAAATCAAAGAGAAGGGCAAGAAAAAACCTGGAAAAATTTTCTGCAAGTAGAAAAGAATAGACACTCCATCTTCATTTGGCTTCTCCAGAAGATTCATAGAGAAGAGAACATCTTCAGAGTAGTACGGTGTAAGGATTCTAGGCCAAGAAAAAGGAAAGTCCATTAGTACAGAAGCTTTAAATAAAAATTTATCAGATATATTACCATCAGCAACTTCCTTCAACTGTAGCAGAAACAAAAAGAGAATATTGCAAGGATGACAGGTGTATCATATTATCATCAAATGTGAAAAATGCTAATAACAAGAGAAGTTGAACACAACTAAGGGCACCCTTCAGAGTAACGATTAATAGTAGTATGAAAAAAGTTTAACGTACGTTGCCAATATCTTCGTTATTGAAAGTTACTAAATTAAGACATTACGAGAATGACAGCATATTTTGAACTTTTGGAGCAGGGGGCATCTCCATGAACAATGAATTGGAGAAGAAGGAAATACGCCTCCTGGCTTCTAAATCAGATGGCACGTCCATAGCTGATTCCTTAACGGTAAGCAATAAATGGAGTCTTCTAATCTGCAAATGTTTATAGGTTAACACAAGGGAGAGTTCTATGGATATTTCAACAGAAAGAAGAATGAAAACTTAGAAGTAACTGGAAAAAAGATTATATCAACAGCCATGTGCCAGGTCTCCTGACATTTTAAAATGAAATCTGTATGTGATTGGTTCATCATCTCAACATTTAGCATCAATGTCCATATCTGATGGAATTTACCTTTTCTTTCCAAGCTTCAGTTTCAGGAATTGGAAAGTTGAGTTTATCGAAAAGCCGGTCAAGTGCTCTTGGTTTCCCATCTTTTCCAAAAGATCCACCATGACTTGACTCAACCAAGCTACAGATAGGGGGGAAAAGAATAAATAGAAACAACAATGGAATAGCAAAAGGCAATTCTAGCACAAGACATACCTGGAAATCTCCTCGTCGATTATGTCTCTTGTTACAACCTCTAGCATATCCAGCAAGACTATTACAACCTGATCCTTATCCTCCTCTTTATTCGCTAACTACAACAATGAGATATATTAAGAACTAATAACAAGTGAATTAAATAAAAATATAAATGTTATGTAGTAATAGAATTACCATATATTCAATCAGCCGAACAAATTGCTCATAGAGACTAGGGAGAGCTCTCATATCTAGTTCAGTTATCAGATTTTCTTCTTTAATATGATCATCAATTATGGTGAAGATCTCCTTTATTACTCTGGAAACAACAAACAAACAGAAAGTTAGAGAAACATAAAAAACTGACAAAATTACGTACTTTCTTAAGATTAATGAGAATAAACCTACAATTTCTCATGTTCTCCAAGAACCAAGAAATTAATTATGTTTTTAAAGGAAGCATAGCACTCTCGAACAGCACAGAGCATATATTTGTCTGTACTTAGTCTCTTCTTAAGCTCCCCCTCCCGGTCTCTTCCATTGCTATCTTTGGCCATATCCAATGCTATTGGTATCTACATAACAAGGACAAGATAAAAGTATAACAGATTAAGCAGAACTCGTATAAAAAATAAAGTGCAAAGATATAATACCTTGCTAGCAAGCAAAAACGGAGGCCACTGGATAAGGGATAATTCAGGGTCAATCCAGTTGGGTACAAGCAATAAGTCCATTTCCCTGGAACAAAATGGGAAAAGTTAAAAACTTGAGATTGTTGTAACGGAAATTTGGAGTGTCAAGATGCACAAACATTGAAATACTTATTTCACCTGTTATTTATTAGATCCTCCTCCCTGAAACTAATGATTATTTCGTTCCACATTTGAGCAAACTTCGCAGCCTGATCATCTCTATCCGGTGTTATCTATTTTATAATTTCCACAGTAAGTTCGAATAATCCTTTCATAATATATTGTTTTTATATTACATATCTTGTACAAGTAGTAGTACTAAACCTCATCAAATTTACGACCAAAATTGGCCATCAACCCCTTCTTTCTAGTATGATCCTTCTTTTCCACCGGAATCAAGCAGGCATTAAAAGCACCAGGAAGTGATAGAAACCGAGACCTCAACATTCCCAATGTCCGTATCTAATTACAAGATCAATATTGAGCACAGTTCCAAGATTCAAAAGCTTACATAAATAGGTTAAAAGTATATGAAAAGCCACTAGAAACTCATTGGAGAATTGTTCATAGAAGCCTGGTTGCTAAATATCATTAATCAATGAAATTTATGACTTCACTGCTAGAATATAATCTGCCGCCGTAGAAAATTAGTATATGAAAAAAAAAAATTGGCTGTCAAGTGGAGGGAGACTTACACTTTGTAATGAGGTTTTACTAGAGTATCCCAATTTATGTAGTCTCTTTTCGCTTTGTTGATGAAATGAAATCAATATGGAAAATTCATTTGCATAAAAACAGGTGAAAATTGTTTTGAAGATATGCAACAGTGTATGTTTGATGAACAGAATTTTTCCAAACAGACGGGTGACTAGGAGTGACATGTTATTGTGAGACGTTTTAGGAATAGGAAAAAAGGAATGAAGTTCCACTAACCTCTCCAAGGCGACGAAATGCACCATAAATTCCACCAAATATTGTGGAGAAAATGGCATACCAAATCTGCACATCCATGAAGTAAACCTACAGAAAGTAGCTTATGTAAACTAGTCAGCAAAAAGAGAACTGTGCTTTTTATAGAGGATTAGCAGACATAATTTCTGAATGCACAATCACGTACAAGAACAATGGGAGCCCAGATTGAGATCACGACACCAATGTTATTCTCAGCTGCAACAATATTTTTTTATAGAAAAATTTTAAAATAATGAAAAATTATTTCATGGCAACAAATCAATGGTTGTCCCTCATGTTACCATATGCTCTAACCTCTAGGAAAGAATTCATGCCATCTATACTTTCCAATATGAACTCGCATAATGGTTTTCGTTGGACCCACAAGTGGCTTAATCTGCAAAAGCAACAGTAGAAATGGATGCAATGCATTAAGAAAATTTCCAAACCCCCGAACAGATCAGTACATTTTGACAAACATTTATTAGTACTAGTGTATGCAACATTGTATTATTAGATTTCTAAATCAGTAACTATCAAGGTACTCATATAAATTGTCAATAGGTGTCACTCTCCCTATATTTCATTCATTAATCCATTTCCCATTGACTGAACATAAGAAGAAAACAGTGGTGTACAGTGTACACACAGCAACCTAAAGAGACATAAACAACAAAAACTGTCATAATTGTATAAATTATTTCTAAATGTCACTGACAACGGAAATGTTGATAACTAATAAAGAACCACTCTGAATTGACTGTTGCATTGAGGCCTGTGAAAATGACTTTGAAGAAATAGGTTCAAACCCTACAGCGGCCACCTGCCTAGGATGTTAAATTCCTACTGGTTTTCTTACTAATAAATGCCAACTTAATACTCTTGCTTTTGTTTCTCCTTTATAAAGCTCGATGACATTTGATTTTTCACAATGAGAAGTGCTCGCTTTCTACAAATTAAAACTACGACAGCCCCAAACTGAAACAAAAATTCTCTCAAAACATTGACCCTGCTTCCATAGATTGTACCGGTTACGTGTTTGATTGAACAAATGTAATTTTCAGAACCATCTCAATGTCTTCCACTGAGGCAGAGAAGAAACTTTATCTCCACCATCCACAGCAGTTGAATTGTACTGGCTATGGCAGCTGCCTTGTGATCTAAACATCTTTTTGCAGGATCCTCCTTATCCATAATATTTCTGGTTTTTTCTTAAGCCAGTAATCCAATATTTCATGTGAATGTAAAGAACATCAAGACTGATTTTTTATTTTTTATTTTTTTGGTGTGTGTATGCGTGCATATGTGCAAAATGATGGATTTATAAAGTGTCTTTCTGTTCAATTTGTCTCTTCAAAAGATCAAATTGCAGAATTTTTACCAAGCTTCGCCAGCATCTCAGTTCCAGCTTTATGAGGAAACTTTATGTCCTCTGTTTCTGCATGTGAGTGTATTGTTACTATGGGTGAGGTCCGGTTAAGCCATTATGGTTAGTGTTGAGGCCTGTTAAGGTAACTACGCTGACCAAATAAATTATGATAAACGAATTTGTATAAATATCAGTACATGGGGCTCTTTCAAATCCTTGATTATGGGGAAAAGTTAGAAGCGAAGAAGTACCTCTAGATAGTAGCTGAATATTAACTTTGACATAATTAACAGAACCCAGAAGAAAGTGTACCTGAAAATCAGATAGAAACTTAAGATTAAGAGAAGTTCATGACGATTTAAGCTTGCCTACTCAACACTCAAGATCAAACTTCTTACTGCAAGAGTGACAATGAGCTTTCATGCATTCCCCTTCCTACATAGAGCCGAGGCTGGATTGGATTCAAACATTTGATTAATAATCAGGAAGACAAGAATCAAACTCTATGAAGTGTCCATATGAAGTTTGAAGCATTGATCTCATTACCTGAGACCACCACATCATGAGCATCACAGCCTTATTATTTGAACGTTCCAGGAAACGCCGAATTGTTGGAAAAATGAACAACAGCCCAGAAAGCATGTTTGGAGATAAGTAAATAACAATAGCCACAATGAAGAAGGAAGGCGAGCTTAAACTATTCCCAAACCAACTTTTAAGTGTCTGAGTGAAGCCAGAGGGATTCTTCCAACTCAAGGCATATGCTACAGATAATACTATAACCCATGCCACAGCCGATACAAATTTAAGTACGTATCTTAACTTGACATAGAAGGACATGCTCTTCCTTGCTTTCCAGCTAAGGATAAAATCAATAATAGCTGAAAATGAAACAAATAAATAAATAAACATCTGATTTTTATTCTGCTCAAATTGTTGTTATTGTCATTCATTTTCTTTTTTAGATAAGAAACAATTTCAATGATTAAATGAAATATCCATAGATATTCAAGGGTAGATGAGGAACCCATTCTAAGAGAATACAAAAGGAACCCAATTAAAGGGTATACAAAAGGTGTTTCCAATTTGCAATAAGGAAAGAAAAACTATGACCATGTATAGCTGGTATATCTTTGCACCAAAAAAAGGCATTATGAATGATAGTGTCGATAATATCCTTATTCAACTTGTTCTTATCCCAGAAGATTCTAACATTTCTTTCATCTCATATCTTCCACAAATAATGCATAACCACAGATGTTATTGTCATTCACTTAAGTATCAAGTGTAACATAAAATAGAGAGGGAAAAAAATTCTATGTTTTTAGAGACTACTGATAGTTTGGATAATTAATTGTTGTTACTTTAGTTGATCTGTTAGATTTTAGTTTTATCATTAACAGTTGTTTTAAGCTTAACCGGCTGTGCGGTTGAATTTAAGAGAGGTTGGTTATTCAATAAGATTTGACTGGTTATTCTGATCTAATGTAGCAGAGGTGGCCACTAATGATCTAAAACGAATATCCATGTGACTTTCTTTTTCTGAGAACCAAGCTTTCATCCAGAAAAATGAAAGAATACAAAATGGTATTGAAAAGAACAACATCCTGAACAGAGAAGCCATATTGGCATAACTCAACTAACTACGCAAAAAGCAGGTCCAATCTAGGATGATAAGGCCCAAGGGGCTAGTTCTTTGAATCCAAGACTTTCATAAAATGGACATCTAGATTACCATATTTGTTTTGAGGTAATGTAAGGATGTTCAAGCATTTGGAGATATTGGGGCATCTCAAGAGTTTCAAATGCCCTCCTGAAACATAAGTTTTCAAGATTCCCATATTGAGAGCATCCACCTTTTACATTTTTTATAGTTATGTATCTTATCAAAAGAGGAAAATAAAGAAGAAAAAAGTGTATCCCAAAAGCATATAAACAAATTCTCCAATGTTCTATCTTTGTTGTACTATTTTCTTCAAATTTATGTCAACATATTAGAATGAAAAATCGTAGAATGGTAGTAGAAAAAACAGAAGAACAGCTTTAGAGAATTGAAACCAAAAAACTAAACAGAAATTAGGAAATATAAGTGAAGTACAGGTCGAGCACATTTTTTTACATGAATAATCAAACGAGACGGATTAGCAGAAATGAACCAGTTTTCAGTACCCTGTGCAAGTTTCAAGATTGCTGCTGTTATAAAGATACTCAGTACTTTCTTAAAGACATCGGCCTTGAATACTGCACCCAAATCCCCTGAACCATTCCAAGCAATGATTACCATTGCCTACGAAGAACATATTTCAATAATATTACCAATTTATGGGGGGAAAAAGAAAGAAAGAAAGAAAGAAAAGTCATCGTGTCAAGTAACTTACCTGAAAACACAATATAAAAAAACTCCACATCCTGTCAAAACTTCTGAATATGTGCCAAAATGAACGTATTTCCACGAAATTAACTTTCCCCATCCATCGATTTCTGGCATTTAGTTTTTTTCCCTGGAAATGATACATTTTTGCATCATGAGTACACTATTCCAGCAAAGAAGTCTAAAGATTAGAAACTGTGGGGGGAGGAGATCAAACGTTTAGAAAGCCCTCTAATAATTTTGTCTCAACTAATGTACCATGGAGTGATTTAATAAGAATTTGCTTAGGATCAGGATTTATCTTATGGCTAGATGAATTAAGCTGCCTCCTTTCTTAAAAGGAATATGTCCCTCTAATGAATAATGATTGCAAGTCTTGTCCATTGTTCATGTTCCTTTCTCAATCTGAGGACATCTGGCATTATATTTTGTTTGTATTGTAACTACATTGATGTCGTCCAAGTTCACTTCCCCAGACCATAAGAAGAGGCGACTCCAATCAAATCAGAGATGCAAGTTCTCGTCTAGACGATGACTATTTTGAAAGACATCTAAACCATTGAAAGAGAATGCGAGAATGCTAGGCAGAGAGAAGAAAATTTATTAAAAATTAAATACAGTAATATCTTGAAATGAACTGATCAATAAATTCCCAAAGAAACGGAGATAACGTGTTGAAGGAATCTACAAGAAGAACATGGACAAATAAATATCAGAATTTGAAATATTGCATACATCATCTTTGTCACTTCTAACAGGTTCTGAAGGATGCTGAAAGAAATTAGCATCAGATCTCATAGGCCAACCAAGGCGGAAGCAATCAATAGACCTACAAAGTTGCACCACCGAAATCCTTCATATTTTGAAAACTCAATATGAAATAGAAATGGGGAACTGATGACAAAAGGCTTACCAGAAATATTCATTCAAATCGTCATAATTTCTCCACTGTGAATGCTTTGATTTACCGTCTTTGCTTTTTCTTGCTTCCTATAAATGCAAATAATAAATGAAGGAGATACTCAGCTATCAATCTGCAGAAGGAGCTGGAAACCAACCCATTTCAATGATCAAGGAGATTATATGCAATACCTTAGATATTATGTCGTATATTGGAGTAACAACTTTCTTTAAGAAAGCCTCTTCTTCGCCACCATAAGCTGGTTTGATGTGCTCTCCAGTCGTTGGGCTCACACTTCCAGCCAACATGCCATACAGTTCAAATGCCATCTAAAAAGTTTTAACGTTAAAAGGTGAATCCATAGAGTCAAGTCAACTAACAGACAGGAAGCAACATTTTTCTTTTGTAAATTGCGTAAGTTAAACTTCTGATTCCAGCTATCTTACACCACTTCTGGACATTCTTCCAAATGTTCCAAGTACATATTGATTTTTTTTTAATTTCACTTCATGATGAAAAAGAACAATAAGGTTTTTTAAAAAAAAAATGAAAAATATAATATATTCTTTTTTTATGACCCTCACAAGATATTGAAGATCCGGCCTCACCAAAGCCTGAAAACTGTCATTTATTGAAGATAAATTATCCTATCCTATTGAGTTTGAAGATAAATTATCCTATTCTATTGAGAAGAGATTGGGTTTACTATAACTTATCCTAATATTGAGGGTTCCTGTTAGCATCAACTGATTTACTCAATAGAACAAGTCACCAGTTAGTATACACTAAAAGAAGTACGTCCATATAATAAGGAACAATTCTAAAAAATCACCTTCCAACAATAGGTAGAAGATGCACAAGTTCAAGAATATGATAATGTCAAATACTATGCTTGATCTTAGCGAAAAGGCAAAGAAAGGCATATAGGTTAAAAAATATTGTACTAGAATGTTAAAGATGTTAATACATACATGATGATATATATAGCACAGGCACTCGGGCATGAATCTCAAATTTGCAGCTTCTCCCCATATAAGAAGATACAAACCCATGTACAGTAACTCCCTCTGCTGAACTTCTTGTTGGATTTTTGGCAACCTGCCAAATATGAAAATCATACTGGTTATAAAGCGTGAATAAGATAGCACTAGTTTAAAAGTTTTATGGACTGTGAATTGTATATATTCTTGCTCTGTGGCAATTACTAACCAAATTCCCCAACAAAAGGCAGAAGCTTTATTGTGCTGATATTCCTACAACTAACTAGACCGTTGAATTCTAACAATTCAAGAAGCACAAAAACAGAGTCTTACCAAAGGCTGCTTTTGCGGTCCAGATACCTGCACCATTTTTTGTAATTCTTGAAAAGCTTCTTCATGACTTCTGTAAGAACACGGTCATCCAACTAAAATGTAAAAGGGTTGGCAGAAATTAGCGACTATGAAGAGGAAGGAATATGATCAGAAGAAAGTTGAGCAGAATAAAACCTTGGGTCGTTGATCAGGCTTTGATAACTGCCGCATCTGAACATTTGCAATCAATAAAATCAGATGTTCCCTTTGATTTGCCACGTTGCCCTCCTGCAATTAGTAACTAGTGAGTGAAATATGAATCCCTCTGCTTAAGAATAATATATTTATGATGTAGGTCCATTACTGGAATCTTTTGAATAGTTCTAGTTCTTATAGAATTCTTGATTAAGTTCTGGTTTACCGTTTGTTGTCTTGAAAGTAGTCAGGAGGTTGTTTTAGTTGGTTGATGGCTGTTTGGAAGGCTGTTTGTTAATTATTTCAGACGTTTAAGGCTTCTGCTGTAACAAACTAGAATAAATACTAGTTGTTTTCACTTTCAAATCATCATAAAAGATCAAGAAATTCTTTCTCCTATTTGTTCCACACAAGCCTAACAATCTTCATTGATTACCTGGAAACCAAACATGGCCTGAAGCCAATCAAGGATATCTTCATCTACTTTCTTCTTGTGATTCTTTGGCCATGGCAAACCCCTGGTGTTACGAAGGGCAGAGACGGTAGCTTGAATCTGTAAAAGCAAATAAGTTCTAATATAAATCGAGCATTCAAGCTCATGAAGATGCAGATGCAAACTAGAACAAGAAAATGAAAAAGATGACATGATGACATGATGACACCTCCGGAATTCTCATGATTATCTGATTTTGACTATCAGGATCAAGAGGAAGTATGTTAAATGGTCGATACATCTGCTGTTTCTCCTCAACCTTGTTGTGAGCCTCCAAAATCTGTAGACATAAATCAGAAAAAATATTAACAATAATTATGTGTTGTAAATCAACCTAAAAGCTTAAATTGATGGGTTATGGTAAATTTAATATTATATAACACTCCTCACTTGAGGCTTGAAAATTTGTTTAAGGCCCGACAAATGAAATTCAATATTACTTGGGGAGGACTTGACTTTACAATAGTTCGAATTCAGAATCTTCCGCTCTAATACCATGTTAAATCACCAACCAATACAAAACCTTAAGTTGATGGG
This sequence comes from Benincasa hispida, assembly GCF_009727055.1. Taxonomy (NCBI): domain Eukaryota; kingdom Viridiplantae; phylum Streptophyta; class Magnoliopsida; order Cucurbitales; family Cucurbitaceae; genus Benincasa; species Benincasa hispida. Next base: position 12,603,080 of record NC_052357.1, on the reverse strand, counting down.
TTATGAAAAATTTAACTTTATATCAACACTCTAACACACTTGACACTTGACATTGACAGATTAATTCAAGATATTACTGCAACAAATCAAATAAAAGGTGAACAGAAAAATATCTTGCAAAGTTTACATTATAATATTATCAGTTTTACCTCATCAGCTACATCTACAGCCTCTGTTTGATTCACAGCCTTCAGAACTTCAAAAAGGATTGCGGCAGTTTTATAAACTTTTGTCAGTTGGGCACTGGTCAGGAAGAGAACATCAGCTCAAATAATGCAGAGCAACAAATTCAAACAACCAAACGAACTACATTATTTTCTTTAAAACTACCGATCAGCTTTGCCAGGCTCATTCAAGGCCTGTATATATTTTGTGTAGTAATGTCGATAAAAGCTTTGCATTTCACGAGCATCACTCTTTTGCTTTTCAGCTAATGTTGTTACATTTTCCTGAAAAGCAGCACTACCAGTCAGCAACATAGACTGAAAGGAAGTTAAGTCCAAATTGGTATCTTCATCGCAAGATGCATATAATTACAATGCATTACTTTTCTTTTTCCTTAGTATGAAAATATGATTACAGTACATAACTAAGGAAACATCAAAGCAAACCCAAGCAGTCCATTACCTCCTAAATGATTTTGTGTAGTCACACTATGTTGCAAACAAGTATGCGTGTGGATATACATAAAGGGAAACTACAAGCAAAAAGTGGAACGTAGAGATATAGAACAGACAGAAGGACTCAAATACCCGCTCTAAACGCTGAAGAAGTGCAGTTTTAAATTGCCGAACTCCACGTCCACTTGAAGTGGGATCTAATCTGTGAGCCTTTTCAAATGCATAAAATCGACCTGACCCAGAAAATGCAATGGTTTCCTGAAGTTAACATCACTTTTCTTCTCGAAGTAATTCTTCAAGAATATAATTGCTCAGCAATTGAATCAAAACCAATCAGCCTTACGAGTAAGAGGTCACAATTGAAGTTAAAAAAAGAAGGTGGTAAGTACTTTAAACGAATTCCAAGTTTTCAGGCAAAGTTATTGCAACTTACATAGATAAGCAACCCGAGGGTTGCTTGCCTCTACTTCATTAGCAACACGAAGAATTGGCGCGATCTCATCAAGTGAAGAAGGAACCACCTCACTGTCCATCATCGACTCAGCTAAATTCCCAAGTGTTTGGGCTCGCATGATCTTCTTACCCGGTTGTTGATCCGAACCCCTTCGTTGAGCCATGTTTAATCAGTACTAAACACCAAAGCCTAAAATCACAAATCCACCATGAATTTAGAAGATTCCCACTTCAAAGTTCGCGAGAGGAGCAACAGTGGATTAACAAAAAGAGAACCAATTGAAAACACAACACTTCTGCTGAGTAGACGAGGAAGCAATTATCAAGAACATAACCCCACCCCCACCAACCAGTAGATTAATCAAGAGATTGAAACTTGATTAGCAAGCAACGAAGTGAGAAGAAACAAAAGTACAAGAAATTCCACTTCCAAAATTCATTTCAGTAATCGAACTCGAAAGTACACCCACCAATCCAAGATTCACTACCAAATACCAAAATACAATCAGTAAGTAACAACAACACAAAACAGTCCAAATCCCATCCAGCCATACCCGAACTCGTTCAGCTAAGTAGCAGAAAAATTGAATCAAATCACCAAAAGAGGTAATTGGGATTGCCAAAAAACAAACGAAAAGTTGAGATAAAGACTGAAAGAAGTGGGCCGTGTAGTGATGGAAGAAGTAAAGCAAAAAGAAGGTAGCTACAAAGTATAGACAGTAAAGAACAGTGGCAAAAGTTAAAGGAAAGTTCACAAATAGTTTCAGAAAGAAAAAGAGATTGAAATTTTACAAATGGTTAGAGTGAGAGAGAAGCTTGAGAGGAAGCGGAAACACAGCGGCAAGGCAAGAAGCCGGAGGAAGGAGACGACTGCGGATGTGGACGAATCAATGAAGAAATGGCCTGATTTTTCAGTTCTAGTCGTTTACCCAATCACAACACGCCACGTAATTTATCAAACTTTCTCATTCCTGCGATGCCCAAAATTAGCCCATGAAAAAAAATATATTATTTGGTCTCATAGTTTTCATTTACTTTTAAAAGATGTTACTCAATTACTTTTTAGGTTTAAAGATGTTACTCAATTTGAATTTAATTTAATTCTTAAATTTTAAAATATTTTCTTTAATTTTGAGTTTAGTTTTTACTTTGTCTTTAAATTTTAATATTTATACTTTTATCCAAATAATTTTTTATTACTCACTTTCGTATTTGATATTATCTTTTAGTTCTTTTTCTTCTTGGGAAATGGGAGATTTAAATCTTACACTCCCAAAAGAAGGTTTAGCATAATTTAATTTAATTTAATTAATTGAAAATAATTATGATGTAAATTCTTCTAATTAATTTTAATAGTAATGAAAATGAGTGGAAATTAATTAATTATAAATCGTATGGTAGAAGGGGGGAAGTTGACTTGTCGATGTAGTTTGGTTTATTTGGAATTGACTGCATATGATAACTACTCTCATGCACAGACTTTCACGTAAATGGGACCTACATTTAAAAAACCCAATCCATTACCATATATAAGGGAATAAAATATAATTCCTAATAATAAAATCCTTTTTGTTCAAAATTTTCCGATAGACTTCTAATTTATTGCGCAATTTCAAAAACCATCGTATTAGTTAGAGTCTAACCAAAAATCAAAAAACCAATTCAAATCCATCCAATGGTTTGATTTGGTTTTTAGTATATAATTACATATTTTAGTTTGTATTTAGTGAAAATCAAAAAGTATTGATTCGAATCGATTTTTATTAGAAAAATCAATTAAATTCAAATCGATCCAATGGTATATATATCTTTAAAAATAAATTATCTTTTACTTTAATTATTATAGCGTATGTATATTTATTGTCTATAAAAAAACAAATTATTATGGAGCTTGTATGTTTTTTATTTTGAAAAATACCAAGAAAAAATGTTAAATTTCCATTTATGAAAAAATAAATAGACTCAATTTTAATTTTAAATTAACAAAATCGACCAATTCAAAACAAACTTGTAATAAAAATAAAAATTGGAAGAGAGAAATAAAATGCCAAAAAAAGAGAATCAAATCGATAATAAACTGATCCAAATAAAACCAATCCAATTGTTTTGTTATTTATTGGACATTGGTTTTGATTTCTTATTTGTAAAATTGATTGGTTTAGTTTGGTTCTTGATTGACCTCAAAATCGACTATCACCCTTAGTAAATTTTAAAAATTAGACTCTCAAATTTATACTGACGTTGAAGTTCAATATTTAAACTTACAAAAATTATAGAATTTTGACTCGACTCTTGTAACTTATGTAATTTTTATAATTTCTACCATTTTATAAGTTTAAAGGTATAATTTTAATATTTTATAAATTTGAAAACTTGATTTTTTACGATTTTTTCTATATTTTATAGGTAGTTTTTACAATTTATCCTAATTTATTATATATCGTGTGAATGAATTTTGAGAATACATAAAGACTTTTAACAAACTCACACTGTTTTTTTTTCGTTGGCTTGTTATTTAACGTTTTATTTAAACAAAAAGTATAGGTAAAGGGTCCAAATTTAAATATTGCAACATGTAATATATGATTTATCTTGAAAATTCTTACAAAGTTTTAAAAAATATATATGTACATACTATTACTCATATAAATATTGTGGTTGTTATTAAAGTGAGGATATCAATGGCAAAATGTATCATTGCTCATAAAAAAATAAAAAAAATAAAAAAAAAAATCAATTTACACTTCTAAACTTTGAAAAAAATTAAAAATTTTATCTATGGAAATCCTAAACTTTAGAAATTATATCAATTTAAGCTTCAAACTAATAATTGTCTCAATATAAATCCTAAACTTTCATAAGTGTACATTCAAATAAAACATAATGGAGAATTTAACTTGATATAATTATGAAAATTCATGGTTTAAATTGATACGATTATTAGTTTGAGATTTAAAATGATACAACCTAAATTTTAAGGTTCAAATTGATACCATTATTAATTTAGAGTTTAAATTAACATAACATTGAAAAAGTTGATAGTTATAAGTTAATATTAAAAAAAAAAAAACAAAACAAAACAAAACAAAACAAAAACAATGTAGGGATGAAATTGTGAAATGACTTTTTCAGTATTGTATTTTAATTAGTTCTTAAACCTTTTTTAAGAATAAATTAATAGGCGAGGAACCAATTAAACTCCTTGATACTTTCTAAAATTGTGTGGCCTACTTAAAATACATTAGACTTGTAGCTTATTCAATTAAGTTTGTCTAATAAAGAATATAAAATAAGCATTCTATATAAATAAAAACAAAATGAAACTTTAATCATAAATTCACTTGATTTAATTAAGTTTTAAATTCAATCAAGAATCAAATCAAACCGATTGATTTTTATAAAGAAAGATTCAAATCGATATTCAATAAAGAACCAAACCTATAGATTAATTTTTATTTAATTAGGTTTATAATTGGTTTGGTTATTAATTTGTGGCATTTTTTCTTCCAGTTTTTTATTTCTATTTTGTTTTGAGTTGGTTATTTTTTATATTTTCAAATTAAAATTGGGTATATTTCTTTTTTTATAAATTGAAATTGGTCGATTTTATTTTTTTTCTTGACGCTATTTTAAATAATAAATTTATATGTTCCATAATAGTTGGTATTTATTTTTAAACAACAAATATACATGCACCATAATAATTAAAATACTAAAAGATCTTAAAGTGTATTTTTAGGGGTATATATATACATTTTGTTTGGTTTGGTTTTGATTTATTTTTTCAATTAAAAACATATCCGGACCAATACTTTTTGGGTTTTTACAAATTTAAATCAAAATGTAATTTTATACTAAAAAACCAAACTAATGGATCAGCTTGGATTGATTTTTCGGTTTTATTGCACTCCTAATTGGGTCAAATTTTGATTTTTTTTTTATTTTTTGATTTTTGAAAATAAAGTCTATCTCCTCTTAATTTCTTATCCTGATTTTTATATTTCTTAAATAAAATAGTTGAATCCTTTAATTAAATTTCGAAAAACAAAAATAAGTTTTTAGTTTATAAAATCTATTTTATAATTTTAAAAATTTGGCTATATTTCTTAAAATATAAAATAATTATGAAATAGAACCCCTCCTTAAAAACAATGGGTGGGGGAGCTAATTAATAAACAATCAACCAAAAAGAAAATGAGATATGGACTATCAATCAAGACATGTAATTTACTACTAAATTTTTATGCTCATGAATGACTACCATTTTTTCTGTAGTTATTTATTATTACAATTGGATTAAAAGATCATTTTACTCTGTACATTTAAAATTTTGTTGTATTTTAATTTTCATACTTTTAAATGTCCAATTTTAAAATTCGCTTTCAATAAATCTCACAATCCCTCTAAATTTAATTTTATCGAAATGAGTTAAATAATAACAATAATTTTTATATGAAAAAATAAAAATATATAAATATCTTCTCATAAATATGTTGAAAGATAATAAAAAATTAGGAACAATAATAATAATAATAAATTAGAAAATATGAATGAAACTTAAAATGTATTAAAAATATAAAGGACTAGAATTAAACTGCGGGACAAAAATCAATATAATATTTTAACTTTAATTTTAAAACTTATAGCTCATTAGGAAAGTCAATGCAAGAAAGACTTACGGTATTAAGTCATTTTTTAATTTTATTCGGACACGTAAGTTTTTGAATATTACCATTTTTCTGCCTAACTTGAACACTTTGTTATAAATTATTGAAATATTTATGATCGTGCAAAAGCCAAAGGCAGAGTAAAGCAAACTTTATAAAACAAAAAAAAAAATCCCACTTTCCAATTTATTATTGTTGTTGTTTCTTGAGTGATTGATTGTTTTTTTTAATTATCATTACTAATGGTTTGTTTGAAAGGTACTTTTTAATATGCTGGATTTATGTGACATGAAATATATCTTGAATTTGATCATATCCTGTCAATTTCACAATAAAAGAAAAGACGTCTCCATTAGTAAATCTTAGTCGAGAAGAATCAACGCATGCCATTTTCAAATTTGGTCAAGGTACAAAATGTAAATAAATGACATTATGGATGGCCTAGTGTTATTGATGTATAATTTCATTTTTATTTATTGTACGAGACGAATGACTAAATCATTACTCTAAGAAATGTAATATTATATTGTTGATGGTTGCTCAAGATAAGACCTAAAGTCGATAGGTTCAAGTCCAAAAAATATCGAGAGGAGGCATAAAAGAACGTGAGTCCCAAAAAGGAAAAGTCAACGTCACCCAACCAAGCCGATAAAATATATACCAATCGAGAAATAACCGAGTTGTGCGTTATTTTGGACCTTGCAACCTTGAGCGTCGAAAATAACTTTGGCATCGCTAGCACTACACTTAACCACAAGCAATTGTCAAAATATAAATAGCTCAATTCTACAATTCTAAAGGGAAAGAGTAAGTAATCTCCAAAAAAAAAAAGTTGTGACCTTACTTTTTATGTATTTAGTTGAACTACACCTTCCTTATACTAACTTATGCATCAAAGTATTTAGTTGATATGCTCGAGACAAGAAGCATGTAACAACAAGAAGCACATATGAGATTTGAGCGCCAACATATTGGACCTACAAAAAATACAAGGTAAGAAAGTAAAGTTTGAGGAGTAAAGTTGTCTCTTCACAAATGGACGCAAGACCATAGAAAACATGCTAAGGAGAGACAATTAAAGGGACAATTGGGCCATCTGGCACAAAAATCCCGGTTCGACCAACCTATTTCAAGTGGTTCCCCTACACAAGTTGGATCCAAACTTTTGAAATCCTATTGATAAAGGGATTGAAATGATAACTCCAAATTAGGTAAATAGGTCTTCCTCCAAAAAAAAAAAAATTGTTATGACCATTCACTAAAAATTGTACTCCATTAAGTAATTACAATTTTCTTGCCCAAATTTGCCATCAACCTATACATTTATCCTATTAATATGATTTTTGTCTCATATTAGCTTTTTTTTGTTCTATTAAACTAAAATTTCTCTTGCTAAATTTAAGGGTTGGGAATATTTAATCTTTAGTTTTTCATCAACTATGATACCGTTAGCAAAATAATGATGTATTGTGTTTCATTAAATTAATATTGATTTAACTTTTTGTTCTTCCCTTTCTTGAAGAAGTGATCAGCCATTTTTATGATGCAACATAACAAGTTTATAGTTTGTGTGGTCGAAGTACTTGGATAGTTTATTCCTTTAGTTTTTTGCTTTGGTGTTGGAGGACAATCATCAAAACAATTTGCAACCCTCACTTCGTTTCTCTATTGGAGATGAGTATTGTTTGTTTGATTTGGTCCTTTGTTAAAAAGGGTCATATCCTCCCGTAGTTTAGTATGGTGATCATTTTAGTGAAGGGATTAGAATTCCCACCGCGAAAGTGTACAAACGTCTTTATATCTTAGTATTTAATTTAGAACTCTTTAAAATAGAGAATAACGGAAACAGATAAACATCACAAAACTAAGCATATTTTTCTACAGAAATTAGAGAGAAAAGGAGAAAGATAATTAATCCTTGAAGAACCTTTCTTCACAAATTCCTCTCTGGTTGTCACGATCTTTTCTCCTTTGTCCGAACATCTCAAGCACGAACGCAACAATACCATGCTTCTTGGACACCACCACAAGAAGTCTTCCTTGTTATCCTCAAGGAGAGAATTAAAGGCAGAATGTATGGGATTACCTATGATTTTTGGCAGGGAGGAAGAGAGAGATCTTAAGAGATGTTATAGAGGGAGAGATCAAAATGTTGAGACTATCTTCAGCAAAAATTTCACGTACTATATTAAAAAATCCTCTGTGTTGGTTATCTGTATGTGAGAGGGGGGAGGAGTTGGATAACTCCTCCACCAATACGATGGAATAACTCCCCTTAATTTAATTTACATTAAAATTTAATTTTAATGTAATTAAATTAAAGAACTTTAAATTAACACAAACTTTATATTATATCATATATAATATAAATGCCACATGTTTGAATCATATTCAAACTATACTCTCTTACGTAACCTATAGTTTTAATATGAATCAAATTCACATTAATTTTAGCTTATAGTTTTCATATGAATCTCATTCATATAATTAATATTTGAATCATATTCAAATAATGATCTCTCTCATCAAACTATATAATTTTAATATGACATATTCATATTAATTTTAACATATAGTTTTTATATGAATTTCATTCATATAATAAATACTTGAATAATATTCAAATATTTATCTCATTAAACTTTATAATATAATGTATTTATATACATTATATTAATTTTATTTCATACAATTAATTTCCTTTAATTAATTTGAATAACTTAAATTAATCCAAAGTAATTGATTCTCATTAATCCTTATTGAGCTAACATGTGACCTTATGGACCTACAGATTAGAAGCTCCAATGGTACGAGATTAATTAATTAAACACTTTAATTAAATTAATCTTTATTCATTAACTGTCAGTCACCTCATTCAAGATTGATAGTTGCACTATTCGTACTGTAGATATATTTCCGTGTACATTGAATATAACTAATCAACAGCGCATTGACCTTTCACAATTGCTCATAAGTATAGTTGGGTCAAAATTACCATTTTACCTCTATAGTTACATCTAACTCCTTAAGTACCACCGATCCCTAATGAATAATTAGTCATAGTCCCACTATAACTAGACCCTTCTATGGCCAATGAGAGGGTAATGACCTTCATTGTTCAAGACCCGAAATCAGTTCTTAAGGGAGCAATTCATCTACTTACCCTAACAACGAGAATGAGTGAATTCCATCTTGTGTAGTTGAGTTTCCAACTCCCCACTCAGATGAATTTCCAAAATGGCAAGTATATTAAGTCAATGAATCTAGCCACTCTCACCCATGCATATCATAGGACCGCCCTCATAGGCAAAAGTTCACAACACACTCAAGATTAAGGTCAAGTCACCCATGGTCATTCTAGTGAAATGTAAGTCTCTTCAAGTAATGACATTCTAAAGAGAGACTAATGATTTTGTAGTCTGGTCTTATACAAACTTTTTGTATATGATACCTCCACTCACATATCTCCACATGAATGATCAAGATTAGATCATTTACAACACTTTACAACAATTGTAACACTACAAAGCGGGTCATATCCGTAATGTCACAAGGATAAGACACATAACTTTATTCATATACTACAAACCACTTAGGTATTACTTAAACATGATCCACCTGTATATCACCACATACATGTTTAATCTACATAAAATAACCTAGGAATCTTAGTTTATTGGATTGAGTTAATGCACATATAAAATGACGTTTATTTTATTAATAACAATTAATTTATACAAGTTTACAAACCACAAGAATATAAGATATTTAGGACACCAATCCCAACAATCTCCCACTTGTCCTAAAGCTAGTGAAATATAGTGTACAATATAAGTAGAGGTATACAATGTTGGGATTGGTGTCTTAATACTCCCCAAGTCTCGTAGTTTGTAATTTATACACATTGTTATGAATAAAATAAGAGTTATTTTATCTGGCATTTACTCATATCTAATAAACAAAGCTCCATGGTTATTATATGAAAACTTAGGCATGTATATGAGATATACAAGTGGATCATGTCTTAAGTGATATCCTAAATAGGTCTGTAGTATAAGGATTAAAGAGGGATACATGATCCTTGTGACACTATGAATACGACCCGCTTTGTAAAAGTTTGCAAGTGTTGTGAACTACTACAGATGGTAGATCCTGACCATTCATGTAGAGATATGCGAGCGGGGGTGTCCTATATAAAGAGTTTGTATAAGACTGAACCACGAGATGATTCTTCTCTGTATATAACGTCGTTGATATTGGAGACTTACATCTCACCTAAACGACCATAGGTGACATGATCTCAATCCTGAGTGTTTTGGAAACTTTTGCCTTTGAGGGCGGTTCTTTGATTAGTATGGGTGAGAGTGGCCAGATTGCCAACTCAACATGCCTACCTTTTGGGGGATTTTTCTGATTTGGGAGTTGGAAACTCAGTTACACAAGATGGAATTCACTCCTTCCCCGAAGCAGGGGTAAGTAGATAGATTGTTCCCTTACAACTTCTCTTTGAAAGAGAGGACTCGGTCGTAGTAGGACTATGACTTATGTTCATTAGAGGGATCAGTGGTACTTAAGCAGTTAGATGTAACTACAGGGGCATAACGGTTATTGGCCCAGCTGTACTTACGAGCGATCTTTGAAGGGTTATCGCACTGCTGATTAGTTGATATGGACACATAATATATCTATAGTAAGGAGAGTTCAGCTGTCGGTCTTTAGTGGAGTGTCTGGTAGTTAACAGATGGTGGATCCCGTTACTAAAGATTTTAGTCAGTTATTCACATACTGTTAGAGCTTCGAGCTATAGGTCCATAAGGTCTCCTTGATGGCTCAATGGATTCAAGTTGAGAATCAGTTATTGGTGTTGATTTGAAATGTTCAAATTGGTAAGAGGTAATTCGATTATATATGATATGATCGGTGTGATGTATGAGATAGATCAAGTGGAGGATTAATGTAAATGAGATTTACATTAAATACCATGAAATAGAAAAAGAGCTATGTTTTATATGTTTCATGAGATAAAATATTAAAACTATAGGTTATAAATATAATATGGTAAGTTGGTTATCATATATATTTATAATAATATTAATTATTAGATAATTGTCTCTTTTTCTTTAATAACCAATTGAGTGGGAGGTTATTGGTGGTTTCATGGTAACCGTGAGATAACAGGAAAAATGTTTTCCTAAATTTAGTAGATTTTGAGAAAGTTGCTATTCTCAGCAAGTTACTCACGGTTGGTTGTCAAGTGAATGAGATTTACTAAACGATAGCTGAAGAGAGACTAAACGATCATGGAGTGACACTACACGATAGTTCACTCAGCTGGCCTTTAGCTAAACAATCGTGCAACTTTTGCTAAACGATCGCGGAGCTTCTTCTAAACGATTAGGCATCGTCTATGCGATAGACTTGTCATCTCCCACTTGCTCAATCGTTTACACGATTATTCCTCCGGTCTCTCTCTCTAACCAAGTCCACATAGAGCCCACACTTCTGGATTCTCACACCGAGAATACCAAGGCAGCCATTGTGGTGGTGTCATACTCAACTCGACATAGCTTGAGGTTTTTTGTGGTCGTTCGCTATGTTCATGATCTAGAGATGATTGTGTTTGTGGTCACTGTGATCGTGCTGTGTTGCGGTTGTAGAGTTCAAGCGTTCTTGAGGTGCAATCTTGCTGATTGTACGAGCGTTCGTGATCAAAGGTGTTTGAAGATTAGTCTTCAAAGGTATGTTATTTTCCCTTTGATCTTATGTAAAGCATGTTGTAATTTCATATTGTGCATAGCCTGTAAGTTTCCGTCTGTAATTGTTGTTGTTCAAATACGATTGAAATTTGGAACGATCATTCCGCTGCTCATGAAAATTCTCATGTCTGATTTCCTTCACACAATACAGTAAACTAGGACATACATTATACCAGTAACATTTCTCACTTGCCCTAGACAATGTGTCACATATCCCGTAGACTTAGACTATCTAGATGACCCTTAAATGCTTTAGCCATGAGAGCCTTCGTAAACAGAACAACAATGTTGTGCTCTAAAGCTATCTTCATAACTACCATGTCACCTCATTGCATAATCTCCCAGATCAAGTGATATTTTCCCTCAATGTGTTTTCCTCTTTTATGACTCCTAGGTTCCTTTGAATTTGCCACAACACTGCTATTATCACAATAAAGTGTGATGGGAAATGAGATAGTTAGAACGACTTCTAAATCAGTAAGAAATTTCTTCAGCCAAATAACTTCCTTAGCAGTTCACAAGCAGCTACATCTTCAGCTTCCATTGGGGAGTCCGTGATGCATCCTTGTTTGATGCTTCGCCAGACTATAGTTCCTCCGTTAAGAGTGAACATTGATCCTAATGTAGAATTCCTACAGATCAGTCTAAAAATCAGAGTTCTTGTATCCTGTAAGGATTAGCTTCCATTGGGGAGTCCGTTATCCGTAGATACTCGAGGATTGTTTTGACTGTTGTCCAGTGATTTAATCTTGGATTGTACTGATATCTACTGAGAATACCTACTGCTTAGCAAATGTCAGGTCTAATACATAAATTGCATACATAAGGCTGCCAACAGTCGATGCATGCTTGAAAGCTGCCAACCTCTTGAGGAGTCTTAGGATACTATTCCTTAGACAAGACAATTCCATGCTTGAAAGGCAATAAACCCTTCTTGGAATTGTGTATCGAATATCTGACAAGTCTTGTCAATATACGATGCTTGAGATAAGGCTAGCATTTTGTTCTTATGATCTTTTTTTATCTGGATTCCTAGAACAAACTACGCCTCACCCAAATCTTTCATTTGAAACTAGGCGGCTAGCCATTTCTTTACATCTGTCAATAATCCTATATCATTTCCAATGAGTAAAATATCATCCAACACAAGGAAAGTTATGAATTGCTGATGATTTTCTTATAAACAAAAAATTCATCAACATTCTGATCAAAACCATAAGATTTGATCGCAGTATCAAATCTTATATTCCAAGATCAAGAAACTTGTTTCAATCCATATATGGATCAATTAAGCCTGCAAACCTTTTGCTCTTGACCTTGTTCAATAAATCCCTCAACCCCTTACCATAAACTCCAAGTTTTATCTCAGAAGTCGAACCACTTTGATAAACTTCACTAGAGTTGGCAACATTTGCCTCCCCTATTAATCCCTTGACATTCAATATGGACTAGAGTTCATTTAGAGAGTTGACATTACTGGTTTTGTCAAAATCAACTTCATCCTGCTTTAATTGTAAGAACTCTCAATTGAACAATTATTGCAATGATTGCGTGATTTGAAGTGCAGTGACCATGCTCCCATATTTTTTGGCTAAGACGTCGGGAATGCTCGCCAAAATGTAAACTCGAGCCTTAGTATTGGACTTTGTCCAACTTTCAGATGCATCACGAACCTTTTGTGTGCATTAGGGTTTGGGACTGGAGGACATTCCTCAATCAAGACAAAATTTAGGTCGTCAACCATGAAAATAGTTTCAAACATATTTTTTTTCATGTTTTATAATTAGCTTTGGTCAAATTTATAGAGGTTAACGTTGAAAGAACTGAACTTGACATATTGTCGAAATAAAACAAATTGATCTACATTAGATTTTAGCATCTTATAAATCGAATCAAGTTTAGCAAAATTTTAATGAATCTCATTTTACATCTAATTTTACAATGATGCTTTGGTGAGTTAGGATAAAAGTCACCGAAAGGTGGTCTGTCACTGATAACTTGTAGAAATACAAGTTATTGTCCTCTTAAATTGGAATAATTAGGGTTAAATGATGAGAAATGTAATCATTATTAAAAGTATGTGAAATTACATATATATACAATCAATACATACAAAATTATTCCTTTGAATTAAATTCCACCACTAACATCTTGAAATGCAGGAATTAAAGGAAAATTCACCAAGTATTGCAAAAAAGCAAACGCATGGCTCATGCGACAAACACACTCCAACGAGGGATAAATACATTTCGCTCGTGCATTAACTGTCAAATCACAAGTTGCAAGTATGACGGATGTGAAGAGCGGCATCTGAACCAAAGCAGAGGAGGCTAAAGCAAGATATGGAATTTAATGTTGTCATGTCACAAGTTGCCAGCCAAGTGCCTATATAAGGAGAAGTTGCTGACAAACAAAGCGGTTAAACACCTTCATTTTTTTACACACTTAGAGATTTTATACATACTTAGTCCCTCAGCTTTCTGCAAGAAAGAAGGAGACTGATGATCACCATTGCCACCATTGATCAAAGTAGGGTCGCTAGAGATAGCTCAAGAGAGACGACATCTAGCACATCTCCACCTCAATCACTAACAACAAGCACCAAAACAAACCAAATGGAACAAGATATTGAGCCCTATGGCTCGACTCTTCCTCATTACCCACATTTATCTTTTTCCATTATTAACTTGATTCAAGTAGAATTTTGTAAAGAAAACTTCATCTATTGATTCAATCATGATTTCATCTATCTTTTCATCTTTTTTCATGCTTTCATCAATCATGAGTAACTAAATCCATCATGGGTTGGGGTGAAACAAAGGCTAATATCCTAAGTGCATGTGTATGAGGTTTAGCTTGCTTAATTAGTGTTTAGTTTTTGTTGCTTGAATCTAACCGATCACCTAATTTAAGTAGAAATAATTAACTGCTTGAGAAAGTAAGTGACTGTGGAAATCATTAAATAAGGGTAACGGGTAACTCTAGAGATAAAGTTAACCATGTTGTCCATTTGGAAATGTTACTAGTATGCATGCGTCTTAGAGATAAGACATATGTGGCTACAACATCGAGAGATGCTGAAAATAAATTAAGTAATAAAAAAACATGAATGCATCATACATGAATAAGGGTTAGTTGATAATCATCCCAACCTTGTTCTAATCCACTACTTTTACAAGGGCTTGTTAGTTGAAGTTAAGGAATCAACGCTCATTATTACAATGCATGCATTATTCCATCAATGCATTCATCATTCCAGTCTTTTATTTCTCATAAGTCTGAGTTAGTGTAGTTACACCTCATCTTCTTTTAATTAGAATACAATTGCGAGAAGTTCATTTGGCCATCTCACATTAGTTACTACTAAATCTCTTGCGTTCGACCCTGGACTTACTAAGAAATTTGCATTGGATTTATACTTGGGTCCATGATGCATGGAAATTGGAAGTCAATTTTACTCGACAACCAAAATCCCGTGGACGGGTATACGATGCATGTTCTTAAGATATGTGTTGTTAGTCATGCATCGATGGTCATGTGTTGGAATGAAAATGCGCCAACAGACGTATGCGATGACCATACGT
Organism: Benincasa hispida; assembly: GCF_009727055.1. Lineage (NCBI taxonomy): Eukaryota > Viridiplantae > Streptophyta > Magnoliopsida > Cucurbitales > Cucurbitaceae > Benincasa > Benincasa hispida. The sequence goes on along the minus strand of NC_052357.1, from coordinate 12,588,000 downwards.
CCTGTCATAAGTTTTCTTGCGCTCACACCAAGTATAACGCAAACGCAAGTTTCTCGGGTAATTCGAGGTCGAACACAAGGACTTGTAGCTATATATATGCGGTGATGTGCATGCGGCGGTTTGAATAAAAGAACAGAGGGGATATTGCTAAGTTAATCCTACTCCTACTCCTATCAACAGACAATGCAATGAGAATATGCATGAAAGGTAGAGATGCGACAAACCTTGACATGAAATAAATGAATGGGAAAATAGATAAAATGCAAAGATGTTTTCATTGCAAAACTTAAGAGTGATTGCAAGGGCAACCCTAGTCAACGCAAGCCATGCGATCATGCAACCCATATACAATAGTACACCACCTCTCGGTGCGAATGCTACGACTTCTCATGCTAGAACGCATGCAATATATGTGCTAAGTCTACAGGGCCTACACATAAGCCTCTATTCCTATTTATGCGATGACAAAATGACATCCACACAAATATGCGACCACATAATATCATTCCTATTCCTAGGGTGCATGTGATGCAGTGTTGACAAACAGAGCTTATCTCTAAGATCCCCATTCTTACCTATGCATTCCAATCCGCTCTCTCGAGTCTTAGATTTGGGTTTTAGACTACTCTCTCAAGTATGCCTAAATGATGAATGATGTGCTCATAGGACAAGGTAACCACATGAACTTGGTTGACGCAAGGTTGTTACTATCCCTAGTGAACAATGCATACATTGCTTAATGCGACCAACCACTTACCCTCCCAGGTAGTTTGTTGTTGCTGACTTTACTCATAGACAAACATTGCATTAGCCTATAGACAGGCATTGCCGCAGCTTCACACTAAGCAAATAAGGTTACTCACACACTCACACAACGCATACCTCTCGGTAGGTTGCTACATGCTTCATATCCTTAATCCACATGACTAAGTATGCAATACCTAAGCAATCTCACCAAGTATTGCAATGAAAGTAAAGATGCTAAGCAAGAATATGGAGATGGAGTCGAAAGAACAGAGAAATGCATTGAAAACACATTGTATTAATTTCTTAATTCAAAATGTCATACAATACAATATAGGAAAAGAAAGGAAAAAGAAATGACCGGTTGGAAGCAAAACTTTGCTTCCAGCGGATGTGCGTCAAGGCTGTCGGTGGTGCCATGGATGAGCGGAGGAATGACTCTCTCGAGATCTAGCTCCGGTCAAAGGCTCTAGTCATCACTCGGAATGGACGAAGGAGGTGAAGAACTCTCAAGCGTCTTCTCACGCATTTTGTCTGGATCACGGGGAAAATCCCCGGTTGAGGGATAATCTCCGAATGATTTGGAATTTTGCTCATCGACTTCTATTTATAAAGTTTGGATCGCCGTCAGCATTAATTAGACTGCTCTGAGTCTGACGTTCGGTGCGTCAGTCCTTTCTGAACCTCTGCCACCAACGACACGGTAGGTGAAATGTCAGCATCAGCTTTGGATTTTCTCGAGGTAGATGCGTCGATGCGTTCATTCCACCTACCTTGCGTTGATCCCATTAGAATTGCATTGTCGCCATAGTCGCAATCATTCAATGGCCGCATTCGCTTAACACCGCAACTCTACATGAATGACCGCAATCACTTGACGAGCGCAACTCCCATGCGATGAAACGCATACGATTGATTACTGAAATATCTATACGTTGATCGACACGTTCGACTTTCCGATGGAGTGTTTCTTTGCATGCAATCGTCTATGCGATGGTCCGGTTTCTGTGTTCGTGTTCATTTCCTGCATTAGCTACAAAAATAGAACATTGAACACATAATTAACACAAAGTAATGGGTTAGTTGAGATTTTGACATGCTGATCGGCGCAAAACTCATATTCTCGTGAATTCCTATCATGATCGACGCAATTTCTGCCTAACAACCTTTATAATTCTAAGTAAAAGGGTCTAAGATGACATACATTTCTGTATGTTATCACACCCCTAAACTTAAAATCATGCTTGTCCTCAAGCATGCGTTATACTCAAAGAATTCTAACTCATCTTCATGCTTTCCTTTGCAATGATCAGCTTCTCAGAATATAATTCACACACGCCTTTGACCATCACCGCAATGCTCTCCTCCACTTTGGCTCATTCTTCAAAAAGATCTTGTCTAAGTTTAGATCCGGCAGGCCTTTGCCAAAATTTTTTATTCATTCACCGCAATTTGTGTTTAACTTTGAGAAATGCGTTCATTCAAAAATACTTTAAAACTTTGTATGACTTATTTAGATGCGGCGTTGAACCTGGTTACGCCCTTCGTTTTGGCTTACCCCCACATGTGTCATGCAGGCATCCAACTTCGGTTGCATTCCATATTCAACTCAACTCTTGTCTCGTTGTTTTGGCTTGCAGCCAGAACAGAGGAGTTGCGCTAATGCGTTGATCCTGGCGACTTGCCTTCGTTTTGGCTTGCCCCCACGTGTGTCATGCGAACATCCAACTTCGAGCAAATGTCTTTCACAACTTAACTCTTATCAACATGGGTTTTCCCATTGCGTTGACAGTGGAGTTATTATTCCCAAAATCTCACTTCAACTTTTTTTTTTCTTCAAATGATCGCAATATAATGAATGCAATTCTCTGAGACTGCTGCCACCCACAAACTTAGAGGTTGGCAGCGTTCTCACCACAAAGCTAAAAACAAAATTACAAGAATGCGATAATAAATGTTTGAACATAGGTTTGCGCAAAATAAAACTTAAAGACTTTTAAATTTTGAAGAAGCTAATAAAAGTAAAGAATGTCTTGCGTTGATTAGTTAGAAAATGCAGTGAATTATACGTACCATCATAGAAACATCGCAAAACAACGCAATCGGGAAAAAGAAAATTTTAAAAGGATAAGGCATACAAGATAACAAGAAAAGACCTTAGGCAGAACAATACATGCCCTCATGTGTTGGAATCCACGTGATTGAAGCCTTGCGTTGAAGGGTGAAAGGAATTCTTCCATTGAACTACCGAGGCGACTTATTGTTGCACCTACAGAAGCAAACGTACCAAAACTAAGGAAGCAACCATATATTCAAAATAACAATAAAAATAAAATAAACTTAACCTATACTGAGAAAGTAATGTAAAGATAGAGTAGAAGACGTCCCTGGAAAAATAAAAGTGTTGTCACCACAAGGAGTCTTCCATGCAGGAGATGGTTCTCAACTGCTTGGGTCAAGTTGCCTTGACCATTGGAACTTCCGGCAATTGTTGGGCGCATGCGGCCGTCATATGCTTAGAACTGCCTTCGGCTTTTTTGCGACTGATTGCCCTTCTACCTTGGGGTAAACATTGGCTTTCAGCGCATTGCTTACACTTCAATATTGTTTGCAACCTGGTCGCACAAGCTACAATACACCCAAGATAAAAAGTTTGCTTGCAGAGACACAAAACTTAACAAGCATTTCGTTGCCAAGTCCCTAGCAACGACGTCAAAAACTTCATGCACGAAAATTGGAAGTCAATTTTACTCGACAACCAAAATGCCATGGATGCGGTATGCGATGCATGTTCTTAAGATATGCGTTGTTAGTCATGCATCGATGGTCATGCGTTGGAATGAAAATGCGCCAACAAACGTATGCGATGACCATGCGTTCTATCATAAGTTTTCTTGCGCTCACGCCAAATATAACGCGAACGCAAGTTTCTCGGGTAATCCGAGGTCGAACACAGGGACTTGTAGCTATATGTATGCGGTGGTTTGAATAAAAGAATAGAGGGGATATTGCTAAGTTAATCCTACTCCTACTCCTATCTAACAAACAATGCAATGAGAATATGCATGAAAGGTAGAGATGCGACAAACCTTGACATGAAATAAATGAATAGGAAAATAGATAAAATGCAAAGATGTTTTCATTGCAAAACTTAAGAGTGATCGCAAGGGCAACCCTAGTCAACGCAAGCCATGCGATCATGCAATTACATACAATAGTACACCATCTCTCGATGCGAATGCTACAGCTTCTAATGCTAAAACACATGCAATATATGTGCTAAGTCTACAGGGCCAACACATAAGCCTCTATTCATATTTATGCGATGACAAAATGACATCCACACAAATATGCGACCATATAATATCATTCATATTCCTAGGGTGCATGCGATGTAGTGTTGACAAACAGAGCTTATCTCTAAGATCCCCATTCTTGCCTATGTGTTCCAATCCGCTCTCTCGAGTCTTAGATTTGGGTTTTAGACTACTCTCTCAAGTATGCCTAAATGATGAATGATGCGCTCATAGGACAAGGTAACCACATGAACTTGGTTGACGCAAGGTTGTTACTATCCCTAGTGAACAACGCATACAGTGCTTAATGCGACCAACCACTTACCCTTCCGGGCAGTTGGTTGTTGCTGACTTTACTCATAGACAAGCATTGCATTAGCCTATAGACAGGCGTTGCCGCAGCTTCACACTAAGAAAATAAGGTTACTCACACACTCACGCAACGCATACCTCTCGGTAGGTTACTACATACTTCATATCCTTAATCCACATGACTAAGTATGCAATACGTAAGCAATCTGACTAAGTATTGCAATGAAAGTAAAGATGCTAAGCAAGAATATGGAGATGAAGTCGAAAGAACAGAGAAATGCATTGAAAACACATTGTATTAATTTCTTAATTCAAAATGTCATACAATACAATATAGGAAAAGAAAGGAAAAAGAAATGACCGGTTGGAGCGGATGTGCATCAAGGCTATCGGTGGTGTCATGGATGGGTAGAGGAATTGACTCTCTCGAAATCTAGCTCCAGTCGAAGGCTTCAGTCGTCACTCGGAATGAATGAAGGAGGTGAAGAACTCTCAAGCGTCTTCTCACGCATTTTGTCTGGATCACGGGGAAAATCCCCGGTTGAGGGATAATCTCCTGATGATTTAGAATTTTGCTCATCGACTTTTATTTATAGAGTTTGGATCGCCGTCAACATTATGGATTACTTTGAGTCTGGCGTTCGGCACGTCAGTCCTTTCTGAACATCTGCCACCAACGGCGCGGTAGGTGAAATGTCAGCATCAGCTTTGGATTTTCTCAAGGTAGATGCGTTGATGCATTCATTCCACCTACCTTGCGTTGATCCCATTAGAATTCATTATCACGTAGCCGCAATCATTCAATGGCCGCATTCGTTTAACACTGCAACTCTACATGATGACCGCAATCACTTAACGAGCGCAACTCCCATGCGATGGACGCATGCGGCTGATTATCGCAACATTCATGTGTTGATCGACGCATTCGGCTTTGTGATGGAGTGTTTCTTCACATGCGGTCGTCTATGCGATGGTCTGGTTTCCGCGTTTGCGTTCATTTCCTGCATTGGCTACAAAAATAGAACATTGAACGCATAATTAATGCAAAGTAATGGGTTAGCTGAGATTCGACATGCTGATCGTCGCAAACTCATATTCTCGTGAATTCCTATCATGATCGACGCAATTTCTGCCTAACAACCTTCATAATTCTAAGTAAAAGGCCTAAGATGACATGCATTTCTGCATGTCATCAGTCCATCACATGAAAACTTATACTCAACCAAGATAAATTGGTGCACGAACATTAAGTGGAAACTGATTTTCCTTTACAAGTTCTTGGTGTCGTTATCGGGTATTTAGGCAACGTAATTAATCTTGATTTGGTTTATTGAATTTTTCTTGCATGACTTTCAATCATCTGAGTATTATGAGTTGAGCCTAAGCTTGTAAATGTTTTATGAGCATAGAAGACACTTATGAGCCCAAATACGACATGGAGATTGAAAGGACCTTTTGTCAAAGAATTAAAGTTAACAAAGATAGAGGCAAAGGCGAAGACGAATGGCTGACAATCAGAACAACCAAAACTTGGCTCAACAGTTGGAAAATGTTGTCAATAATCCCATTCTAAGGGAGAATAATAGCATATGACCAATACGTGAATATGTTTCACCAATTTTATATGACTTTGTGTCTAGGATCATATATCTAACTCCCGATGGGACTAGATTTGAAATGAAATCTTTAATGTTACAAACGTTGCAAACTGTAGGGCAGTTTGGTGGAACTCGTAGAGAAGACCCCCACCACACTTAAAACACTTATTCTCATTTTATGATTCCTGGAATCACACCTGAAGCAATAAGACTATCTCTGTTTCCTTATTCTCTAAGGGATGATACTAAGCAATAGATGAGCTCTTTTGAACTCGGCAAGGTGACTACCTGGGAGAAGTTAATAGAAAAATTTATGCAAAAGTATTTGCCTCCAACTGTCAATATAAGGAGACGAAGAAAAATCATGAACTTTGAACAAGGAGATTTTGAAACTTTAAGTGATGTGTGAGAGAGGTCTAAAGGGTTAGTAAAAAATTGTCCAAACCATGGGCTACCTCTCACAGTTCAAATAGAGACATTCTACATTGGCCTGAATAAACCTTCCCAAATGGCAGCAGATTCAGCTGCCACAGGAGGCATCATGATGAGGTCTTAATTCTAGATCGCATAGCCAAACACAACATGGAATAGGCAGATGAGTCGCAATCGAAAGATAAAGTCAAAAGCCAGGAATGATAAACAATGACATAACAACCAACCTAGCAAGGCAATTGACCACCATGGCAAACATGCTAAATAATTTAACCACGAAAACGTAGCTCAAACGTAGAATGTTCATCAAATCGATGTGTAAGGGCAACCCATGATTAGTTATGTAGGTTGCAAAGAGCCACATTCCTTTTATGTCTGTCCACAAAATCCACAAACAGTTTGCTTTGTGAAAAGTAACTCATTCTCTAACACATACAACCTAAGATGGAGAAACCATCTTAACTTCTCTTGGGGAGGTCAACAACAAAACCAAGATCAGTCTAGTATGTCGCAACAGCACAGGCAGGGTCACCCACCTAGATTATAGCATGTACAACAACAATAACAACTTCAACCATCTCACAATAAAGGTACCAACATGTCGAGTTCCTCATCTCCGCGTGAAGTTTTGTTGAAAGAATACATCGTTCAGAACAACGTAATGTTGAAAAGTCAGGCGTCGTCAATTAGAAATTTGGAGATGCAAGTAGGGCATATTGCTAACAAGCTGAAGAACAGGCTACATGTCACCCTGCCAAGTAATACTGAGGCCCCAAGACACAACAACAATGACAAAGAGCAGTGTCAAGCTGTGACACTGCAAAGCGAGAGACCTCTAGTTGATGAGAAGAGAAAACCCAGAGAAGATTGCCTTCAATCACACATGAACAACCATCTCTGATGACCAACACATCTAAACAAACTGGAGAAGGGAAAGTACCTAACTCTACAAACCATTCTCCAATGAGCACCTCCAACGCAAAGGGAACACTTGACATGTGTCCAACTACATCGTTCCCTCGATGCTTGCATAAGAAAAATGATGAAAAGCGATTCAAGTGTTTCCTGCACATTCTCAAACAGTTACACATCAATATTCCACTAGTTGAGGCATTGAAACAGATGCCAAGTTATGTTAAGTTTCTGAAAGATATTCTATCAAAGTAAAGAAGGATTAATGAGTTTAAAATCATGGCATAAACCTAGGAATACAATGTGTTGTTTAAGAGAAATCTTCTAGAAAAATTAGCAGATCCTGGCAGTTTTACCATCTCTTGTTCAATTAAGGGAATTGATGTAGGGCATGCACTTTGTGACATAGGCACTAGCATTGATAAAGTAAACATGCAAAACATGGAATCTAACAAAATTATTAAGCACTCTAATTACATTAATTTAAATAACAAGCATGCAAACTCATAGTTTCAAAATAATAGGGTTTCAGTTTTTCTACCTTTGTAGATTTTCACTTAATCCTTGCAAGCTATATGAAATTGACCTTCAATCTCTTCAGTAGACCACTAGAGTGTCTTCTCTACTAATCACAGTCTTGGATTGAGTGGTGGAACTCTTAACTGAAAGGGAATTTAAAGTGGTTTGGAAAGTGGTTTGGTGGAACTCTTCAGCAGAATTTTTCTTCAAAATCAGTTGCATTCCCTTAATTCTGATCAAGTCAGAAGTATTTATTCAACTTAAACATGCAAGCACTTAATTAATGAGCCAATTGCACATCAAAAGGCACTAACAAAGTGGGCTAGGTGTTAGTTTATGGAAAAATCCACTCAAAACTAAAAATTTGGGACAAATCCACTATTTAATCAAAATTTCAAATTTCATTTAATTAAATTAAACACAAATTCAATTTCTGGAATTGAATTTACAATTTGAAATTAATTTAATTTAAATAATTAATTAAACAAATTAAATTAATAAAACACCTAGTTCAAATATGAATCTCTATTCATGTCATCAATATTTAAATCATTATTTAAATATATTGAACTCTCCAAATACGTTTAATTTCAATAAATTTAAACGTTAATTACATGAATATAATTATCCAAACCCTAAATTTAATTTGAACATTTCAAATTCACTCAATATAATCCAAGATTTAATCTTTTACGAGCTAGTAGAGAGGCCTTATGGACCTAAAAATCACGAGTTCCAATAGAAGATTAATTGGCTAAACTCTTTAAGCTGAATTAATCAATCGTTAACTACCGAGACATACAACTATAACTCAGTACTTGCACTCTCCTCACTGTAGATATATTTATATCCATTTGATTTAACCATAATCAGTAAGTCGATCCTTCATAGATCTTTCATATTTACAACTAGGTCAAAATTACTGTTCTACCCATGTAAATACATCCTGCTCCTTAAGTCTCCATTGATCCTCTATTAAACAATTGGTTTATAGTCCAACTAATAAACCACATCCCTCTCTGTCATGAGAGAGTGGGGCTTCTTTGTTCAAGTCTAGGAACCAGTACATAAGGGAACAACTTATCTGCTAACCCTAAGACGGGTAGGAGTGAATTTCTTCTTGCAGGACTATGTCTCCAGTTATCTATACGGTTTGATCCCCAAAATGGGAGGCTTATTGAGTGGTGATGTTGAACCACGCTCACCTATGCAGATCAAAGGATAATCCCAAATAAACATGAGTTCATAGTTAGCTCAAGATTAATTCGGGTTACCTTAGTTCATTGATTTGAAATAGTCAGTTTTAACAGTAAACGGTTATTATAAAAAAAGTGACTACTTCGTGGTCTGGTCTTATGCAAACGTCTTTTGCATAGGATGTCTCCACTCGCATGTCTCCACATGAACGATTTTGGGATCACATCGTTTGTATCAATATACAAAGTGGATTGCATCCATAATGTCCCCAAGATGAGGTGCCCAACCTTATCCATATACTTATGGACCTTTTTAGGTATATACTAAAACTTGATCCTCTTTCATGTCTACATAAAGTTTAAGTATTCATACTATAGTTGTGGGTTTGTTTATTAGATTTTATAACAGAAGGCAATTTCAATAACAACTTTATTGAATGAAGTCTCAATAATACTTTTATTGCAAAATAGAATATATTTAAAAATTATGAACTGCGAGTTAGGACATTCCCAACAAACTTCCACTTGGACCAAAACTCCAATGAGTTACAAATATTTACAAATATACAATGTTGAGAAAGAGAGAGAGAAAATACAATAAACTAGAACGTCTAAATTCCCTTGACATTCTCCCACTTGCCCTAGATTTATGAAGCTCATAGTCCAAGTCCGACCAGGTGACCCTCAAACACTTTAGTCATGAGGGCCTTCATAAATGGATTAACAAGATTATCTTCAGAGGCTATTTTCATGACTATCACGTCTCCTCGGTTTACTATCTCTCTGATGAGATGGTACTTTTGCTCGATGTGTTTTCTGGTTTATGGCTTCTAGGTTCCTTTGAGTTGGCAACTGCTCCACTGTTATCACAATACAGGGTGATCGGTAGATGCATATCTGGAACCACTTTTAAATCAGTCAGGAATTTTCTGAGCCATACTACTTCTTTAGTTTCTTCACATGCAGCTATGTATTCAGCTTCCATAGTAGAGTCAGCAATGCAACTCTACTTGATGCTCCTCCACACGATAGCTCCTCCATTTAGAGTAAATACTGGTCCCATAGTAGATTTTGTAGAATCTACATCGACCTGAAAATAAGAATCAATGTATCCCGTAAGGATCAAATCCTTAGGACCAGACACGAGCATATACTCCATCGTTCTCTGAAGATACTTGAGGTTGTTCTTAACAGTAGTCCAATGGCTGTTTCTAGGGTTGGACTGAAACCTGTTGACTATTTTGACTCCAAAGCATATGTCTGGACATGTACACAACATAGCATACATCAAGCTCCCGACTGCTGATGCATAAGTAATTCTTTTCATTCCCTCAACTTTTTGAGGTGTCTTAGGACACCGTTCCTTAGACAAATGAATTTCGTATCTAAAAGGCAGCATATCCTTTTTGAAAATTTTCATATCATATCTTGACAACATTTTGTCAATATAAGATGTTTGAGATAGTGCTAGCGTTCTATTATTGCGATTTCAAACAATTTGTATTCCAAGTGAAGGAAATCTAAACATCGAGATCCAGTGAGCGGAAGAAGATCATTCCAAATCCCATTGAGAAAGAACACAAACAATTACAGTCTAAACAAAAACGATTATGCATATACTATAAATTACAACATACTTCTTATAAATGATGAAAAAGGGATAGAGTATGCAAACCTTTGAAGAACTATTTGTTCAAGTATCCTTCGATCAATCTCTAACGCATCCACAAAAGTACTCGAATGCAACGATCAGTACAGCCAACAACACGAATCAAAGAATCCTCAATCACTATCGAGACCAACTCAATCCTCTAACCTTGAACGGAACTAGAACACCACCACAAGAGTTATCTTGGTATTCTTGGGGTGAAAATTCAAGAGTTGTGGGCTCTGTGTGACTTTGGATAAAGGAAAGGAGGAGGTAGACGATCGAGTAGACGATTGAGTAAGTGGGAGATTTATGAAGTCTATCGTATAGAATAGATACTCGATCGTTTAGTAAAAAGAAGCCTATTGTATGACTTTGCTACTCGATCATGTAGCAACGAGTAACAAGTAACTATCGTATAGTAAACTCGGAACTCGATCGTTTAGTCTCTATATGCTATTGTTTAGTAAAACGCTTTAGCTTTTCTGTGAGATCAATCTGAATGAATTATCCATCTGATTTTTTTTGGAAAACCATTTTTCTTTTATCACATAGTTACCATAACCGTTTTAAAAACCTCCCACTCAATTCGATTTTTAAAGAAAAAGGAAAATTATCATACAATTAATATATTATAAATAAATATGATAACCAACTTATCATATTATATTTATAACCTATAGTTTTAATATTTCATCATATGAAACATATAAACCATAGTTCTTTTTTATATTATGGTATTTAATATAAATCATATTTATATTAATTCCTCCAATTAATGTATCTAATACGTCACATCAATTATATCACATATAATTGAATTAATTTAATTATATCATATATAATTAAATTTTATCTTGTTAATTTGAACACTTCAAATTAACCCAAAATCTTATTCTCAACTTGAACCCATTGAGCTACCAAGGGGATCTTATGAACCTGTAGTTTGAAGCTTCAATAGTATGTGAATAATTGACTAAACTCTTTAATCACGAGATCCATCATCCGTTAACTGTTGGCCACTCCATTAAAGACCGACAGTTGAACTCTTCGCACTATAAATATATTTCTGTGTCCATTGGATATAACCAGTCAACAGTGCGATGACCCTTCACAAATCGCTCGTAAGTACAGCTTGACTAATTTACCATTTTGCTCCTGTAGTTATATATAACTTCTTAGGTACCACTGATTCCTTTAACGAACAATAAGTCATAGTCCTATTATGACTAAGTCCTCTCTTCCAAAGAGAGGGTGTGGCCACTATGTTCAAGACCTGGAATCAGCTATTAAGGGAGCAATTTATCTACTTACCCCTACTTCGGGGAAGGAGTGAATTCCGTCTTGTGTAGATGAGTTCCCAACTCCCCTATCAGAAAAATCCCCAAAATGATAGCCTTGTTGAGTTGGTAATTTGGTCACTCTCACCCATACAAATCAAAGGAACACCCTCATGAGCAGGAGTTCCCAACTCACTTAGGATTAAGGTCATGTCACTTATGGTCATCTTAGTGAAATGTAAGTCTCAATTATCAACGACGTTATATAAAGAGACTAATCATCTTGTGGTTTGGTCTTATACAAACTCTTTATATAGGATACCCCGCTCGCATGTCTCCACATAAATGGTCAGGATCAGATCATTTGTAGTACTTTACAACAATTGTAACATCTACAAAGCGGGTCATAACCGTTATGTCACCAGGATAAGGTATCCCTCTTTTATTCTTATACTACAGACCATTTAGGTTATTACTTAAGGCATGATCCACTTTTATGTCTCCACATACATGCTTAAGTTACATAAAATAACCACGGATCTTAGTTTACTAGATTGAGCAAATGTGATAACTTGTAGAAATACAATTTATTTATACTGTTTTATTTAGATATTGCAGCCAAAAAGAAGAAAAGTTGCATCGATAGTATGGAAATTGGCTATGAAATGCGAGAATTATAAATTGTTGTCAATACACCCACTGATGCTATTGCGATGGTAGAAAAGAATGTTTCAAGTCTGTTTTGCAGGAAATCAAGTCAACGCATGTGTTCATGGCTCAAAGATAAACTGAACAACGCATCTACGTCGCATTGCGCCAGTCAATCAATAATGAAGAGATGATCAACGCAATGACGGCGCATGCGACAATCGATCAAGAGCTTTGCGATCAACGCAACTTCAACCGCATGTGGTAATAAAAAAAAACACCGCATGCGGGCAAACGATCAAAGATGTAAAGAGCAACGCAATTGCGGAGGATTCTGACACGTGTACAGTTGACTGTTGTGCATTACTGACGGGATTGATTACGTAACAGAAGGAATATTCACTCCACCATTTCAGGAACCACCTTAACAATAAAGTGGGGACCACAATGTAAAGAGTCAAAGCTTCGCTTATAAATAGCTACCACAATTCCATTGAAGAGATATACTGGATACGAGAGAATTGATACTTGTATATACTTGATAAGGGAGACTTGAATACTGATTGGAGAGAGAGACTGGTTGAGCGATTAATCAGAGTAGATCCAGGAAGAATCAAGAGACAAGGCCGAGAGGTGAGTCTTTGAGCAAAGAATCCTTTCAATCCCCGCCGTTGAAGCTCTATACAAAGGTCACTTCTACCAGACGAGCAAGCCTGAGAGGGAAGCTCTTCTCTTCATCCATTCCTATGCCGGCAAGCAAAACCTCCATCCAGATTTGTTTCAAGATGTTACACTCCTCTGTATTTGTTTCTATTCTGTTTTCATCACTTGTACTCATCTTCTTTACTCTATCATTCACACCATGTATCAGATGCTTGATCTTAGTATTAATTGTTATGATCATTTCCATCATCATCTCTCTGTCTATTTCCGTTCATCTATGATTCACTTTCTCCATGATGTTTTCTTAATTCCCAGGGTAATTAATAAGAATTAAGTAAGTAAATTAATATGTGTTAGGGAATTAATTTTGTTTGCTAAAGCATGCTAGACGACGTCTTTACCTGTGAGAACAGAAGTGAATATGTCATTCCGCCTATCGAGAGAGGTTTGGAAGAATGTGTTAACTAAAGCAAAAAGTACTTCCAGAGATGGAAGCAACCTTGCATTCATCACGTTCATCCTTGTTTCACCATAGAGATATGGGAACGCGGCCGATCACCGAGAGCTGTACATCCAGGGAAAGCGGAACCTTAGTTACATCTTTAACGCAATTAACAAACTTGCGATGTTCTTACTAATTATTCTTTCTATTTTTGATTCATACATAAAGACTTGCCATCACATGCCACGATCCTTTGTATAACTTCACAGTCAGTCTCGAACTCAGTATCATGTATCATGAATCTTGTATCTTGTATCATAATAGTTTAGGACTTTACTTTTATCGCATATTTATTTTATCAACACAATTTATTTTTATCGCAATTTAAATTCATGTACAAACCAAATCTTTTATTAATTGTAAAACCGGTTGCATATATCACGAAAGTAACACATTAAAGAAAACAATCCCTATGTTAGACCTCAGATTACTCTGAGAAACTTGCGTTGGAATTATACTTGGTTTCAGCGCAAGGAAACTTGTGACAACGCATTATTCCATAGCATACTACAAGCATATAGTTGACAACGTATATATTTAGAAGTAGTAATGCATAACACAGCATACACTCCATTTCCATCTTTATGTCATCAAGTTTATGGCAACATGAGCTTGTTGTTCAATCATCCATATTCATATTTGTTCGCATGCTGTAAGTAATAAGAAATACAATATTTTCCAGTGTTACAAGTTTTATGGCATCGTTGTCGGGGACTGGTAATGGTTAGTGTTGAGTACGTTTGTGATATTTTGCAGGATAGATCTCTTTGTACTGACTATTTATCGCGAAGAGCAGTTTGACGGTTTATGAGTACTGGAGTGATCCAAAAATTCTAAGCTGACCTAGAGATCAGGTGTATTTTTCGTGAAAGAGCACATCAGGACCGAATTAAGCGGAAAGAAAACATGGCTAATCATAACGAGGCACCCGAAGGAAATCAAAAGGAAAATTGGCCAGCGCAAGACCTTGTATTTCTTGCTGCCGACTGCAACATCCTAATGAGGAACTATGCGGTGCCGAATTTTTATAACTTTTCGCCTGAAATTTCAAAACCTATGTTGAGAAGAATACAAGCTTTGAGATGAGGCCGATTATTTTGCAAATGATCCAAAATGCGGGGCAATTTAGAGGTTTACAAGAAGAAGACCCGCATGCTCATTTGACGAGCTTTGTAGACATGTGCAGTCCATTCTCTATACCTGGTGTGACTCTAGAAAAACTTAGATTTTATCTCTTCCCGTGTACACTGCAAGATGAAGCAAAGAGATGGGCTCAGTCACTGAAGCCAGATGAAATCAATGCATGGGATTAGTTGGTTGAAAGGTTCATGAATAAATTCTTCCCTCTAGCAGTCAACGCAAGGAGACGGAGGGATGTGTTGAATTTCAAACAGAAGGATTATGAAATTTTCCTTTTAGAGGTAGAAGTGACTTAGTATCGTAGGGAGAACACTCCGATCCTAGTTAGCAAATACGACGAGTAGTGGGGTCCTGAGCTAAGCCTTGGCTAAACCTTGGAAATCTTAGTGCCATAATGCCTTTCAAATCCTCCTAGCCATTATCCGACTGCAATAATTCTTGCTAAGAAGAACGCCCATGTTGTGGCAATTCCTGAGGGGGGGATAAATCAAGATAATTTTGAATCAGTGCTCTCGATTTTTTTTCATCCTTTTCTAAGTTTCACTCGGCTCCTTTATGGAAGATGGATAAATTCCTAAATATAAGATGTAAACAAAAAAAAAAATGCCACCCATAACATCTATGTCAGCCTTTCCGTCTGAATGCATTCAAAAGGACCTGCTTTATAGATGATCCCTATACAAGAGAAGATTATAACAATCTTTCCAGGTATTTATTTTGTTCCCTATTTCTATTTAAAATAATCCTTAGGAAAAGTATTTTGTTTCCGCCGAGCTAAAAAACGATGTCGACGTCTCTAGTAAACCAAAGACATTGTTTAATAGCTATTTTGTTTTGCTTCAATCTCCCTTATACAAAGAAAAAATTGAAGATTTAGTTACGATTAGAAAAAATTCCACCATTATCCATGGATCCCTTATTCCTTCAATTGGAAGTATTGATCCAATTCAAGAAAATTATGTTTCATAATTTCATGATCCAATTCAAGAAAATTATGTTTCGTAATTTCATGATCCAATTCAAGAAAATTATATTTCGTAATTTCATGATCCAATTTTTTCAATTTCGATCTGATTTTTGGATACAAATCACGAGAAATATTTTTCCTCGAATCTTTCATCGAGAGGTAAAGGATTAAATCCTTTTAAGAAATAAAGTTTTTGATCGGAATATTAATCAAACCGAAGGATCCCTTAACTATTAAGGGAATTGAATCATTATGGTGGCAAGGAAAAGGGAATGGAAAGGTTGCTCAATCAGGAATTCCCTGACTCTTGATCTAGCTTCTTCCCTGCAACTTAGAGTACTTATTTATTATCGTATTATAAGAAAAGTGCTTTCAAAAAAGAACAAAAGGCCTTGGACACGTAATGGATCTTGAAGGACTATTTTTGTTGGTTGGTTAATTGGTCACATTTTCTTCATGAAATGGGTTGGATTGATATTAGTCTGGATACAACAAAATAATTCTATTAGATCTAATGTACTTATTAGATCTAATAAGTAGCTTGTGTCAGAATTGAGAAATTCTATGGCTCGAATCTTTAGTAGTATTCCCTCGGCTCAGGATTAGAAAGGCACTCCAATTCGATTCAAAGTTTTTTAAGAAATCGATCTCTAAAAAGACAAGAGTTAGACAAATCTCGAGATCAACAAAGGAAGCTTGCTTAATCGTCCACTTAAAATCCTCAGACATGACAATCGATCTATGGAGTAATTACTTAGAAGTACATTTTGTGCAACAACCCTTCCTACTCCCAGTTATTCAATCATTTGATAACCAGAGTCATTCTTTGATAAATGATCACTATGAGTAAGACTCAATAGAATTTGATCAATCCTTTTTTCTGTCGTTAAGGTGGCAAGAAGCATAGTAATTACAGACTCATTTCATGTTGTAACACCATTAGTACGTACAGGAGTTCAACGATGAAGATAGACAAAAAATTGATTTTTTTTTTTGTTCATTAAGATAATTCCAAGGATTATCGAATTCATCATAAGAAAGTTTTTCTATTGTGAACAAAGATATCTGTTGCTTTCATTTCTTTATTGAGATTGAAATCAAGTTCTTTAAAAAGGGGGTTGGAAGAGAAATCCGATCTCCACTCTCTCAAAGAAATATGAAGCTATAAATAGGATATAGAAACCTCACATATACATGCGCACAAGTTTTTTGAATCGTTCGGACTTGGTAAAGGTTGTCGCAGCACCTATAGTAGGACAGAAGACTTATTGTGATAAGCGGACTCCCATTCATTAGATAGAGGAGATCGCCAAGATTTCGTGATCCATTGCCGAACTTATTCCTTCCAATTCAATGGTACCACTATTTTTTGTTTTGGATCTTCCAAATCATTCCCGGGGGAGGTCCGGACCCATTTTTTCTGATCCTTCGATAAAAAGATTCATTCTCTTCATAAAAACTCTGCTAAGTGGTAACACGATGTATAGAGTCTAACACCTGCCCGGTGCTGGAAGATCGGAAGGAGAAGTGTTATAAGCTTTGAATGGATACGAAAAAATAAAATTGGAATGAAAAGCGACCATTGTCTAATGGATACCAAAGTCACTGAATGGGTAAGTCGCCAATCCCTAAAACGGACTATGTAATGTACTTTATCTGCTGGGTTATGGGTGGGCATTTTACCAGAGGTTTCTATTGTATCAATCTACCCTTGTTTAATTCCTGTTGAAGCATATACTCGGGGGTTGGGTGCAGGGCGGACGATTTCAAAGTGGACTCTCATTCATTAGATAGAGAAGATCGCCAAGATTTGTGATCTGCTGCCGAACTTATTCCTTCCAATTCAACGAGTATTCTCAACATTATTACCTTGAAGAGGACTCGAACCTCCACGCTCTTTAGCACGAGATTTTGAGTTTCGCGTGTCTACCATTTCACCACCAAGCCATAGCAATGAACATCGGAATGATACTAGGAAAAATGGTCCAAAAGAATTCTCGATAGTAGTTCCATTGAATAACCCCCAGTAAAAAGAAAGATAAAATCTCAAATTTGGGATTTTTGCGGTGCGGGACAGCTAGGGGTAAAGCATTACTGGTATTGGAGTTCCGCCTGGGTGCGATTCAAACAAATTATGAAGAGCTGTTCGCATATCGGGATTCCCGATTGCATTTTGATGGAGACTTTTTACAATGGCTTGGATTTAACCAACGCAAGCAGTTGCTAATGCCTCCGCAGAGGAGGATTAATGGACAAATCATATATGGAAGCAAAGAGCATCTTAGAGATCGCATTTTCGCGAAATTCAGATGAATGGTGATACGAGTTTGAGGAAAAAGGTTTGGAGAAGGAGAGAGCAGGAAGTACCGTTGTAGTCAACTTATACAATGAACACCCTGGTAGACCAGATGACCATAATGACCTCGCTCGTGGAATCAGCGCAACAATGTGTTAACACACTGTTGGCCGCAATGAATTGCGTTCTATGTGAGAGAAGGACATCCAGCGGAAGTCTGCCGTGGAATCAGCAATCCGTATTACTCTGTCTACAAATGAACCGTCGGCAACACAACTCTGGTTGGTGGAATCACCAACTTTCAGTTGGACGGGAATCACAAACTAGGGGAGCCAAATGGATCATCAGAACAGTTATCAGGGGAATCGAGGCAACCCTCCGGTCTTCATTAATCAGGATCACAGCTCAGGAAATTTTCAAAGTATACAAACCCTATGACCAACCGTTTTTTTTTTTTTTTTTGACACCTCTTGCAGTACCTCGTCTCTGGAAACGTTGTTGAAACATTATATCGAGAAGAGCGAGGCAATAAGGCAATTGCAAGCTTCCTCCCTTAGAGAGCTGGAGGAGCAGGTTAAACTTAAGAATAAAATGCCTGGTACGTTGCCCAGCAGTTCGGGAGCATAGGGGCCACGCGGTAAAGAGCAATGTCAAGTAGTGACATTAAGAAGTGGCAAGACAATAGCCCCTATGCCATCTGTACCATATTCAATAACAAGACCAGTAGACTAACCACCAACGATGACCAATCAACCATTAATGACGGAATCACGTGTTCAAAAGTAAGTACATCTACAAGGGATGAATCTCAGCAAGACTTAAATTCAAAATCAACGCAACCTCCAGTTACTAAAACACAACAAGCATATGACCTCAATGAACAGCCAGCTGCACAGGAAGTACGGCGGGATCCTCCACCTTTCCCATCCAAGCTGAAGAAGAAAGATGATAGTAAGCAATTTAAGAGATTCTTGGATGTTCTCCGACAACTACACATCAATATTCCCTTAATGGAAGCTTTGGAGTAAATGTCGAGCTATGTGAAATTCCTCAAGGATATACTTGCTAACAAAAGGAAGATCGGGGAAAATGAAACAGTTGCATTAACATATGAGTGCAGTGCGCTGTTTCAAAACAACATCCCCACCAAAATGAAAGATCCCAGGAGTTTCACATTACCCTGCTCAATAGGAAGAAAGAAGGTTGGAAATGTGTTGTGTGATTTGAGGGCGAGTACAAACCTAATGCTCTTATCGATCTTCAAGAAGCTAAATATCGGCAACGCAAAACCAACCACAATTACATTACAGTTACCCGATAGATCAATAACGAATCCCGAGGGAAAAATAGAGGATGTACTCGTGCAAGTAGATAACTTTATCTTCCCTGT
This sequence comes from Benincasa hispida, assembly GCF_009727055.1. Classification (NCBI taxonomy): domain Eukaryota; kingdom Viridiplantae; phylum Streptophyta; class Magnoliopsida; order Cucurbitales; family Cucurbitaceae; genus Benincasa; species Benincasa hispida. The sequence goes on along the minus strand of NC_052357.1, from coordinate 12,568,457 downwards.
TGACTTTATCATATTAGATTATAAAGCTGACAGAGAGGTGCCTATCATCTTGGGTCACCCATTTCTTGCAACAGGGCGGGCACTGATCGATGTACAGAAAGAAGAACTTACTATTAGGGTTGACGATCAGCAAGTGAAGTTCAACGTTCTCAATGTGTCGAAATACCCGAGTGATATGAAGAATTGTCAATATGTTGAGGAATTGCAGGAAGAACCTTGGCACGAGCCCCTAGAAGAGTTGGAGGAAGAAGATTATGGAATCGGTGCAATGTAGGAGGAGAATTGCGCCACAATTCAAATTGAGACAGATTTTGAGACGATCAAGTTATCTGAACGAACAACGCAACGCACTAAGCTATCCTTAGAAGAACCACCAGTGTAGAGTTAAAGTCGTTGCCTGTGCACCTCAAATATGCTTACTTAGGAGGTAACAACACGTTACCGGTTATTATATCTGCCTCGCTGAGTAAAGTAAAGAAGGATGCACTTATTCAGATCCTGAAAAATAACGCAAAAGCCGTAGGATGGACCTTGGTGCATATTCGGGGGATCAGTCCTTCATATTGCATGTACAAGATTCGTCTTAAGGAAGGAAAATGGGATTTATAGAGAGACAACGTCGTTAGAACCCTACCATGAGGGAGGTTGCGAAGAAGAAATAGTGAAGTGGCTGGATGCAAGCGTCATTTACCCTATATCAGACAGCAGCTGGGTGAGCCCAGTGCAGTACGTTCCGAAGAAAGGGGGAATGACAGTTGTCACCAACGACAAGAATGAATTAAATCCCACAAGGACAACTATGGGGTGGAGAATCCGTATGAATTATCGCAAATTAAATCTGGCCACTAAAAAGGACCACTTTCCACTACCGTTTATTGATCAAATGTTAGACCGACTTGCTGGGAATGAATTCTTCTATTTTCTTGACGGCTACTCAAGGTACAACCAAATTGCAATTGCGCCGGAAGATCAAGATAAGACAACATTCACGTGCCCATTTGGCACATTCGCATTTCGTCGCATGCCGTTTGGACTATATAATGCACCAGGTACTTTCCAACGATGTATGATGGCGATATTTTCAGATTTCTTGGAGGAGCTCGCCAAGGTATTTATGGATGATTTTTCCGGTTTCGGCAATAATTATGACTCCTGTTTATCTAATCTTGAGAAATTCTAGAAGAGATGTGTGGAAACTAATCTTGTTCTGAACTGGGAGAAATGCCACTTTATGGTTGAAGAAGGAATTGTACTAGGTCACAAAATATCGAAGGCAGGATTGGAAGTTGATCAAGCAAAAATCAATGCGATTTCCAAGCTACCACCACCATTAAATGTGAAAATGCTTAAGATTTTTCTGGGACATGCGGGGTTTTATCGAAGATTTATCCGCAACTTTTCTCAGATCGTAAGACCCTTAAGTGCACTCCTTGAGGCTGACCGTGAATATGATTTTGATGGTGCGTGCACTGAAACATTCCACACGCTGAAGAATGCACTCATCACCGCACCCATTCTGATTGCGTCGGATTGGACGCAACCATTTGCGTTGATGTGTGATGCCAGCGGATATGCAGTGGGCGTAGTCTTGAGTCAGTGCAAGGACAAGGTATTGCATCCTATCTATTATGCTAGCAAAACGTTGAATGATGCGCCGGAGAATTATACAACCACAGAAAAAGAAATTTCGACAATACTTAATTGGAATAAACGTTGTGGTGTATGCTGATCATTCTGCGATCAAATATCTTATGACAAAGAAGGATGTGAAACCGAGACTGATACGGTGGGTGTTACTCCTGCAAGAATTTGACCTAGAAAGTAAGGATCAGAAAGGCAACGAGAACCAAGTCGCTGATCATCTGTCAAGTTAGAAAATTGCGAGGTTCAGCAGAAAGAAAGAGATATTGAAGAAAGATTCCCTGATGAGTTGTTGATGTCGGTATGCGTTAATATTCCCTGGTATGCGGACATTGTAAACATCATCATTTGCGGCCAAATACCAGAAGACTACACATACCAATAGAAGAAAAAGTTGAGACATGACGTCAGGTTTTATTTTTGGGACGACCCCTTCTTGTATCGACTTGGACCTCATCATATTTTACGTCGATGCGTTCCTGAGCATGAAGTCAAGCACATTTTGGACCTTTTTCACGAGTCTCCTTATGGAGGACATTTTGGGGGGTAGCGGACCACCACAAAAGTTCTACAGAGTGGCTATTTCTGGCCAACACTATTCAAGGACGCCCATGCCCATGTTGTACAGTGCGATAGATGCCAGAGAACGGGCAACATGTCTAGAAGAAATGAAATGCCTTTGACGTCAATCTTGGAGATTGAATTATTTGATGTTTGGGGAATCGACTTTATGGGGCCATTTCCACCGCCAAAAGGTCATCAATACATCCTGGTCAGGTTGATTATGTATCGAAGTGGGTTGAGGCCATCGCATGTGCTAAGAATGATGCGGCCACGGTGGCGAAGTTTCTCAAGAAGAATATCTTTGCCCAATATGGAACCCTCCGAGCTTTAATCAGCGATGAAGGCTCACATTTCATCAACCGCATAATCACCAACCTGTTGAAAAAATTTAACGTCAGCCATAGAGTTGCAACCGCTTATCACCCACAAACTAATAGGCAGGCATAGATTTCTAACAGAGAGATCAAAACTATCTTTGAGAAGGTAGTTAGTACCTCCAGGAAGGATTGGTCACCCAAGCTCGATGAAACGTTGTGGACATATAGGACTTCCTTTAAAACTCCAATCGGCATGTCCCCATATGCTCTGGTCTTCAGAAAAGTTTGTCATCTGTCTCTCGAGTTGGAACACAAGGCAATGAAGGCATGCAAGAAGCTGAACTTTAATCTAGAAAGTGCGAGGAAAGTCCGGAAGTTGCAATTGAACCAGTTGGTCGAGTGGCGAATGAACGCCTACGAAAATGCCAAGCTCTATAAGGAGAAAACCAAGAAATGGCATGATGACCGCATAAACAACCGAACATTCGTTGAAGGTCAACAAGTATTACTGTTTAACGTGCGTTTGAGATTGTTTCTAGGGAAGTTGAAGTTCCGTTGGTCTAAACCATTCCGCATCAAGACCATCTTTCCCCATGATGCAGTGGAACTAACAACTGAAGACGGGAGCAACGCATTTAAAGTTAATGGTCAACAAATTAAACCTAACCTTGGGGATGATGTGGATCGACGTATGTAGACCAACGACTTTAACAAGCATGATTAACTACTTGCGGAGGATGCTATTGCGGTAACTATGAAAAAATTCTTTCAATCAGCATCCCTATATCTATATTTAATTGCTTTCTTTACAGCTTTCATTTACTACTTCCTAAATTGCGTTATTTACTGCTTATTAGAATTAGCCTTTAATGCTTTATGTATTTTCATGTCATGTTTAATTTCGTTAATTTATATGCATTAGTAGCGCTATTCTTAAAATTTTTTGAATGACTGAATAAAACAATGAACACCGCAAAGTCTTTTCGACTTGCATTAGTGATGAGTTAAAAAAAGGAAAAATAAAATTTGGTATGCAACGCGATGATGGGTGCATTTTGTGATAACAAGATACACTTTGCGTCCATTCTACCCAAATGCATTGCATTGATGGATGTGTTGCGCTCGTATGTATTGTTAGCCCGTCCTTAGCGAAAACGCCCTATGTTGAGGTAGTGTTGCGCTGGTAGAAGTACCGTGCGCTCGTCCTCTAGAAATGCGTTGAGTTAAGGGGTGTGTTGCGATGATACATGCGTTGTTACCCGTCCTCTGCAAATATGTATTTGTGTTAATGGAAGCATGGTGTTAATTTTTAATCGTGCACCCGTTTGAATCAAATACAAAAGACAACTTCTTTCATTATTTTTCTTTGTGTAGAAGCTAATTCTTCGATTCTTTGTACATGATAAAAAAATTTATATTGCGTTAATTGTAATTCCTTGTATACTTAGTTAATTTTTAATACAATTAAGTAGCAATTCTTTCCCTATGCCTTAGCCTCTTCTTTATCATCCTTTGTCATTATATGCGATATTCTTGATCTTTTATTTTGCGTTATTCATTGTGCTGCCATGATGAGCTATATGCATACACTTAGTAGCATTTCCCACACTTTGTATTTTCTGACTAACACTTAGTTAATTCGTGGCTATAGCACTATTTTACCTTTTATCCTTCAAAATTCTGCTCAAACCTTCTTTTCAAAATTTTGTCTAAGTGTTTGTCCAAACAACGCAATGAGAACCTTGCGCTTCTCTAAATTTGAGGGTAGGGAAGGTCTGAGCAGATGCGATCAAGTAAATGCAGTCATTAAAAAAATGCGTTCATTATTATAAAAAAAAATTGTTTTCATACAAAACTCCAATGTCAGTGCAAGGAAAATCCCAAAACAATCCCAACCTGATACGAGTTAAGTCGTGAAAGGAACCTGCTCGTAGTTGGATGTTCGTATGAAAACCGTGGGAGCAAGCCAAAACGAAGGTGGGTTTCCAAGAACGACACAATATGAAAAGAGAAAAAAATGAGAAGAAGAAAAATAAAAGAATATAAGAGACAACTCCTCTCATCAGCAAGAGTTATACTTAGTTAAAATTCAAGAGTTAAAGTGAGATTGGCGCACACCGTAGTTGGATGTTCGCATGACACCCGTGGGAACAAGTCAAAGTGAAGAGTGTAACCATGATCAACAGTCTCTAAATGAATGACGTAAATTTGACCATCGCATCCAAGACACATCAAGTTGTTTTTGCAAGAAGAGGTAAACATTCTTTTTAAAACTAGAAAAGCATTTTTGAGTAGAAATTTGTTGTATAGAAGAATAAAGTAAGGCTTTGTTATGAATTATCAAGGATAGAAGGAAATTACGTTGTTAAGTAATGTTACCTAGATGGAGCATTCGGAGCAACCAATCAACGCAAAATTTAGAATAAGAATTGAGCAATATTGCCTTAGTAGAAGATATGCTTGAGGACAAGCATATATCTAAATTTGGGGGTGTGATAACTTGTAGAAATACAAGTTATTTATACCATTTTATTTAGATATTGCGGCCAAAAGAAAGAATTTTGCGCGATAGTATAGTATGAAAATTGGCTAACGAAATGCGAGAATTATAAATTGTTGTCTATACACCCACTGACGCCATTGTGATGGTAGAAAATCAATGTTTCAAGTCTGTTTTAGCAGGAAATCAAGTCATCGCATGCGTTCATGCTCAAAGATAAACTGAACAACGCATCTATGTCGCATTGCACCCGTCAATCAATAATGAAGAGACAATCAACGCAATGACGGCGCATGCGACAATCGATCAAGGCTTTGCGATCAAACGCAACTTCAAACCGCATGCGGTAATAAAAAAACAACACCGCATGCGGGTAAACGATTAAAGATGTAAAAGGCAACGCAATTGCGGAGGATTCTGACTCATGTACAGCTGACCGTTGTACATTACTGACGGATTGATTGCGGTAACAGAAGGAACATCCACTCCACCATTTCAGAAACTACCTTAACAATAAAGTTGGGGACCACAAATGTAAAGAGTCAAAGCTTCGCCTATAAATAGCTTATGCAATTCCATTGAAGAGATATACTGGATACGAGAGAATTGATACTTGTATATACTTGATAAGGGAGACTTGAATATTGATCGGAGAGAGCGATTGGTTGAGCGATTAATCAGAGTAGATCTGGGAAGAATCAAGAGACAAGGCCGAGAGGTGAATCTCTGAGCAAAGAATCTTTTCAATCCCCACCGTTGAAGCACTATACGAAGGTCACTTCTACCAGACGAGTAAACCTGAGAGGGAAGCTCTTCTCTTCATCCATTCCACACGCCGGCAAGCAAAACCTCCGTCCAGATCTATATCAAGACGTTGACACTCCTTTGTATTTGTTTCTATCTCGTTTTCATCACTTGTACTCGTCTTCTTTACTCTATCATTCACACCATGTATCAAACGTTTAATCTTAGTAGTAATTGTTATGATCATTTCCAATATCATCTCTCTGTCTATTTCCGTTCATCCATGATTCACTTTCTCCATGATGTTTTCTTAATTCCTTGGGTAATTAATAAGAATTAAGCAAGTAAATTAATATGTGTTAAGGAAATAATTTTGTTTAGCTAAAACATGCTAGACGACATCTTCACCTGTGAGAGCATAAGTGAAGACGCCATTCTGCCTATTTAGAGATGGTTGGAAGAATGCGTTAACTAAAGCAAGAAGTACTTCCGGAGATGGAAGCAACCTTGCATTCATCAAGTTCATCCTTGTTTCACCATAAAGATATAGGAACGTGGCCGATCACCGAGAGGTATACGCCCAGGGAAAGCGGAACCTTAGTTACATCTTTAACGCAATTAACAAACTTGCGATGTTTTTACTAATTATTCTTTCTATTTCTGATTCATACATAAAGACTTGCCATCGCATGCCACGATCCTTTGTATAACTTCACAGTCTGTCTCGAACTCAGTATCATGTATCATGAATCTTGTATCTTGTATCATAATAGTTTAGGACTTTACTTTTATCGCACTTTTATTTTATCAACACAATTTATTTTTATCGCAATTTAAATTCATGTACAAACCAAATCTTTTATTAATTGTAAAACCGGTCGCATATATCACGAAAGTAACACATTAACGAAAACAATCCCTATGTTAGACCTCAGATTACTCTGAAAAACTTACGTTGGAATTATACTTGGTTTCAGCGCAAGGAAACTTGTGACAATGCATTATTTCATAGCATGCTACAAACATATAGTTGACAACATATATATTTAGAAGTAGTAATGCATGACACAGCATACACTCCATTTCCATCTTTACGTCATCAAGTTTATGGCAACATGAGCTTGTTGTTCAATCATCCATATTCATATTTGTTCGCATGCTGTAAGTAATAAGAAATACAACATTTTTCAGCGTTACAAAATGCTTATAAAACAATACTTATTTTATTAATAACAATATGTTCACAAAGTGTTTACAAACTACGAGACTGCCAGGAGAATTAGAACGCCAATCCCAACAATCTCCCACTTGTCATAATGCCTTAGGAGACTAATGTACAATACAAAAATAGTGCAATATACAATAAACTAGGGCATACTCTATACCTCAGTATCATCTCCTACTTGCTTTAGACAAGGTGCCGCATGTCCTGTAGACACAGACTCTCCAGATGACCCTTGAACACTTTAGTCGTGAGAGCCTTTGTAAACGGATCAGCAACATTGTGCTCCAATGTGATCTTCGTGGCTATCATATCATCGCGATGCACAATATCCCTCATCAAATGATACTTTTGTTCTATGTGTTTGACTCTTCAGTGACTCCGAGGTTCCTTTGAATTTTCCATAGCCCCGCTGTTATCACAATAGAGTGTGATTGGCAAAGATATATTTGGAATAACTTCCAAATCGGTAAGGCACTTCCTAAGCTAAACAACCTTTTTAGCAGCTTCGCAAGCACTACACATTCAGCTTCCATAGTGGAGTATGTGATGCATCCCTGCTTGATGCTTCACCGTACTACAACCCCTCCATTCAGAGTGAACACTGACCCTAATGTCGATTTCCAAAAATCTCTATCAATCTAGAAGTCAGAGTCTGTGTATTCTGTAAGGATCAAATCCTTATCTTCATACACGAGCATATAGTCACTCGTTCTCCAAAGATACTTGAGGATCGTTTTGACTACCGTTTAGTGATCTAATCCTGGATTGGATTGATATCGTCTGACAATCCCTACTGCATAGTAAATATCAGGTCTAGTACATTACATTGCATACATGAGGCTTCCAATAGCCGATGCATAGGGAATCCATCTCATTTCCTCAACCTCTTAAGGTGTCTTAGGACAATGTTCCTTAGACAAAACAATTCCATGCTTGAAAGGTAATAAACCACTTTTGAAATTCTGCATCAAGTACCTGATCAACATCTTGTCAATGTACAATACCCGAAACAAGGCCAACCTTTTGGTCTTACGATCCCTTATAATTTGGATCCCTAGAATAAATCGCACCTCTCCTAAATCTTTCATTTGGAATTGGGTGGCTAGCCATTTCTTAATGTCAGTCAGAAAACCTACATCATTCCCAATTAGTAGGATATCATCCACATATAGCACATGGAAAGCTACTGAGCTGTTGATGATTTTCTTGTAAATACAAGGCTCATCAACATTCTGATCAAAGCCAAATGATTTGATCGCACTATCAAATCTAATGTTCCAAGATCTAGAAGCTTGTTTCAGTCCATAAATGTGAAGGAACTCTTGTTAAAGAGAACCTATGAGCGAAAGCACGATCGATCCAAATTCATTGTGATAGAATTACGAGCATTTATAAACATACAAACTAGTTATGCATCTATTAACAAATTATGGTATGCTTTAGAAATTAAATACAAAAAAGAGTGGGAGATTTACCTTTGAAGAACTCTTCTTTCACAGGTCTCTCGCTCTCGTGAAGAACTTGGATAGAAAAATCTCGCTCTCGCCCAGATCATCTACCCAATCATCCAGTAATCATGAACAATCTTCTCCACGAACAAGTAACCTCTCGGATACCACCACTCAGTAACCTTGGTATTCTCGGAGTGAGAATCTAGGAGATGTGGGCTCTGTTATGAATTTGGTAGAGGGTAGGAGGAAACAACGATCGCACTATATGACCAAACAAGTGGGAGAAGGATAATGTCTACCATATAGGCTGTGGTGCTTGATCATTTAGTAAAGGTACACGATCATTTACGACAATAGGTTTGATCGTTTACAGGATCGTTTAATGAAGCTCGCTTGCCACGCGATCATTTAGTAAAAAGCTACACGATCGTTTAGAGAATGGTGCGTGTACATGGTTGTTTAGACAAACAGTTTAGAGAATGGTGCGTGTACACGATTGTTTAGATAAACACTTGAAGGTTGTCGTGTAGTCTCTCGTGAGCTAAACAATTAGCAGTGTACTTGATGAAGCGATTCCTTGCAGAATGAAAACATTTTTCATTTTATCCTTCAGTTATGAAAATTGAATACAACCTCTCACTTTTATGCACGGTTAAAGAAGAAACCACCCACAATTATCTCATAATTGTTTTAATTTTAAGTAATATAATAACTAACTTATCATATTATATTTATAACCTATAGTTTTAATACCACATCATATCTAACATTTAAACAATAGTCCTTTTCTCCTTTACTTGATATAAATCATATTTATATCAATTTTCTCCAATTAATGTATCTCATACATCATATCAATTATATCACATATAACTGAACTAGTTTAATCAAACTCCCTTTTGTCAATTTGAACACTTTAAACTAACCCAAAAACTGATTTTCAACTTGAATCCATTGAGCTACCAAGGGGACCTTATGAACCTGTAGCTTGAAGCAACTCTTTAGAAACAAGATCCATCATCCGTTAACTGCCGAGCACTCCACTAAAGACCGATAGCTGAACTTTTTTTACTACAGATATATTTCTGTGTCCATCGAATATAACCAGTCAACAGTATGATAACCCTTCATAGATGCTCGTAAGTACATTTGAACCAATTTACCGTTTTGCCTCTGTAGTTACATCTAACTTTTTAAGTACCACTGATCCCACTAATGAAAAATGCATCATATTTCTACTATGAGTGGACACCTCTTAGGCCATGAGAAGGTGTATGACGCCACATCGTTCAAGCCCTAGAATCAGCCCTTAAGGGAGCAATCTATCTACTTACCTATGCTTTGGGGAAGGAGTGAATTCCATCTTGTGTAGCTTAGTTCCCAGCTCCCCAATCAAACGAATCCTCAAAGTGGTAGGTTTGAGTCGGCAATTTGGCCACTCCCACCCATGCAAATCAAAGGATCGCCCTCATAGGCAGAAGTTCTTAACTCACTTAGGATTAAGGTCATGTTACCTATGGTCATTCTAGTGAAATGAAGTCTCTATCATGAACGACGTTATATAACGAGACTAAACACTTCGTGGTTCGGTCTTATACAAACTCCTTTGTATAGAACACCCCTGCTCACATGTCTTCACATGAATGATCATGATAAGCCCATTTGTAGCACGTCACAACACTTGTAACTATCTATAAAGCGGGTCGTATCCATAGCGTCACCAGGATAAGGTTTCCCTCCTATATCCATATACTACAGACCATTTAGGTTATCACTTAAGGCATAATTTACTTGTATGTCTCTACATACATGCTTAAGTTACAACGAAAACCAAGGATCTTAGTTTATTGGTTTGTGGTAAATGTAAATAAAAAATCTCATATTTCATAGACAACAGTGACGAAAATATCTCATATTATTACATCACAAGCGTTTGCTCATATAGATGTTTATAAACTACAGGACTCTACGAGAGTTTAGGGCATCAACCCCAACAATCTCCCACTTATCCTAAAGTGGGTGGGTGTACAAGATAACAACACATACAAAACAATAAACTAGGGCACTAAGGCCCAGTACAAAAATCTCTCACTTTCTCTAGTCCAGTCGCGGGCGGTCCCGTAAACCCATGCTCTAAGGTGACCCTAAAAAACTGTAGACGTGAGAGCCTTCATAAACGGGTCAGCAATGTTATGCTTCAAAGCGATCTTCGTGACTATCACGTCCCCTTGATACACTATCTCGCAGATGAGATGATACTTCTACTCTATATGTTTGTCGTGCTTATGACTTCTGGGCTCCCTGGAGTTCGCCATAACACCACTATTATCACAATAAAGGGTGATGGGCCTAGACATATCTGGAACAACTTCCAGATTAGTCAGGAACTTCTTGAACCAAACGGACTCCTTAGTAGCTTCACAAGTCGCTACATACTCAGCCTCCATCGTGGAGTCAGTGATGCACCCCTGCTTAGTGCTTCGCCATACTACAGCTCCTCTGTTAAGAATGAACACTAAGCCTGAAGTAGATTTTCAAGAATTCTTATCAGTCTGAAAGTTAGAGTCCGTGTATCCAGTAAGGATCAAATCCTTAGATCCATACACGAGCATGTAGTCTCTCGTTCTCTGAAGATACTTGAGGTTGTTCTTGACTGCAGTCTAGTGACCTTGTCCTAGATTAGACTGATATCTACTGACAATCCTCATAGCATAGCAGATATTTGGTCTAATACACAACATTGCACACATCAAACTGCCAACGATAGATGCATAAAGGACCCGTCTCATCTTCTCAACCTCTTAAGGTGTCTTAGGACACATTTCCTTAAATAATGTAACTTCATGCCTGAAAGGCAGTAGACCTCTTTTGGAGTTCTGCATCGAGTACTTGAGCAACATCTTGTCAATGTACGATGCCTAAGATAGTGTTAGCACTTTGTTCTTCTGATCTCAAAAGATCTGAATACCAAGAACAAATTGATCCTCTCCCAAATCTTTCATTTGGAATTGGGTCACTATCCAGTTCTTAACTAATGTCAGTAGACCTACATCATTCCTAATTAGTAAGATATCGTCTACATACAACACTAGGAAAACTACTGAACTGTTGATGGTTTTCTTGTAGACACATACAGATCAAAGGATAATCTCGAATAAACAGGAGTTCATAGTTAGCTCAGGATTGAGATCGAGTTACCTTGGGTCATCGATTTGAAATAGTAAGTTTTAACAGTAAACGGTCGTCATAAAGAAAAGTGATTACTTTGTGGTCCAGTCTTATGCAAACATATTTTGCATAGGATGCCTCCACTCGCATGTCTCCACATGAACGATTTTGGGATCACATCGTTCATATCAATATACAATGTGGGCCGCATCCATAGTGTCCCTAGGATAAAGTGCCCAACCTTATCCATATTTTTGGCTATATACTAAAACTTGATTCTCTTTTATATGTTTCTACATAAAGTTTAAGTATTCATACTATAGTTATGGGTTTATTTATTGAATTTTATAACACAAAGAAATTTCAATAACCCTTTATTGAATGAAGTCTCAATAATACTTTTATTGTAAAATAGAATATGTTTAAAAGTTACGAACTGCGAGTTTTAGGACATTCCCAACAAACTCTCATTTGGACTAAAACTCCAGTGAGTTACAAGTATATACAAATATACAATGTTGAGAAAGAGAGGGAGAAAATATAATAAACTAGTGCATCTAAATACCCTTGACATTCTCCCACTTGCCCTAGATTTATGAAGCTCGTAGTCCAAGTCCGATCAGGTGACCCTCGAACAATTTAGCCATGAGAACCTTCGTAAATGGATCAGCAAGATTATCTTCAGATGTTATTCTCATGACTATCACGTTTCCTCGGTGTACTATCTCCCTGATGAGATGACACTTTCGCTCGATGTGTTTTCCGCGAGACTGGACCACGAAATATTGACCACTAGATATAACATTGTTGACTAGTCTGATTTTTATTTCAATAGAATGACCTAGGCGACTTAGTTTTAATCTTGAGTATATTATGATCTCTTGTTCACAAGGGATTTTCCTTTGATTTTCATGGGTGAGGATGGCCAATTCGCCGACCTAATATGTCTACCATTTTAAGGACAGGACCGAGTGGGGAGCTGGGAACTTAATAATACAATATGGAATTCGCCCCTTCTCGCCTTAAGGATAAGTAGATGAATGTTCCCTTAAGTGGTATCTCTGGGACTTGAATAAAGGGCCATACCCTCTCATTGGCCTAAGAGAGGTTTCTGTTTATTGGTTGGACTATAAACAAGTTGTTCATTAGAATAGCACTAGTACTTAATGAATCAAAGAAAACCCAAGGGTAAAATGGTAATTTGACTTAGTTAGAGTTACGAACACTCGTGAAGGACTAACCTGTTGGTATGGGTCCATATCCGTGGACACATAAATATATCTATAGTGAGAAGAGTGCAGTTGTGGGTCTTTAGAGGAGTGTACCCACAATTAACGAATATTGATTAATTTGGTTAATGAGTTTAGCCAATTAATCTCATATTGTTGGAGCTTCTGATCTACAGGTCCCTTCGTTAGCTCATTAGAGGATACTTAAGAAGGATAACTTGAATTATTCAAATTAATTTGAGGGAACTATATATTAATGTGATTAATATATAATTAATTATGGATATGATGTATAATTAAATTGAAAAGTAATATTTGAATAAGATTCAAATTAATTAATCCAAGTGAATTAGATTCATAAAGAATTAATTAATAGAGAGGTTTTGCACATATACATGCGATGTTTATGATAATTAAATATATACATTAAATTGGGTTTAATGTATAAATAGTTATTTAATTAGTGTGCAAATTAAAATTAAATAAGTGTTACTTAGTTGAACTAATTAATTAAATAAATATTAATTAATTGAATGGTCTAATTAATTAAATTGGGTTTAATGCATAACTCTTGTGGTAGTGTTCGAGATTATTTAAGAAATTGTTCGTGATCAAGATCGTTAGAGATTCGTTTATTGGAACTAGGAGAGGATTGTTCGTGGTAGTTGGGAACCTGCAAAGGTAAGAATCGTTCTAATATTTTTTCTAAAGCATGCTAATTTACATGTTTATATTCTGTTTGAATTCAATGATTATGCTTATGTAAATATCGGATTGCGGGATGCAAGACGTTCTAACAAAACGCTTCTGCTGGAGGATTTGATCCCTCCAGTTTAAGCTACATAAAATAATGTAAGATTTTTGTTTACTGGAATGATTTAATTCACATATAAAATAACGTTTATTTTGTTAATAACAATTTGTTTATACAAGTTTACAACATTATGTGTATTGTTCCTTTCATGTTAAGGTTTGTGATTTCCTTCATTCATGTGGCTCCTTTATTGGTTTAGAGTGTTTTCGGTCATTAGTGCTTGATGGTCTTTGTGGTCTAGGCATCCTACAGTGTCTTGGTTTAGTCTTCTTTGGTTTGGAGGTAATGTACTCATACACTTTTTCATTGTCTTGCTTGTTGTTTGGGATCGGTTATAGACACGTGATTGTATTAGCATGTGGCGGTTTGAAATCCATAGTGTTGGTGTTCTTTAGTAGGTAGTTTGTGGTCCATAACCTCCTTTTATTTGATTTTTTTTTATTTTAGTACAGACAATCAATTGCAACGTGAGGTATGGAGAATAGTTTAGTGTGTTGTTATTTATCATATTTGGAGACAATGTAATCTTTGTTTCCATTGGACTACCTTGCAACCTTCTTATGTGGTTAGTCAGGCCGTACAATTAGATTTTTTCTCTGTGGTTCTAAATGGTTTGAGACTTCTATCAAGGAGATTCATATTGGCTCCTCTCCCTAGGACATGTTTTCATAAGTTGTGTTGGGTGAATTTTTCTTCTATGTGTTTGGTTGTTTGTTTTGTCCTTCTTCTTTAAATCTTTGGCTTTTTTTTTCCGCACATTGAACTTAGGTTGGAAATCTTTTTTCTTTATTGCAATTCAATATCTTAGCATGAAAGAAAAAAAAAGATTATGTTAGATTTTTATGTTTTATTTATCTTTTGTCATTTAACCATCACAATATTCAAAACCAATCAATCTTTATTCTTCTTCTTTTTTTTTTTTTTTTAAGAAGATCAACATTTATCTAATTCACACACATTTTATCATTTATTAATTAATAAAGATGTGTTTAGGTTTGTTCACACGATTTTTTTGTCTATGAATTTAACAATAAATTTGCACAACAATTTGTACAATGGTTGTTTCGAAACAAAGTTCAAACATTCAATAATTATTACTGTTGATTTCAAATTTTGGTAAAAAAAAACGTGATAACAATAATAAATTTGTAATTTAAGGAAGAGAATACCTAGAAAACAAAGAAAATAGTTTTGATGCTTAGGTCAGAAAGATAATTAGATAATAGAAAAGAAGTTAAAAGTTCAAAATACCTTGATGGAGGTGCATTTACGGGGGATTTAGTCTAGGATTTGTCTTAAATCTACTAAGATTATGATGTGAGATTTTTCGAAGACAAGTTCAAATCTTATCCTATTTTATTTTATCTTATTTTATATTATATCTTATTACTTTGATCTATTTTATAATATCTTGATTTTAAACTTTATTTGGTTAGGCGAAAATTCACTCCTCAACCATTATGACCATCATCCTTATTATTTTAAGATCGAGTTGTAATTGAAACTAATCCTATCCCAATTGGGCATCGGTATTTTTGATAATTTAAACTAAATGTCAATTTAATTGGTCAGTGCGTATGTCCGTAGTTCATGCAAACGAGAGAGCGTGTCACATTGGCCACAATATTCGGCGATCCCACGTCAAAGAGATCAGTCAAATCGAGCGCCATATCATTCTACAAGAACTCAAATCCCCAAAACATCACTCGGCAAAATCCGAAAGCCGATCACAGAAAAACATGGCCCAGGAAGGGAAGGCGGACGAGCAACTCTTCCAGCTTCTTGCTAGTCTTCTTCACCAGGTCACAATTTCGCACCAATTTCCTCCCGATTCATCAATTTTCAATGTTTATCCTATTCGATTTTCTAATTCTAGAGTATTTATGACTTCGAATTGGTTAATTTGTCATCTGGGTATTGTCGAAATTTTCTGTTAGAACGACAAGTTAGGTTGATTCTGTTTTTTAGATGTTTAGGAGAGTAGGTAAACTATCAGGATCGAGCTCGGTGGTGCTTGCTTGATGACCCATGTTGATATTTAATTCTCTATTATTTATTCTGGGAATTTGTGATTTACAGAGAAATAGGTGTTGGGGATCCTTGGGGCTGTAGTCTGTCCTGTTATGTATTGTTGATTAAACCTTTTGTCATATCTTTAACTTTATTCGAACAGTGATCCTTGAGCGCTGGGTAGTTGAAGATTGATTTGGTGCAGCTAAATTGTCCTAGGCTTGTAAAAATTTTGTGTATAAACTTAGAAGAAGTTTGGGTTTTTCAATCATGAGTTTGACCATTGGGATTGAGTGTAGTATTAGATTACTATTAGGAAAAAACTAGGAAAAGTAGGGGAACTTGAAAAGTAATGTTCTCTCATAAAAGGTGGCAAGAAAGAGGATTTTTACTATGCAAATGGTTATTGGTGTAAGCGCTGCCCTAGACTGAACTTCGACTCAGGGTTAGGAAGTATACATTTAAGAGGGCCATAGTGATCTAAATCGTGAACTAGGTCTTTACCAACCAAACGTTCACTTACTGCTCATGTTCTGTGTCAATTGTCATGTTCGCATATCATGTTCTCAGTTTTGTGTTTACTAAACTCACCACAATACTTATATTGGTAAAGCCTCCTACGGTGATAAGTAACCTAACAGCTATCAGTTTACATGTCTTGATTTCTCTTTCTAAACCATCTCAAATTTGATTTTGAACAATATTGACATGGGTTGGGTCGTGGAACACTCCTTAAAATTTTAATTGTATTCTCATAAGCACTCTACACTTGCATTATCGTAGAAACGAGAGCTTGTGATATAGATACACCTAATTCCAAATCAGTTAATGCATCAAACCTCATTTATGGGATTTCAAACTCAAATCTCTGAGTTTGGGTAACTTTATTTATATGATTCAGTCTTCATTCCCCTCAATGACACAACAACTTGCCTTATCATGAATCAAGATATTCTCTCTGTTGTAATTAGCAATATAACTTGGTGTCTATCCACAACTAATTGTATTTTATCCAGTACTCGTACATACTTTACGTCCATTGGAAACTACCAAGGTTAGTAGCATCAATTATAGATAGGAAAATAAGAAATTTTTATGGGACACAAGTGTAGGAAAGTTGAGCCCTGTTGTGAACTAGAACATTGAAGCTGTACACACTAGAGTTAGGAAGGGATTGGAACAGGTAACTTAGGGAGAGGAACATAATCTCTCGATAAAATGGCTACGAAGAATCCCTCCAAAGAATAGAACTTTGTAATAGAGTGATTACCAGTTACTACAGGAAGAAGGAAGGAGATGGTTGGCCAAATAGATAACAAAGCACATGTAATCCTTGGAACATATCTAAGCTAATAGAGAAGTTTAATTAAAGCGGGCAATGCATAAAAATCGTCCTTTTAGAACAATTTTTGGGTTGGGATCAGCCTCTCTGTCAAAGTTTTTCAAGATGTGGCAGTGCCTAATAAGGAGTACGACATTCCAAAGGGCATGGGGGAGAATTCTAGTTCTTGGATGCGAGGTCCCTGCTAAAACCTTTTAAAAAAAATCATTATGGGGTTAAGAGGAGGAGAAAGCTTCAAGATCCGAATGGACTGCATCTAGAGGGAGGAGTGGGAGGACAATCGATTTCTTCCATAATGAATTGCCATCAAAGACTCAGTGATGTTACTATTCCTAGGAACCTAAGGATACGAACACGATGTTTGAGTTTTGCTATCACTTGGATCCTATACTACATACAATGCATTCATTGATCTTTAGTGCCGTCTTGTTTTTCATATCACCTTCTAGCTTCACAGTTTCATCTCTTGACATCTTAACTAGTGAAGCAATTTGTAAAAATCAAGGTCGCTACCTCCGTTAGGAAATAAAAACTTATAAAATTATCTTAGTATTAAGATTCATTAGAGAAGACAAACCTTTGTCCAGAAGATAAACCATTGTCCAGACAGCCCAAAACCTACCAACTTACAAATGACTAGAGAACAATTACTTATAAAAGAGAGTGTCATTGATGCAAAACTTCACGTCATTGGTTGAATTGATGAGGATGAGTTTGAATGTAGGATAGGGCAGGGTCATGATACTGTGAAGGGCGTTTGATAATGATTCTTGATGGAAAAAGGAAACTTCAAGTGTAAGAGGGCATGAACCAGAAGCATACTTTGAATAATCACAATAGTGTTGGAGAGATTCCTCACGGACATGGGGTCATACTTGAGGTAGTTTGTGTTTCACTCCATGGGAGATGGATTGATATATCTGAAATTTTGGTTTCAATAGTGCTACTGGGTGAGCATGCCAAAGTAGGAATTTCGAAAGCTATTATTTCTTCCGCTGAAGGCAAGTTGAACTACCATGGAAGTGAAAATTTTGAGCAGTAGTCAGGCTATAAATTCTTCACTTTCATCCTTGGCTTTGAACTGATTGAGAATGATTATCAAAATTTGCTATTATTAACTAGGAATGAGAATGCTAATTTTTTGAAATTGGTATAATACCATTGATAAAAGTACATACACAGAATCTAATTTTTTGCCCCACTGTTACCTTTGGGAATTGCTCTGGGATGCAGTTACAAATTTCTCCAGGTTCTCATTTGTTAGGCCATCTAAATGCATTAAGTAGAGAACTTCTAGTCTAAAACTAAACCGGGAAACAAACTATCATGTGTTGTCCTAGTGGTCAAGAAAGGTCATGGGTTTACTAAACTTAAAGTTAACGAGTTCAATCCGTAGTAGTTTACCTAGGATTTAATATCCTAAAAGTTTCTTCCTTGGCACCCAAATTTTGTAGGGTCAAGTGAGTGTCTCCTTAGATTAGTCGAAATGTATGTAAGCTAACTTGGATACTCATAGATATAAAAAAAATGGTTTACATTTTTATATTATTTGACCATGGAACGAGAAGAGCTAATTTCCAAAATTGTTATGAACTTATGATATCGTTTAATGAAAGTAACGTAGACAGAATCAATATCAACATGAGAACTGTGCCACCACAATCTAAGCTGGTGGGGGGAAGCAGTGACAAGTTTCTTAAATCTCTCATTTGAACTATGTCTATTTGTTTCACCCATTGTTTAATACATTGTAATTTGCTCTTTACATCTGTCCATGCCTGGAAATATTTGGACCTTATCTGCACTTTGTCTTTCCTAAAGATACATTTATTTTGCAGGTGGAATCACTTACCAACCAGGAAGAAGTTGAATTGCGTACAAAGATCGAAGCCCTCGGACTTGAAGTTACAAAAGTACCCTCAAAGTCCTTAAAGCAGCTTGATGAAGTCAGTATGATTACATTTATATACATTAATTGCATTTATCTTTGTTCAATTGTGCGAAGCATTTTCATGAAGAGATTGATTATGTACTTCCAAATTGTCTATTTCATGCGATCTATTTCAGCTGGAAATTGCCAAGGAGTTGGATAAGCTATCTGAAAAGCTAGACAATGTGGATGAAATGATTTCTTCAGCAATGGCTGCAGATCCACAGGTGCAATCTCTGTTGAGTGATACTGCTGATATTTGGATGCCGGTGATAACCGCATCAGCTGACGAACGACGAAACTTTACAGCTTCCATTGGAGAAAATTCAGAAACAGAAGAGAATTGTGCGAATTAGATATCATTTTTTTTTCTTTTGTTTATTTAAGGGATAAGTCATTTCATTTCCCTATCATAATTTTGTTAAGTTTGATCAAGAATGTGTTATAATGCTAGCATTTACAATGGTCGGAATGTATTTTTCCAACGGTGCCATCTTGTCTGTAAAAATCCTTCATAATTGTTTGGAGATAAATGTTACGAAGCTTTTTTTTTTTTTTTTTCAATTGATATGAAGTAAATAAATATGGTAATCTGATATATGCCCTTTTCTTTTTTGTTTCTATGAAATTAAGTTTACCGGCGTGAAAAATAAAATTTTGATATTTTGCAACAAATTAACGGGAGAAGAACTACTTAAATGATTGTATAAATTGGGTTGATAGTATGTAAATCATGTTGAAAAGTATAGAATCAAATATGGAATAGCATATTTAGATAATACCAAAATTAGGTTGAAAAATATAAAATCAAACATTGAATGGTTAAAGACATTTGTTTCATTCAATCAATGAAACAATCTCTTGAAAAAGAAAAAGAAGACATATTTGAGTCTTGGAAGTGATTCTGAACCTCCAAACATGAATCCTCCAAACATGAATGATCCTAACAAGAAAGCAAAATGACTTATAAAGAATATTGGACTAAAGTATTGGGAATGTTAATACATGTTTGGGAGTGATGTTAAAATTATTAAAAATTATTTTATCATTTCAAATACGTCTTTTAATTCTTTAAAATTAATTTATATTAAATTTTACTAAAATGCAATTTTTCATATTAAAGAAATCGATTTTAAATGATTAAAAAATAAAAATATGTTTCAAAGTAATTTTAAAAATGACAATCATTCAGAGGTTGACTTGGACATTTCAATAGATGGGTTAATCTACACAATTAGTTAAGTCCATTTATTTATAATTTACCGACTCAAGTGCCTGTATTCAGTTCCTCGCCCAAAATTTAACACAGCTGAGGCTGAAGCTAGGCATAAATGAGATGAAAATAAAAACTATTCACTAGAATTAAGCTAAAACTTGGCTAAAAAGTGAGTTTTGATAGAAGTAGGAACACCACACAGATTTAAGCTTAGTAACATGAAATTATGCCAATTAATGCCACACTACTTTGTTGAGATCAGCTTGACTACTAGACTTAAAAACGACGTGACAACAGAACTGAATATCCAGAGCACAAGGGAAAAGACAAAAATTCCAGCCAAAATGGTAAGAAATGGAGGACCTTGGGCATCGGTACTTGCTTTACTCGAACCATTTTCCTCCTTGATGGAATTCCCATCTGAGGAATTTGAGGCTGTTATAGAAAAAGATCTTTGCCTTAATTCCAATCCTCTGGTGTTCCTATACCTGCATAAAAGAAATCACACAAGCACTCATCTGATTTTAGTAATATTGTGAGTACAAATATCAGTCATCTCAAACTCTTAAATGTATTATAGTTTCTGGTAAATGTGCCTAGCAGGTGAAAAGAGAATCTCAGCTACTGATTTGGCTCTTATAAAAGCATATAAGTACTAGTAGTAATTAGTAAATGATGCGAAAAGAAAGCAAAAAGCAAAAAGGCTAAACAGATAAAGGATAATAAAGATTCTAAAAAGCAAAACAAAGGATAATAAAGATGGAACCAAGAATGATAGGAAAATACTTTAGTTTCCACCTCAATACTCCAGAAGATTTTAAAGAGGAAACTCCAAATTACTGAAAAGACAGAATTCCCTTGGCATGTAAGAACACAGAAATGCTGATGGGTTCGATTCATTCCACTTCGAGTCAACTGACAACTTGAGAAGATAATAGGATTGAATTAATTGTTTCAGGATTTAAACCATTTTTGTGACATCAACAAAAGGATACTTTGGTGCATCCAACAGCTGTGGTTAACCCAAAAAATCTTCTTTTTACAAGATACCTTATCGGCCATTCCAGAATTATTTTTTCCCGGAAATCTGAAGTATAACACTATCAGAGGAGCTTTCAGAAAGAACTAATAAGACTTTCCCTATCCGGATACGAAAAATTAATGGACAAAGTTCTATACGTGCTCTAGAACGACCAAATAAGTATCAAATCAAAAGATCCATCCCACGTAGACGTCGAATAAGATCAGAAAGTCTCAATCTTAATACTAATCAGTGTTACTAGCCATGTTGGAATATCTTTAATCTGATATCTTGCACTTCGAACAATCAAGTACGGAGGCTCGTTGTTGTATTTGTATTTGTACTTGACATATTTACGTTATTTTTGCCTGGTCCTTGAGTTTAGAAAAGTGCCTTATATAAACTCTCTAACTCACTCCTGATTTTGTAATCTAAATTATTCTCTCTAATAATAAACGATTCTTCCTTTGCTTGTAGACGTAGCTAACACACTATTAGTGAACCACGTAAATTAGTGTCTCATTTCTCTATTGCTTTACATTTTTTGTTCATCTTTATTTGTCGATTTCTTTAACAAGCCAAAACAAAACTAGTTCGGATTTAGTACCTACCTTCAAATTCTATTTTCAGCACAAGAATCAAAATGGATCCCCTTTACATACAAAATTATAGACGAACTGGAATGCTAACATGCTCACAAGTCACAACAGTGCAATACCATGTAAAACTCCAGATATCCTCAGAAACTTTATATGCCCAAGAAAAATGCAATGAATTGAAGAGGACCGCTTAAATAGGTATCCAATCAAAGGTTCATTACATTTAAACTTCAAAACATTCAGAGAAGTTAGATAATACTAGTATAAGCTGTTTGCGTCAGTAGCTGAAACCAATCAGGAAACAGCGAGGCAGCAACTATCATCCAATTCCACTTTCAACACAGAAATCAAAGTGGATTCACTTTAATGCTAGCATGCTCAATTCAACACATAACAATCCGATTATAAACGTTGAATGCAAGGGATCGAAGAAGACTCTTAAGTAGAAATCAAATCAAAGGTGCGTCACCAAAAAAAAAACTTATAAAACCAAAACCCAAAGCTAATGGAAGCACTTGGCGTGAGAAGCCAAAAGCAATTATGAATTAGCAACTACCAGGTAAATTCCATTTTCAACAAAAAGAATCAAATTCGATCCACTTTACAGAACTAAGTAACAGATGAACTTCATTGCAAACATGCTCAGCAGTCTCATTACAACATACAACAATCCCGATATCTTCTGAAGAGGAGTGATTAAACGACGGATACCTGAAAGAAGGAAATGGAGAGGCGTTCGAGTGAAATTGAATGGCATCGATGGAGGAGGGAAGAGCGGCTCTGTGAATCAGACTCGGGCGGGAAGTGAGATTGAGTCGAAACGACGGCGCGGCGAAGATGGAAGCCATTCTTCACCTTCAGTCGTAATACAAAGACTTTGGAACTTCCAAAGAGGAGAGAGCTCTCACGAGATGCTCCAGGGAGAGTGGATGATGCTTAATCAATCCCTTATCCACGTGTCATTTTCTTACCGTACAATTCTTTTAAGAACAAAAAACTTATTTAAGGTTGCCTCATACTAGCGGAAAGTTTAAACATAATTCAATTGAAATCTCGAACAAGTATAGTAGTGATTTAGAACAGTGTGAGATATATATATATTAAATTTTTGTTGCAGGTCATCATCACACTATTTTGTCTCAATTTTCATACAATAATCTAATAAATTTCTAATTCAAATATTTATAAAAAGTTAAAGATAATTTTGTAACTTTTCAAAAAATAAGACTAGTTTCTGAATGAATTATAAAGTTAAAGGATATTTGGTATAATTTAGATAATAAAATAACATATCATCTTAGAATGTGTTAATGATGATGGAAGTAGTTATATACTATATTAGTACCAAAAAAATTAGAATTACCATACTTAAATGGATACAAATTTTTAGGTTGTCAGCATAAAATTAATATTTGTTCTTAGTTCAAATAAATATGGGACGTAACTTAATAAAAGGTAATGAAACATGCACTTTGATCACCGTACTATACTTAAAATTCAAAAGCCAATATATTTATGAGTGAAACTAAAATAATACATAAATCGTACTTATTCTTGTATGAATCTGAATTTTATTTTAATATGTTAATTTGAGTCTAACATATGGTAGGTTAAGAATTTCTTACTAAAGAAAAGTTGAGAATTTGATCCCATTCCTGCACTATCTTGTTTATACGCAATTTGACCATTTTACTTGGCAACTTATTACCTGTCAATTTTTAACACCTAAATAATCCTTAAAAATTTAGAATGAAGTAACTTCCAAATTAGGTGAATTCAATGTATGTATATAACTTAACACTTTATTATTACTTACACTTTATAAAACATGTATTAATTTTGATTGAAAAGTAATATAAATGAGTCTGATACTAAATAAAAGACATATATGAATGAGTTTGAAATAGTCAAAATTATTTTATCATGTCTAAAAATAGTCATATACACATTTGAATCTACCATTCCCGATCAATTTGTTCATGTCTAGAAATAGTCTTATACATATATTTGAATCTACCATTCCCGATCAATTTGTTCAAAATGTAAAATCCAACATCAATTTTAAATTATTAAAAACCTTTATTGAAGTGATTTTTAAATATAGAAAAAGTGATTTTAACCCCTTCAAAATACTCTCAAATAGTAGCCTAAGTTTTAGTCCCAAGTTTGAACCTTGCAGAGAGAATGTGATACTGAAAAATGAACGTACACTTTGAAGTATGTAGTACAAGGAAAAGTGCAGCTGAAGCTCAGCTCGTAATGGGGTATAACTTGGCATTCAAACCTTTTTATTAATGGCTCCCACCATTTCCTTTCCTTCCCATTGTACTTCTAACGACTACTTGATGAGACCGAACGAATAAAAAATTAGCCAGAAAACTCGGCAAGTTTAAAAACAAGTGATGCTAAAATTTACTAATCCCGAAAGGTGACTCCAGATGATCCTGCATCTGTGTGGGTAAACCATGCTTGAATAATTATTACAAATGTCAAGAAATCTCTCAACCTGAACAAATTTGTGAAGCGGAATCAACTTTCTTTTAGTCAGTCACTTCAAAATCAAGCAGCTTTCTTGCAGTACTCCTCGAGCCATTTCAACGTCACACTCTTCGGCCTCTCTAGTGGCAACCCAAGAGCTCGGTCCCATATTAACTGAACCCAAAAAATAGAACACAGTAAATCTCAAAGAATTTGGCAGTAATATCACGAAGAATTGAACATGAATGTTGAAGAAAACAGACCTGAGAGCAAATCCCAAGACTCCTTGAAACACCAAAGAGAACAGTAAAGTACCTGTGCACATAGTTAATAATGAAAATTTTGGTTATCAATTGGTTAAAACTTAGAAAGTAAAATGCGTACAGTTGAATCGCAATCTACCTTGCTTCAGTTAAACCAAAGTAGTTCAACAGCACTCCACTATGAGCATCAACATTCGGCCATGGGTTTTTAACCTGTAAACGAGGAAAATACCACGAGAAGAGACAACAATGTAAGATCCTTGTGTGCCCTCCATGAGCATCAACAATTTAGAGGATAGTTTCATATAGTCAATCAAAAAATATACTATGTTGACTCAGAAATCAAGAAATATATAGTCTTGGGAGCATGTCTTGGTTCATAAAGAAAGAAGATTCAATCCATTTTACGATCATATGAAATGGAGAGAATTTGAATCTATATGGTTGGTAAAAATGATTTTTAAAAAAGTCAACCAATAAAAAAAAGAAAGAAAAGAAAAGTATCGCTAGAATAATTTCATACCTAACTGTGCAGGTCTTCATGTTAATAACGAAAGTTCGAGATTTACTAACCTAACCTCAAAAGTCAAAACTAACCTACCCTGCACCTCATAACTGGCAATGAAACTGCAGGTCTTCATTTATTTATTTATTTAGTATTATTTTTTTAATGTTGATATGGCCATACAATAAAATGAGTTATATATGCTTGTAGAAATGGAAGGTAAGGAGCACATACGGAGCATGCACAATTAAGCTAGATAAGGCACAGAGAGACTTATCTTGCCTTGCCAAGTTCTGTTAGGATCGGTGGCACAACTTCGTAGAGCTTGGATACCTGCAAACGCCCATGCTAGGTTATCATGTGAAGGATTTACAGTTTACGTAAATAAGAAGAGATCTATACAGGTCAGATATATGTTAATTTAAATTTCCAATCAGAGATAAAGGGCAACCAGCTGAAAAAGAGGATCGTCAGGCAAATGCTTCAAGGCAAACTCTCTCTGACAAGAATATCTTGGATCTGTTTTACGCAGAACTCCATGACCAAATCCTGGAACAACCTACAATTTGAAAATAAGGATAGAATTGTTGAAAGTTTATATAACCATTATGCAACCTTAAATTTGAAAAGGAATTGTGTAAAATACATCTCCGCTTCTTATAGTAGATAAGATCCTAAATACGTTGGTGTTTATGAAAATGGGAGAAAATATCTCCCAGACAAACAAGCCACTATGACAGAAATGCTTGAAGGAAAATTTTCTCAAACTGGCAAACTAAGAGGGGGGATTAAGCAATTTTCCAACTAAAAAACGGCCAAAAATGCACATTCCTATTGATGAAGACCTGGAGAGATAAACAGTGGTTATTATAAAACAGTACAGTTACCAAATTACACATGATACTATCATTTTATAAGTGAAGCTGAAGGTAAATAAAGTATGAGCTCCATGCCTAACATTTTTAGCTAGAATGAAAATGAAGAATGAATTTTAAGCTGTTACCTTGCCACTGTTTAGTGTTTTCCAAACATAGTCTTTCAACTGCTCCTTAGTTATGTTCTCTCCACACTCATCCACTACCGATTTGATCCAAAGCAAGACTTCCTGCAAGCAGTGCGAAATGAGCAAATTGGCAATCTCTACTTGTTGATAAGATGCATAGGGCAAAAAATTTTCCATGCATTCATGTCATTAAGCCAATTGCTACTTGTTAAGGTTAATGCCAAGCATTACTTGATTTCAGATCTAAGGTCTTTTCTTTTTTTTTTTAGATCTAACTATATAAGGTCTTAAACTGAAGAATAAGCACCATCACTCAAAAAATACAAAGCAGAAGCAAATAAATTTCTGAAGAATGTTCCATTACGTACAATCAGACTATCAGTTATAATGAATAAACCCAAAGAATCTTCTCAATACCATTTGCCTCTCTAGTGCTATGTTTTTTCCACTTTTTAGATAAATTGAAGGTGAGTGGCTTGAGGGGGGAAGAGGTAGTAACATTTTTCATGCATTCATGTCATTAAGCCAATTGCTAATAGTTAAGGTTAACGCCAAACATTACTTGATTTTAGATCTAAGGTCTTTTTTTTTTCTTAGATCTAGTTATCTAAGGTCTTAAACTGAAGAAATAAGTACCATCACTCAAAAAATACACAGCAGAAGCAAATAAATTTCTGGAGAATGTTCCATAACGTACAATCAGACTATCAGTTATAATGAATAAACCCAAAGAATCTTCTCAATACCCATTTGCCTCTCTACTGCTATGTTTTTTTCCACTTTTTAGATAAATTGAAGGTGAGTGGCTTGAGGGGGGAAGAGGTAGTAAGAAATAAATCCATCATTATCATGAGAGCGTTACAAACGATAATTAAATACTTTATTAAAGAGTTCAGTAGTAAATGGAGGAGAAGAAAAGGTAGCTATTAGAAAACAATCTACCCCGCACCTGATTTGCCAAACCATGTAATGGTCCAGCCAGACCATTTAGAGCAGCAGCAAATGAAAGATAAGGATCTGAGAGTGCACTGCCGACCTGCATGACAGAATTAAATAACTCAGAGAATGACATGGGCATGAATATTGATATGCAAAAACATTACACTAGCTATGCTTGAAAAGTCATTATGCAACAGATGTTCAGGCTATATAAGATGCTATAAAATACAAAAGAGAACAATTGAGAAGCGAGATTACTTACAAGGTGGCCCGTGTGAGCACTTACATTCCCACCTTCGTGATCACTGCAAGTCATTTTTACAAACAAACATTATATTTAATTTGATTATTCTCTCTTGCTGGCTCAAGTTTAGAATATGATATATAGAAATTTAAAGTCTAGATCATATGGAGTAGAATGACATACACAGTACCTATGGATGGTAACATAGAGCCTCATGAGTTCTTGCATTTGGGGACTGTCAAATCCTAACATGTGTGAGAAATTCCCACCATAATCCAGAGAGTCATCTTTTGGAATTATATGGCCATCCTTGAATATCCTTCAAATATGTTTAGAAGGAAATCCAAATTAATCCAACAAGGTAACAAGGAGGAGAACGTGCAATAAGGTGCCAGAACATTTTTAAATATGCTAAGATAATACTAATAGCATGATGGCACTGATGGAAAGGGAGGATTTCCATGTCGAGGTATAATTAGTTGAAATACAATAGACAAGTAAAAAATTAGAAAGTGATCTACCAACCTGCGGTAGACATAGGAAGCTACCAATGGCACTCGAGCAATCAAATTTAGTGAATCTTCATATGTTGGTTCCCAGTACCTAAAAGAATGAATAAGTTTCAGTACTTGAGTAAATAAGAAGCCTGAATCATGAATGCATAAAACTATACTTTGATTTATGAATTCCTTTCTCATAAGCCTTCTGGAATTCACTTTGAACCTGAAATGAAGTAGAAGTAGACACCTTAAAAGACCGCTAAAACAGTACATCAAGATAATTACATTACTACTAGAATATAAATAATTGTGCTTCTGACAAACTAAAACTTAGCAATACAGAGTTGATAAAATTGAAGCAAAGCATAAGATGACGGGGTTTTGATCAAAATAAACAAACTGAAAAATATTTAAGAAAATCAAATATGAAAATATCCAGATTGATCCTATTATGTCATACAGAAACCTTTCACATAAAGTTTAGCAAGAAAATCATAATCACCTCATCTAGGACTTGACAAATAGAGAACGTCATTACTAACCTGAAGACCCATGACACCTGTTGCAAACTGAGTCATCGGATGAGCTGTAATAGGAAGAGCATCAATGGCCTTGTATACATAATCTGCATCCAGGAATGACAAAAAAACCCACTATTTAGGAAAATGTCTTTGCTCGAGGGGGAAGAGGCTGCCAGTGGTAGTCTCAACTAATCAAATATGCTTGTGCAACAAATGCAAAGACATTTTGCTAAATGTCTTCACTGGAGGGGAAGAGACAGTCACCAGATGTCCTAAATTAACCATACATGCTTGTCCAACTAACGTGATGGATCTCATACGACTTAAAAGGTTCTAGAAGAGTAGAAGGAAAGTGAAATATTGGCAAAATCTTAATATACTTGCTTACTAACAAATGCTGATAAACAACACATTTAGACAATCTGATTTTCATTATCTTGTCATAGAAGCATCCAGCACACCATCAAGTTCTGAACAATTTAATATAGAAGCAAGCTGAACCTGGAACAGTGGCTCGACTTTGTAACTCCTTTGATAATGCATCAACTTGCTCTTTGCTTGGCACCTGATATATGAATGAATAAACGATGAAATATTTGGCAGTACAAAGCAAAAGCCTGCTTACCAAAAGTATTTGGCAGTATAAGACTGATATAAAACTCCTAAAAGTCAAACACAAGCTTTTGAGCAACTCACCTTCCCTGTGAGAAGAAGCCACAGAAGACCCTCAGGTAATGGCTCTCCATCAGGCTTGGCAGCTGGTAACAACTTTTGACATTCAGGAATTGACAAACCCCTAAAGCGAATACCCTGGAAATATAATATACTCCAAATCCATTACTGTATCGATATCAGCATTCATCCGATTCAAATGGAGCAGAGATAACCATGTGTATCGAGCACATAAACATTAAGAACAGGCATTTCAAGACCAAATCACTACACTAGGTATATTAACCAAAAGGATTGTATACCTCGTCAGGATCAAGTAGAGATGTTTCCCATAGTAGCCCTGTCATTCCTCTCATTCCTCCAAGTACCTTCACAATGTTAGAGATAAAGCATTTAATTAAAAGATTCAAAGAAAATGCTTGCAAAAATGTTAGTTTCCATAAGAACTCCCGGGAATAATTTGGTTGGATGGATCATGAGATAACAAACTTTGCCACTGATATTGGAGAGCAGCAAGATAGAGACTAGTTATGTAAATATACTTGCCATATCAACGGTGATGTTGCCTAGTTGAACCTTTCCATGTTCTGCTTTGAATTTCTTCAGGCGATCCTGTAATTATTAGACATGTTAAGAATACATACAAATGAACT
Source organism: Benincasa hispida (assembly GCF_009727055.1). Taxonomy (NCBI): domain Eukaryota; kingdom Viridiplantae; phylum Streptophyta; class Magnoliopsida; order Cucurbitales; family Cucurbitaceae; genus Benincasa; species Benincasa hispida. Next base: position 12,538,908 of record NC_052357.1, on the reverse strand, counting down.
GTAAGATTTTCCTGGAAAGTTTGATCAGGCTTAGATGAATACTGTTAGGATAAACAAACCTGCTGCTCTGGAATCAATTCCCTCAAATGAGATTGTAGGTCCTGCACGACAGATAACTTTATAAGCGAAATCACTCATTGGATTGAAGTAATCATTCCAATTGCTAGTTTAACTACTCGATGGCGAAAGATGCGCGCAGATTTAATGGCTACAGAGATCAACTCCGGCTAGATAGAAATTACAGCCGTCACAGTCCGATTATACAATTCACAACTGAAAGAGTCATCAACTGTAAGAGTCATCTTAAAATGAAGTCTCAACGCTTTAAAGAGGTAGCCTAACCAATCAGGCATGATGAAAAAAAGATTAACGTGAGATGAGAATATTACAAGATCGGATGAGCTCTGCATTTGAAGCCATCTAACGGAGTTACTGAGATTAGACTGCTGTCCCTGAAGCATCGCACAAATCTCAAGATCGTTAAAACCTTAACCGACTAAAGAAACTAACAATTACTATTAACAGAGGAAGAACTTGGAAACAATATACTCACGACACGCGACCGGAGCTTAGAAAGAGCCGTCAAACTTCTGAAGAACGCCATGACTCTCAAAATTCCCTACCTGGATAATGCATATAACACAAGTTGCAAAATACAAAGATCAAAGACATGAAAAAAAACAACAAAAACAAGCAAAATACAATACGCACAGTTATGATAAACGATAAAACAGGAAATCGAAACAGTAATCGAGCAAGATGAAGGAAGGCAACGAAAGGAATGAAACGAGAATCAATTGAAGGGAAATGGAACGTACAGGAAAGTCAGAGCAGAGAGAGAAAGTCCGCGACGCTGCAGGGAGATCGATTTGTATCGATGTTGATTCAAAGACGGAAAACTGAGCCGCCTTCGCGCTTCTTTACTCCCAGAGGGAATCAAATGAAAGAAAGTGGAAGTGAAATTTCTTTGATTGCTTTTGAGACTTGTCTTGTAGGTTCGCTTGCAATGGCTGAATGTAGGTGCGAACGTACCGAAAATACCCTTCGTTTGTGATTCCATTTTCCAAATTGACATCTTTCGCAATGACAATGAAGCCAGCCAGCCAGGTTAATTTCATTGAAAGACAGTAAAAATTGTTTTTCCTACGATAAATATTATCTTAAAGGACAAATATCAATTTATAGACGTGTTGTATCAATTTAAATCTAAACTAATAATTATATTAATTTAAACTCTAAGTTTTGAATATTATATTAATTAGTTATATAATTTAAACCTTGAATTTTTATAAGTGTATCAATTTAAACTCTAAACTTTCATAATTATATTAACTTACACCCTCCGTTGTGTTTTATTTGGATACATTTGTAAATGTTTAGGGTTTAAATTGATATATTTATGAAAGTTTAAGGTTTAAATTGATATAATTATTAGGTTGAGGTTAAAATTGATACAAATCCCAATGTTTAAGATTTAAATTGATATAATTATTAGGTTGAGGTTTAAATTGATACAAATCCCAATGTTTAATATTTAAATTGATACAATTCTTAATTTAGGATTTAAACAGATACAATCATAGAGTTTGGGGGTATAAATTAATATTTACCCTATTTTAAAATACCATTTTGATCCTCTTATTTTCGTATTGTTTCAATTTTAGTATATACTTTTAAATGTCTAATATAATTTTTATACTTTCGATAAATCTTAAATTTAGTCCCAATTACTAGTTTTGTTTTGATGATTGTTTTAAATGGTCAAAATGGTAATGTTTATAAATATAGTAAAATGTCATTGTTTATTATTACTGTCAATTATAGACATGACAAAATAAGTTTGCTCATTTTCCTATATTTGTAAATGACTATTCTTATTGTTGATTTTTATTATTTATTAGCAATTTTTACTATAAATTTTGAAAACATATTTACATATTGCATTTTCTTCGTAAATATTGTGATTATTATTATTTAATCAATTTTAAAAAAATTAATTTCTAAAGATTAAATTTAAGATTTATTGAAAATAAAATTACTAAAATTAGACATTTGAAGATGTTTAATTAAAATTGAACAGACTATAAATATAAGAATCAAAATAATATTTTAATATAAATATTACGTCGTCATTGCAAGTATAATTTAGTAGATGAGATATAAGTCAATAGTTAAATTACTCCAACGGATTAAAGCACAGATTAAAATTTAAAGTTTTAATCTTTCATCCCTATCATTGTAATAGTATATATTAAAAGGACATTATTTGTGTTTTAGTTTGTTGTGCTATGGAAAAATTATAGATAATCATCCATCTAAAATTCCACCTAAACTTTAGATTTCGTAATTAAATAAACATAAGAAAGGAAAGTGCTTGTGCTTTGATGTCATAGCATATATCATTGTCCAAGTCTTCCTTGATTATTCGTCTCATATTAGCATAATATCGGGGGGGGGGTCATTTTTTGTTCTTTTGTTTTATGAGATAATATCAAAAGTGAGGTTTTTTTTAATCATAAATCTCGTGATTACTAATATATATATATATATATATATATATATCAATTAAGTCATATTTGACATAAAATATGGGATGTGCATCAAAATCTATTTTAATACATTTAAAATAGGGAGTTTCGAACCACATAATTCATAATATCTAGCATACTAATGTATCAATTGAATTATATTCGATTTAACAAAGTTTATGAATTGTTGAATGAAATATATATTATATGGGATGTGAAAGAGAACTTTTTTTTTCTTTTAATAATAATGAGTAAGATTAGGCCTAGGTCAACTTTTTTATTCAAATATATGTGTATATATAAACTCACTAAATTTCAACTTATATAAGTTCAACCAAATTCAAACAATCTTACACGTTTACATGTTTCAACTTTCAACTTGTACCATTTGAATTGTGTTTCTTTAATTTTAGGATTAAATTATAAGATGATTTCCGTGTTTGTGCCTTGACATGTGTTTAAAATTTAAGAGATGCCTACTTAGGTATTTGAACTTTTCAATTTTGTATCTAATAGGTATCTGACGTACTTAAAATTGTCTTTAAAAAATCAAAGTATCTATTTGATACATTTATGTTTAATTCAACGATTGTAAGGACGAGAGATTGAACCATAATTCAATTTAGCATCTAATGGATCAATGAATTATCTTTTTTAAAAAATATTAAATGTGAAGATCATATCAGTGTATAATTAAGAACTCATGAACTTACTATAAAAAATGTATTAAACACACCATTTGAAGATCAATTTCACGTAAATAGGAAAGTTCAAAAGTTAAACTTATAACTGAACCTATTTCAACGTTTATAATTTACTACAATCATTCACTCTCCTTGAAATAAAAAGGGTTTCAAATATTTTTTTCTTCTCAATCTTTTAGGTCTCGTTTGACAACGAATTGATTTTCTGTAATTTAGTTTTTGAAAATTAAGCATATAAATACCAATCTCATTTCTAAATTTCCTGCTTTATTATTTACTTCCAACCAATGTTTCCGAGAACTACTTGCTTTAAAAAAAAATTAAAAAAAATTTATTTTGAAATTTGACTTAGAATTCAACTCTTTTATATATGATAGATGAAAACTAACATAAAAAATAGCAAAAAAATATATTTAATTTTTTAAAAATCAAATAATTTCCAAACGTTAGACAAAATTGTACAATATAAGACAATTCTATTTCTTAGTTCCCAAGTCTATGAGTATGAGATTTCCCTTTAAAAAAACAGGAGAGAAGGAGAGAGAGAAAAAAGAGTCTATTAGTATTAGATAGATTTGACCTTGTAATTTTTCAGTGTATAAGCACTGGTTTCTACTTTCTACTTTCTACTTTCTACTTTCTACTTTCTACGGTGGTAAAAAAAAAAAGAAAAAAAAAAAGAGCTGTTAAAGTAGAGGGGCAAAAGCGTTAATTGATGTAAATATAAGGGGTATAGTAGGAATGCAAAATGAAAAGCACCATGTGGAAAGCGCGGCGGTGAGTTGTTGGCGATTGAACATCGGCGATTCTTTGGAGATCTCAGATTTGACTAAAGAAATTTGGTATTAACTCGTGGCCTGGCTACACACGTTCCTCCGAGAAAGTTGCACATTTCTGACCAAAACACCCCCTCATTTTCGGGTCTCTCTAATATTTTGTCAAACTTTTCGCACGTTTGTTTTTACTAACAGAATCTCCATATCATGCCGATTCCAACAAATATTACATTTTGACATGGTATATCATCCCAATTTTATACCATAAAAAGAAAGAGTAAAAATCACTTTTAATCCAAAGTTAGCAACATTTTAGTTTCAAAATGTTAGTTTGTAACCATATAATCTATATACTTTTAACTTTATACTTGTTGGGTGAAATTTTATTTTTCAAATATAAGAGGAAATCAATCTTTGGTTGGAGAATCCCACCTTGGAGAATTTTAAATTGGAAGCCTCCCTTTGTACTCCAATTTTGGATTATGGGTTTGGGCCAGGTACCCATATTTTAGAGGAAGTGAGGACATAGACCAATGTGGATTCACTGGACATCCCACACATGTGCCGTCGCCACCGTTCGCTCGGAAAAAATATTATTTATTTATTTATCTCTTTTAATAAATAAAACTGGAAAAAAAAATTAATTTCCCGCCCTCAAAGGTTCAGTTCCCGATTTTATACCAAAATGAATTTCCTAGCAGTTCAGAAATGCATTACACTTCCTTCCATTCTACCATCGAAGGCTCTCTTCTAACCACCTTCTCTTCCGCTTTTCGTTTCCAACAATCAGTCAGAAATGGTGTGTATTCCGGTCGGTAACGGTGCATTTTCGATCGGATTTTCTTTTTTCGGCTGTTTTATCCTGAGGACGACGTGACATTATTCCTGACTTGCTTGCACACTTAGGCAGAGCCGCGAAATGTCTTAAAGAGAGCGAGCTCTGCGACTCAGCCTATAATGAGCTTCTGTTTTGCAAGTTCCATTATTTGCTCGACCGCCGTAAACCGACCATTTGTTGTTGTCCTGTTCGTCGTCTGAGGGTCTTACCGTTGACAACAATAGCAATTTGGTCTACTTTTAAATTTGTAATAGTTTGGTCTTAAGTATATCGAATATGGATTTAGTCATTGCATTTTACTATTGGTAGCGTTTTAATCTATGTCATAAAAAAATATCATTAAATTTAAATGAATATTTGTACATCTGAAAAATTGTTAATTGATTAAAAGTTAAATTTGTTTATCATGTATGAAGATTGGGTCGTTACATACTTAAATTTAACAATGATATTTGATGAAAAAAATTTCACGATAGAGACTAAATTGTTACAAACTTGAAAGTATAGGAACAAAATTATTACATGCTAAGTTCATTACTAAATTATTATAAATTTAAATATACATAGACAAAATTGTTACAAATCAAAATTCAAGGATTAATTGTTATTTTTACGAAAGTTCTTAGATTAAAAGTGTTTTTTAATCTATGTTTATCTTTTCCTTTCTTGATATGTACATTTTTTTTTCTTCACTCTCAAGTCTCAAGTATTACTTTCATTTATGTTTTTACCTTTATCCACCTTCACTCTCATTCAACTTTCTCCTATTAAAAGAGTCATCCATTGATGGATTGAGTGAAGAAAAAATAAAAAGGAGATGCGAAGGTTGAAATTGTCACCGAGTAAGAAACATGAGAATAGGTAGGAATATTTTGAGCAGTAGAGAAAAGATGAGTTAGAAAGAAAATTGAAGAGTTTAAAAAACCTTCCATTGCTTTAGTCAAAATTCTCTTTTGACTTTCATTGTCCTACTCTCTCTTTTTTCTAGACGACATTTAAAGTTTCAAACCTAAACTTTACTCTCTTCTTCAGTCTTCATCTTCTCTCTCCCCATTTTAGAGATCGCAAAAATTTCGTAGGTGGAATCGCAATTCGATTGGATGGGGAATCCTCGATTTATCCAAGGATAGAGATCAAATTGGAGACTCTTTTCAAGTCCCTAGTTAGAGACAGGATGGGGAGGGAATCCCCACCCCCACTATATATATATATAGCCAACTCATATCTATTTTATCGAATATTTATTTGGTCCACTTTTATTTTATACTTATTTGACTCAAAACTAAAGCTTAAAACTTAAGACATTGGTTGTTGTATAAGACATTTGAATTTATTTTACTTCAAACGTTTATTATAGAACTTTATTTAATATGTGAACCTGTAGAATTTGACTTGTAGATTTGTGAATTTGTATAATTTGACTTTTGGATTTGTGAGCTTACAAGTTTATAGAATTTGTATTATTTGGCTCATGGATTTGTGAGCTTAGAAATTTGAAGAATTTGCTTATTTTATTTCATGGTTTTGTGTCTATTAAATTTTGTTTATTTTGTATGACTCAAATTTTTTTATAAATGAAACATATGAAATTTAAAAGAAAAAGATGTAACAGATTAAACAAGGAATCCCCATGGGGAACTAACAAGGGAATCTCCATGGAAATTAATAGTAAAAACAGGGAATGAGTTCCTAGGAGACCCGTTTCCTCAATGGGGAGTCCCCGCCTTCAAATGGAGGGGACGGGGGCAGGGATGAGGGTAAATAACCCTATGGGGCGGGGGCAGGGAACCCTCCCCCACCCCGCTCTGACTCCATTGCCAACCCTACCTCGTCCCAATACTTAATAGGAATAAAAGTATTCAATTAAAGCTATTTAGAAAATTTGGTCAAATTTTAGGTACTTTTAAAATTGCTAGTTTTTTTTTTTTTTTTTTTTCTAAAAAAAAATCTCGTGCAAGGCATGTTTATTTCAAATTCTTGTAATGTTATTTTCTCTCCAATTAATATTGAGAAAGTAAGTAGTTCATATATAAGCTTTGCTTTTAAAGTCAATTTAGGTATCATAAAAATATAAGAGAGTTAATTTAGGTATTATAAAAATATACAAGATTAGATATAAATATATGTTTATCTAGATAAATAGGTTAAAAGTCTAGGTTGGGTGCTTGAAGACCATTTGGGTTGCGCTCGGGTGGTGAAGTTCAAATTCATTCCTAACTACAATTAAATTAAGGTTCTTGAAGCAATGTCTATCCATGATGGTTTCGAGAGTCTCATTTCTATTAGTGTGCAAAATATTTTGGTTGAGTTCGATTGTTTGGAGGCCATCAATTTTTTGAACTACATCTTGTTGATAGACAAAATTTTCTTTTTTATAAACGAATCTAAGGATTTTATGTATGCATTGGGACTGGTTTTCTTCTCCCATGTGAGGCATTATCACAACAAAGTCTCTTTCTGTTGGGGATGATGCCCTAAAGTCTCGTGTCCTGTAGTTTGTAAATACATTTTGTACGAACACTTGTGATATATAATATATGATATTATCTTCACTTTTTGACTCTGCACATTGGATGTTTTATTTGCTTTACCACAAACCAATAAATTAAAATCCCTGGTTGTCTTTATGTAGCTTAAGCATGTATATGGTGACATATAAGTGGATCATGTCTTAAGAAATAACCAAAATGGTCTGTAATATATGGATATGGGAGGGAACCTTATCCTGGAACGTTATGGATGCGGCTCGCTTTGTGGAACAAAGTGTTGTGACTTGCTACAGATGGTCTAATCCTGATCATTCACATAGGGACGTGCGAGCGGGGGTGTCCTATACAAAAGAGTTTGTATAAGACCTGACCACGAAGTGTTAACGTCTAATTATATAACATTGTTCATGACAGAGACTTCACTTCACTAAGATGACCATAGGTAAACATGACTTCAATACTGAGTGAGTCGGGAACTCCTGCCATTGAGGGTGGTCCTTTGATTTACATGGGTGGGAGTGGCCAAGCCGCCAACTCAAATCTACCACTTTGGGGATTCATCTAATTTGGGAGCTGAGAACTCAGGTACACAAGATATAATTCACTCCTTCCTCAAAGCAGGGGTAAATAGATAGATAGCTCCCTTAAGGGCTGATCCCGGGGCTTGAACGATGTGGCGCCACACACCTTTTCATGGCCGAGAGGTGTTCACATATAGTAAGACTATGTTGTATTGTTCATTAGAGGGATCAGTGGTACTTAATGTGTAAGGTGTAACTTCAGGTGCAAAACGGTAAATTGGCCCAACTGTACTTACGAGCATCTGTGAAGGGTTATCGTACTCATGATTGGTTATATCCGATGGACACAGAAATATATCTGTGGTAAGAAGAGTTCAACTGTCAGTCTTTTGTTAAATGCCTAGCAGTTAACGGATGGTGGATCTTGTGGCTAAAGAGTTTAGTCAGTTAGTCACGTATAGTTTGAGCTTCGAGCCATAGATCCATAAGGTCCTATTGATAACTTGGATATAAGTTGAGAATCAGTTTTTGGGTCAGTTTGAAATGTTTCAATTGACAAGATGTAGTTCGAGTATATATGATATGATTAACTAAATGTATGAGATACATTAATTTGGAGGAAATTGGATATAAATATGATTTATATCAAGTAGAGGAGAAAACACTATGGTTAATATATGATATCAAACTATAGGTTATGAATATAATATGATTATATTTATTATTTTATTAATTGGACAGTTATGAGATAATTGCCTACCGTTTTCTCTGAAATCATGTGTTAATGAGAAGTTCAATTCAGTTTTCGTAACTGAATAATAAAATGAAAATAGTTTTCATTTTGCAATAGGTATGCATAATTTGCTCACGACGTGATTGGTTTTCCATCGCTTAGTATTCACAGAGCCTATACGATAGAGCCAACTTACTAAATGACCGCATTCACCCGCGTGCCCTTTCTTTAAACGATCGCTTACCATTTCCTAGATGATCGCTTAATGCTTGAGCTTAACTAAATGATTGTATAGACGATCGCCTAGCTTTTCTTATACGAACGTGTACCTCGCCTAAACGATCAAGCACCTAACTATATGATAGTTGTTCACTTCTCCCACTTGCTTGATCTTTTGTACACGATAGTTTTTTCTCCTCACCTCTACCAAATTCGAATAAAGCCACCCTTTAGATTCTCACTCCGAAAATACTGAGGGCTCCGAGTGGTGGTGTCGTTCCCATTTCTTGGTGTTCATGCGAAGTCGTTCATGGTAGACGACTGGAGGTGCTGAACGATTGCTTGTTGTTCTAGCAAAAGCAATAGGTGTTCGTTTGCGGAGAGAGAGAGTCTTGCCAAGAAGAAAGTCTTCAAGTGGTATGTTTACTCATTCTCTTGTCATTTATCTTTTAAGCATGCCGGTAATTTAGTTGTTGAATGCATATCTGTATGTGTGAATGTATATGTGAAAATTCGATCACAATGAATTGGAAATATCTGCTTCCACTCATAGGTACTCTTGTACAAGAGTTCCTTCACTTTCACCATCCTATTTGCTTGTTCCCTAGTAAATAGGGTGGTGGAAGAGTATGTTTCTTCTTGTAAGGGTTAATCTCACATGATGAAATGGTTTTTTTTTAGAAAAATTAGATTAAAAAATGGTATAGAAATGGTTTTTTTACCGCATCAAATTGGAAAAAAATTGAAGTTTAGAAAACAATATATTTTAATAAAGTTACAAAAAACAATATTATTAGTAATTATTTTAAAAAAATATCCTTATATATAATATTTGTGGAATTTTCTCTCTCTCTCTATATATATATATGTATGTATGTATTATTGTTTTGAATGATATAATGTATGTTTCTTTTGACTATGTGATGTTGGGAGAAAAGTCTTATATTATATACAATTATTTCACTCATTTTAAATTAAGGAGTTAGGAGTCTATTTAGTAGGCAAGCTATTTCTTTTAAAAAAACAAACAAACAAGTAGCTAAAAACATAGATTTGAAAACAAGTATATATATATATATATATCATATACATAATTGGTAATATATTTCGAGATTGGATATCGATTAATAATTATAAAAAAAAAGCATTTTATAATATATTTATAAACTATAAAATTAATTGTTACTGTTACCTTTTATATCTTGGCTTGAATACAATCGATTATTAATTAGTTTATGAATATTTTTTATTGAAAAATTTAAACATATATTATATAATGTATTTTTTTTTTTTGTTTTTACAAAATAATTTGAGTTAATAACATTGTTTGCACGAGGTTCTCGGAAAAATTAGAGTTGAACTTGTGTTAATATAGATTAATGCAGATATAGTTTGATCTTTAGTATTTGATTATTTGATTATTTGATTCTTTCTATGCTTGATTTGAGAAAGCGGAGTGCGTGATGTTTTGTCTTGGAATAAACTAAGATGTGGTTCAGTCTCAAGAGAGTCTTTTGATTATAGAGAATTCTCTCTAAGATCTATGGAGTCTAAAATTTCTGACCTCCATAAATGAATAGCATTCCTCTATTTATAGAGTTCGTAGGCAGGCTTTGTGAACTTGGACTTGGTTGATTTATGAAGCTGACCCTTGGGTCCAACTAATTGAATTTAAGTCTTATTTGACATTTTGGTCCAATTAAGCCGTACTCAATTGAACTTTAGCCCAAATAATAATATCAAGTTGGATCAAATTATATTATTCAATCAAACGCTCATGATGAACATTGGGATTTACCAGTTTATGTCTTCAATTTCAATATAAGACACATCAACTTTCAATTAGTCTTGAATTTAATTATTTGTAACTTCGTCATTAATTTGGTAAATGATGTGGCAATTTGTGATTAGTCCAAAATTTCTCATTCAACAAACATAAAATGCTATATTTATTAAGACTTGAACTTTTGAAAATGTATCAATTTACACCATCCTTCCTAAAGTGAGCTTAGCTCAGTCGAGGTCGGAGGTCTAATCCCCCACCCTGCAGTTGTTGAGTCAAATTACACCATCCTTGAAATTCCCTTAAAAAAACATTGTCTAAAACTTTTAACTTGTATCAATTAAATTTCTAAATTCTTACAAACGAATAAATTTAGACATTCGATTACAATTATCTTTAAGAATCATCTTATGCATCAATTTTCATAAGTATATAGACTTTTTCAAATATCAATTTTACACTCTAGACTATTAGAATGTATGAATTGATGATTTTCAAATAAAATCCTAAGTTTTATAAAAATCTTAGAGCTTAATGATAATACTTTTCCAAACTAATAGAACAATGTAAATTATATAAAAATTTAGGTCCAATTTGGTATTCATTTCGTTTTTGGTTGATGGGTTTTGAAAATTGAGTCCATTTCCTTTCCATTGTTTATAATGATTTGCACATTTATTGATTATAATAGTTGAATTCTTAGCCAAGTTCTAAAAACTAAAACAAGTTTTTAATTTTTTTTTTTTTTTTTAAAAAAAATTTGACTTGATTTTTTAAACTAGTGATAGAAAGTGGATAACAGATGAATAAATTTAGAGGTGGAAATAATGTCTATAAACTTAATTTTTAAAAAGAAAAAATAAAAAATCAAATGGTTACCAAGTGGGATCTTAGTGCTTAAATTATATCATTCAAATTTGAGCAATACTTAAGGCCATGTTTACCCTAGTGAAAACATGATAAATCAATGCTAATATGAAAAGTGAGATCCATTTGATTACCTTTGGCTATTTACTTTGCTCCGTATCGACACATGAGGTCCACTTCCAAATATGTAATAAAAAACGCAAACTGAGGAGCATACTCAATCTAATTGCGTTTAGAGATTATGTCATATTGCTATCGTTATCGTTACCGTTATCATTATTATTACTGTTTTAGAAAAAATATGAATTTCAACACTTTTATTGTTATTGTTACTATTTGACCTCTAAAAAATAATTATAAAGAATCTAATTATATTTGTAATTTAGACTTGTTACAAAGGATTCGTGAATGAAATTTCATTATGCTTAAATATAATAGTGCACCTATATTCATACCTCTACTTTGATGATAAAAGGAAACTAAGAATGCATCCAAATATTTTCTTTAACAGAAATCTGGATGATATTGATGTGATAAAATATAAAGGTAGGAAAGAGGGTAATTGAAGTAGCTATGAAGCCGACGGGAAAGTTTGTAGTAAAGTCAAAAGCATCGAACTTCACGTTCTCCAAATCGGATAATCCAAAAAAGCAAAAATATCTGACCCTTCACTCCGCCGAAAGGCTGAAGGAATCAATCGAGATGAGCGGTCGATCAGGTCGGTTTCCGTCGTCCTTCTCCGGCTCTATTCGCAGAGCTTCCGGAATCAATTGAATCATCATCGTCGTCTTCAACCTCCTTAATCGGAAGAATACTCTTATAGATTTCATTCTCCTGCTCTTGGCTATTAATATTTGTTTCCTTTTCAAACGAACTTCTTGTTGATGGCTTTGGCGACGCATATGAGAAGAAATGCATGCATCGTCTCCAATTGGCTTGCGGCGTCTGGAAAATTAAATTTCCTATCGGTTTGTGCTTTCCGCTTCCATTAATTTGCTGCCTCGTCTTTTTGCGTCTGATATATTAGTTTTGTATGTTGAAATTTTGATGATAATCATGATTTGTTTTTGTGTTGAGTGTTTTGAATGGCTTGAATCTTTTTTCGGTTATTCCGCTTTCTTGTTGATGCCGTTTTTATTCGACGATCTTGCTCGGACCGGGCTTTAGTCTTTGGTTGTCGGGTCCTGAAGCACAAGGAGATTTTACTCGTTGGTGTCAATTAGGTGGTCTGTGGACTTTTGTTGCTCTCCACGGTGCTTTCGGACTTCTTTGTTTTTTTCCTCATTTTTAATTGTTTCGAAGTTGATTGTACTTCAGGAATAACCAACATTTAATTATTGTTGAAATTATTAGGTCTAAAATTGCAGGAGCAGTCCATATCCAATCTTAGAAATCTAGTTGAGATAGAGATATTTGCATTATCTTTCGCATAATCTTCCCTTGTTTCTTGATATTAGAATTCTGATATCTGCTATATTGAGTTTTTATATATCTCTTATGTAATATAGGTGGGATCTGAAAATGCATCTTGCGTCATGATCAGAAAAATAAATGGTTTTAGAATACTTGGGGATCAGCTTGAGGCTTCAAGAATGTATGGTACTACGTGTGCTAAGTTGTCGGATGAAATCCAGAAAGAGAATTCCGACTCCAATATGTTGGTTGATTCATTTGGAAGGCTGCATACTTACTTAAGGATGTCATTGACAGAACGGTGCAACTTGCGATGTCAGTACTGTATGCCTGCGGAAGGTGTAGACCTAACTTCCACCCCAAAGCTTCTTGCTCGGAATGAAATTATTCGATTGGCTAATCTTTTTGTAAGCTCTGGTGTGAATAAAATTCGTTTGACTGGTGGGGAGCCTACCATTAGGAAAGATATTGAGGATATATGTTTAGAGCTGTCTAATTTAAAAGGTTTGAAGACATTGGCTATGACCACGAATGGGATTGTGCTTGCAAGAAGACTCCCGAAGTTGAAAGAATGTGGGCTGACGGCTATTAATATTAGTTTGGATACGTTGGTTCCAGCAAAGTTTGAATTCATGACCCGGCGCAAGGGGCATGAAAAGGTTATGGAATCTATCGATGCTGCAATAGACCTTGGTTACAATCCTGTTAAAGTATGTATTATCCCTTGGTAGAAGAAAACTATCCTTTTTGGACTGTTGTTAATTTTCTCATTTTCCTATATCTCTATCAACTCTGTGTTGTCTTTGGAAGTCTGTTCTAATTCATTTTCTGGTTGATTCTTAAAATACAGGCATAGAATGATTATTCATATCTCATACCTGGCACATGCTCTTATAAGGATTTTCTTTTACAACTCTTTCCAGGTGAACTGTGTTATAATGCGCGGGTTCAATGATGATGAGATTTGCAATTTTGTTGAGTTGACACGTGAGAAACCAATTAATATTCGATTCATTGAGTTTATGCCCTTTGATGGAAATGTTTGGAATGTTAAGAAACTGGTACCCTACTCAGAAATTTTGCAAACAGTGGTAAGGTAGAATCCTCACAGGCAATCAATCTAAAAGATTTTAGATTTCCGCTAATGTTCTTTCTATGTGCTAATTCCTTATATATCGCTGAACAGGCTAAAAACTTCACGAGCCTTACACGACTTGGAGATCATCCTACAGAGACAGCAAAGAATTTCAGGATAGAAGGGCACCAGGGTACAGTTTCTTTTATCACGTCAATGACAGAGCATTTTTGTGCTGGTTGCAACAGATTGCGACTTTTAGCAGATGGAAACTTCAAAGTCTGCTTATTTGGTCCCTCAGAGGTAAATCTTCTTCCAGTCTATTGTTGCTCTTATCTCAGAATGAGAGTATGGGAGACAAATTTGTTTGAGTGTAAATCCTCAATTGAAATCCTCCTTGGAAAGCTTTTTAAATTCGTTGATATTTCAAGGTCTCATAGGTTTTAATTTAATTTAATTTAATTAATTAATTAATTAATTTTTTTTCCAAAAGTTGCCTTTGTTTGGTTTACTATTGACTAACGTCTGGGTCCTAGGCCTTATAATGCTCATGACAATGGAGGGGATGTAGAACATCACTTGGATATGTGGTGAACCTAGGCGTTAAAAAGATGGCCTTGATTAGTCTTTATTTGATTCTCAGAGGTACCTGGTTTTCTTGTGGGCTTCTTGAAGTAAGGCCCATACAGGTATACTCATGTATTCTAAATCTTGATCTAGCCCTACCAAAGATCTGGATTTTCCCAAACATCCTCTTGATATGATTGTCTTTGGAGTTTATGGGGCGTTGGGTTTCGTGCTTTCTTTTCGAGTTTATGGGGCAAAAGGAATAGAAGGCTTTTTCCGTGACTCTCTTTTGTTTGTTTTATGGAGTACGTTTTGTCTACTGTTTTCTCATGGAGTAAAACAAAACATCCTTTCTCTCATATTAACTTATCCTTTTTAGTCAGTAATTGACACTCAATCACCTTTAGGTGTTTGGGGTTCTCCCCTAATTTCATGCGTCAATGAAATGTTTCTATTACCAAACTAAATATTGATCTTAGTGATATTTAGATAAAATTATTTCCTTTTGCAATAGCTATTACTTTTTCCAGAGGGCACATCCATCTAGACTGGAAGGAATGTAATATTATCAGAGTTAGTGAGTAAATAATCTATACATGTGGTTACACACCTTAAATTTTCAGTAGAGAAGCCTCCAA
This sequence comes from Benincasa hispida, assembly GCF_009727055.1. Lineage (NCBI taxonomy): Eukaryota > Viridiplantae > Streptophyta > Magnoliopsida > Cucurbitales > Cucurbitaceae > Benincasa > Benincasa hispida. Next base: position 12,523,757 of record NC_052357.1, on the reverse strand, counting down.
GGACCAAGGTCTCGTGGTGTGTCCTGCTTTTTAACCGAGGGGCCGGGAGAATTTTAGGTACATGGATGAGAATAGTCTCTACATGTAATCTTACTATCATCTTTTATTCATAAATAAACCAGCCTCAAAAGACCCATAGTTTTTTGTGACCAAGTTGAATTACATGCATATGTTGTTTCAATAGCCCCATGGCTTTACGAAAAGGTCTTCAGTTGAATGCTTGCAATCATAACCGCCTACCCCTCCCCCTTCCTTATTACCTTGTTATCGACAATATGGTGCTGTGCACAGTTGACTAGGATGGACTTTTAGATTTATTACTTGCTCAAAATGTGCCATTTGCTACTTGATCTTCATTTTCTTAGTTTTATACCACCTAAGGACCAAGTTATTATGTAGTGGACATAGCATAGATTTCTGATAGAATACCCCATCCTGTATTTTAAGTGTGTTATTGATTATTGATATTGCGAGCAGAAAAATTCTACTTTGCCCATTAATTTCAGGTTAGCTTGAGAGACCCACTTCGTCGCGGTGCTGATGATAACGAGCTAAGGGAAATAATTGGTGCAGCGGTACTCAACTTTATCTTCTTAAGATGCCCAAAACTTCATATTCTTAACAATTGATGGATTTCAAGTATCATTTATAACTTTCCATATCATAGGGTATTGTTATTAATTGCACTCCTGTGCTTCAGGTAAGAAGAAAGAAAGCTTCACATGCTGGAATGTTCGACATTGCAAAGACTGCAAACAGACCTATGATACACATTGGTGGCTAGTCTAAGCTTGGTAATTCCTTTGCCAATACTACCTTGCTCCCTTTCCAAACATATCCTAAAGATAAACACACATCTCCTGCAAATCGACTGTTAACTCATCTTTGTTAAGGACTCTAGATGCATCTGTTTCAGGTTTCATTTCTGTCCAACTAGCTTGACTGGAGTACAAACCTGTTGGTATATATGGAAACTGTAGAAACCAGTCAAAACTGTAATGATAATATGAAGAAGCCTGGTAAGTGAAATTCCATCAAAAAGCCGCCATACACTGTTCATATAATTACTGTAAAATATATGTGTCTGGCTGTTTCTTGTGCAACTTTGGTACCATATTGCCATTTGTAACTTAAATGCTAATATAGAGTGGTTAGTGTTGTTCATTTTGCACCATAACTTTGGTGCTATTAAGCAAAATGTAGTTTCAAATTCAGTAGAGAATGTTGTGGTCTGATCTTCATTACCATCACATGAAACAAGCGGAGCAGATTAATGGAGTTCTTTATCCGAAGGGAGAAATTGCCATGTGGCCAATCATGTAGTAAACTTTTCTTTAAAAAAGAAACTATGGTCCCCCCTCTTTTTATGATTGAGGGGACACATGGAGATGTGTGCATGTAAGTATTACTCTTTCTTGGATGGTAGTATATTGTTTTTCGTCGGTTCAATTGCTAGACTCTATTGCATTTAGTAGTTGAATTTTGATACTATAAGTAGATGAGCACTATGTGTCTTGAGGTCTCTCAACTCTTCTCAATGACAACTAGATAGATCAATCCATAATGGTCATTGTAGATGTATATTTTTTCCTTTCATATATTTAAAAACGGTTTTCGAGCACTTAGAATGATGTTTCAAACATATCAAACATATCCATAATCCAACTCATTTTTCAGTTTCAGTTATGCCACGCCCTCTTTTAAAGGGCAGTAAAGAAGAAAGAGAAAAACTCAATTTGGTTTCATTCATGGATGATCGAAATTATCAAACATGGTAAGGAAACCCCAAATATTTAACCCACTTTACCAATAGAATGAATATGCATAATTATTCACAAAATAATTTAAAAAAAAAAAAAAAAAAAAAGAAGAAAACAAATGAGAGATAACAGAAGAAGAAATCCATGGGCAGCTTCCTTTAAGAACTGCCTTCATCGAATGTCGTTTCACTGCTGTCGCTGCTGGAGGGGAAGTCGGAGAGAGGTTTAATAATCCGGCTCAGAGATTGGACCTGTCGAAAACTAAGAGACCTGTTCATCTTCTTAGAGAAGACTTGGGAAGATTTAGAGAGAATTAGATAAACAAGAATCTGTACGAGGATGAACACGGCAGCAGTAGCTACCATTCCTTGAAAATGGCTAATCTCCATCATCATCATAGATTAGAAAGTTAACTATAAAAAATGGGAGGCCAAATTCAAGCAATGCAATGAATTGGAATTACATGCGAAGAAGAAAGCATATATATATAAATACGTAATTGGGTGAAATATGAATTGGAAAAGCGTGGAAGGCTTTGTTTATTTAAGAAATTGAGGCTTACTTTTGACTTGCTGCCTTAAGCTTCATCAACACTAAGATATAGGTGGTGGAGTCGTGGAAGTTTCGACCTAGTAGAATTTTGAGTGCTATAAAAGGACATTCAAAGTCATGCATGTTCAATTTCATTCATTATTTCATCTCACATCAAAAGCAATTGAATTTTGTCCTCTAACATACGATGTATAGATGAAACCAAAGTTTTCCTAAGATTAAAGATAAATTTGAAAATTAGTTTAGATAATATATGAAAAGGAAAAAAAACAACTTTCAACCGAAGATAGACGTAATGAGAGTGAAGGCTCGAAGACAAATTCTCGAGAGAAGCTCCAACGATCGAGAGAGAATGAAGCCTCAAGTATGAGGAACACCCAAAAGATAGATGTATAGAATTTTTTTAGTTTTTAGTTTTCATCTTTCAAGACTAACATCTTTTCAGAAAATTTGTTGAAATAGTTTTTCTCAGTTCATCTTGGTCGAGATTGATTACCGAGATTTAGATTAAAAAATAATTTTTCATCTATATTTTGGACTTTCTAAGCGAAATCTCGGACATAATTAACATCGAGATTTTATATATTTGGATTTTATCAGTGAAATTTCAAGAATTAATACCAAAATCTCGGACATAATTAACCTTGAGATTTTATATATTTGGATTTTCTCGGTGAAATTTCAAGAATTAATACTGAGATTCTATATATATTTTAAATCTTACTTAATTTTTCACAAAACTTTATCTTTTTCAAAATTTTAAAATCAAATAAGATTTAGATAACTGAATTTAGAGTAAATTTGAAGAGATATAGGATTTGGCATAAAATTTCATGATATTTAGAAATATGGGTACAAAGGTTGGTGTTAATGTTGGATGAGATTTCAGCGAAAAAATTCAGAATAATCAATAAATGAAAAAGTCAATTTTTATATTCAAATCTTGAGGGTCGATCTCAGTCGAGATATACCCAACAATTTCAACAAATTTTTTTTAGAAGGGTGCATGCAAACATTTGAGGGTTATTTAGGATAATTTCCCTTTTAATTCATCAACGCGGTGGAGCCGTGGGCCCGTGGAAGTTTGGACCTGGTTGTAACTTGTGGCTGTGTACCTCTTTTGCTGCGTCCATGTTGGAGTTTCAACACATTTCCTCTCGAAACGTAATATTAAATTATATAATCTTTAAAAATCTATAAATGCTTTTAATGATTTTTTAAGGGCGATTGGGTAGATAGGAGTGGTCATTTAAATCGCAAAATCGAACCGTTTCTAAAAACTGAACCGAACCGAAAACTCAGTGAAATCGAAAAATGCGATTCGATCTGGTTTGAAGAAATTTTGAAACCGAATTAATTTAGTTCGGTTCGGTTTCACTTTTGAAAACCGAATTTAAAACCGAACCGAACTATTTTTAACTAATATATATATATATTTATATATTTAAAAAAAGAGTAAAATCGAACCGAACCGAACCGTTTTTAATTAAAAAAGAATATAACATGGCTTTTTTAAAAATGCCAAAACCAAATTTGAAACCGATGCGGTTCGGTTCGGTTTGAACCAATAAATCGGTTCGATTTCACATTTTAAAAAATTCGGTTCAGTTTGGTTTGACTACCAAACCGAACTGTTTCCACCCCTATTGGTAGAGAACTTGTAAACATAAATTTAAAAATAAGAAATTCAATCTAAACATAATTATATTTCATATTTTCAAATATGTGTTTAGTAACAATTTAGAAATTGGATTCTAATTTAATCAATTATTTAAAATGTATTCGATACTATATCTTTATAAATCGTAAAACTACTTTTACTTATCTACTAATGTTTTTTAGTTGGCAATAAATTATTGTTAATTTATTAATGAATATGATTTAAGTTAAAAATTTATATAATTATTATTTTATAATATTATAATATTTTATAACACACTACATGATATATATTATATTTTTTAGAAAATGAATTGAGTTTATAACATGACATATCGTATTGTTTTTATTTTTATTTTAATATAATTTGTATTTAAAAATTAAAAATTCAAAATCTTAGCACAGTGAAAACATAAAAATATTGTTTTTAGAATTTGCACGACTTGGAACCCAAAATCCGAAACAATTTTCAGAAATAGAATCCAAGTTGTTTACTAAACACATATTTGTTTAGCTTAGTGAATATGAAAGTATAAAATTGAATCTAGAATTTCTACTGAACCGACTCCTAAATTTACAATTTTTTTTTTATTTGATTTTAGGTAACTTTAATCTCTTAATTTTAAGGTTGGTCTCTAAACATTCAAAATTATAAGAGTAAACCCTTAAGCTTTCGCTTTTTTTTTTTTTTTTTTTTTTTAAATAATTTTTACTCACATATTTAATAGACACAAAATTGAAAGATTAAAGTTGCAACACACATAAAGTTTAGGAAAAAATACCTTTTTAGTCTCCAGTAGGTATGTTTGGTTCTTGAATTTTCAAGTTAGTCATTTTAGTCCTTAAGGTTTTAATAATAGGTTTAAAAGGTCCATTTCGTTAACAAAAATTGTTTAAATTAACAGATCTATCAATTAGATTATTTAAATACTGATATGACTTGCTGACTAAGTTGATGATTTAGATTTAAATTTGTTTCGTGAAGTTCGTCTCGTGAAGTTACTTCACGAGATGAACTTCATGAGACATAAAACAGAAATGACATGAAGTTGACTTCCTTGAGTTTACTTCACGAGACAAAAGACAGAAAATGACGTGAAGTTGAATTCTGAATTCATTTCTTGTGAAGTAACTTTGTGAGACGAGCTTCACAAGACAAAAGACAGAAATAACGTGAAGTTGAGTTCATTTCTCGTGAAGTTACTTCATGAGACGAAAACTTCACGAAGACAAATTTAAATCCAAATCATCAATTTAGTCAGCAAGCCAAATTCATTAAAAATCATCTACTTGGATAGATATGTTAATTTAAACAATTTTGTTAATAAAGAGGACTTTAAAACCTATTATTGAAAACTTAAGGGCCAAAATGGCTAATTTAAACTTTAGGGATCAAACATACTTATTCCAGAAAATTCGAGGACTAAAAAGTATTTTTTTTTTGCAAAGATATTGTAATTAAAAGTGCTTATACTATCGACCTCGAGGTCAGAAGTTCGATTCCCAAAATACCTTGCAAAAAAAAAAAAAAAAAAAAAATAATAAAAAAGTATTTTCCCGTAAAGTTTAAATAGATCAATTAATTTTTAAAATTTTTTTGAATCCTAGATCCTATGATATGCAATATTAAAAGGTAAAAGGATCTACTTCATATAAAATTGAAAATTTATAACCTATTTTACACTTTTAAAAGTTTATGGATAAAATAGAAATAAATCTCTAATTTTTGGGATTAAATTATATAATTTAACATTAATTCTAAAAGGTGTCTATTACATATTAAAATTTTAAATTTTATATATTAATAAATCCTAATGCATTATTTTGACATTTTGAAAATTTGTTAGGACTTAAAATTAAGTGTAGGGTTTGATAAGATCCTACATTTTCCCAATATATCAACAATACACAAATACGAAATTTAAAGTTCATAAATATATTTGATACATATTTAAGTATTATTAAATGTTTGAGGGTTTATGAGACATGAAATTCATTTTTTTAAATACAAATTAGACATAAATTGAAAATGAAAAATTTAGAGAAAAAAAATTGTAATTTAACCGATAAATTTCAACCAATTCTCTTGAACTTTTAAATCTACTAATTCAATCGATGAACTAATTTTAAAAAATTTATAAATCTAATTGACTTAAGAATGAAAGGGCCAAAAGTGAATTTAAGTTGATATGACATTCTTTCTTAAAAGTCGAAACTTCAATCTCTCATCTCGTTGGTGTACCTAGAGAAACAAAAAGGTTGAAAGCTTAAATTTACAAACAATAGATGAATTAATTTTTAAAAATTTCAAAATTTCAAGGAGACACAAAAAAAAATTTTAAAAAACTTATATGTTCTTATAAAATTGAGGAGCACAATAACGCACAATGAGAATACGGATATGGGAGAAATATAATATAATAATAATATATAAAATAAATACATAACTAAAATGACTAAGATGGAAATTGGAAAAATTCTCCAAGACTTTCCACTAATTTCCCAATCTTTTGGATTCTTCACTAATGTATGTATGTCTTCCAAAAACCTATCAAATACCACTACAACAATTTATCAAGTAGGAGGTGGATTACATGGACACTAACGATGTGCAATCTTGAGACACATGGACAACATTTGGGGTAATGGATATGACACATGGTAAATGGATACTAAGCACGAACATTTAATGAGCATATATTACTGTAATTTTTATAATACTCCCCCTTAGATGCTCATATAATATATATATATATATATATATATATATATATAATATGAAATATGTCTCGTTAAAACCTTACTAGAAAAAAATCTATTGGGAAAAAAATCCTAGGGAAGGAAAAAGAATACATATTTCATATGATCTAATACTCTTAAAAAGAATATAATATATTTACTCCCCCTCATAGAAACATCACTTGAGATCTCCGAGTCACCGCATTCCAATGTTGTGTATCAAATTTTCAAAGGTTGCGGTTGGTAATGATTTTGTAAATAAGTCTGGCAGGTTACCATTCGAACAAATTTGTTGTTTGGTGATGTCACCATTTTCTTCAAGATCATGAGTATAGAAAAGCTTTGGTGAAATATGCTTTATTCTATATCCTTTAATATATCCTTTTTTGATTTGGGCTATGCAAACTGTGTTGTTCTCGTATAATATTGTTGAAAGATAAGCCAGACTTTCAACGAATGTGCCGAGTCATTGATCTTAGACATACACATTCTCAACTAGCTTCGTGGATTGCAAGGATTTCAACATGATTTGAAGAAGTGGTTGTTCTGGTTTGTTTCACTAATCTCTATGATACAACAGTTCATCCACATGTGATAGATAACCTGTTTGAGATCTAGCTTTGGGTGGATTAGATAAATATCCATAATCTGCATAACCAACTATATCAAAAATTGATTTATTTGACTAAAACAAACCAATATAAATATTTCCTCGGAGATCATGGAATATATGCTTAATTCAATTCCAATGTATTTTTGTTAGAGAAGAACTATATTTAGCTAATAAATTTATTGAAAATGCAATGTCTGGTCTTGTATTATTAGTAAGATACATAAGTGCACTAATTGCACTAAGATGTAGTACTTTAGGACCAAGAAGTTTTTTGTTATTATCTTTAGGTATTTCACCTTCCTCACAAGTTATATAAATGATTTCTTCATGGATATTTACATCCTCAACCAAGTCCTTTTGATTGTTAATTATTTTTCTTTTTCAAGGATTTTTATTTTTGGAACCGTATACCACACTTCTGACATGTTCCAGACTCATCAGTGACAACTGTGTTGGGATATCAATTTTTGAATATTTGCAGTTGGTATATGTGACTTAGTTACTTTTTTTGCATCTATAAATGCATCTGGTAATTGATTTGTTATATTTTTCAAATGAATTATTTTCTACACTTCAAGTTCACATTGATCTGTACGGGGATTTAAATGAGACAAAAACGATGCATTCCATGTATTTTTTTTTCCAGCTTCTTAATTCCTCTGTCTAATTGGAAAATTTATCTCATTAAAATGACAATCAACAAATCGTGTCGTAAATACATCACCCGTTAAGAGGTTCAAGATATTTAGTAATTGATGGGAAGCCATATCTAACATATATTCATAATCTCCTTTGAGACCCATCTTAGTACGTTGTGGTGGAGCAATTGGAACATATACTGCACATCCAAAAATTGTCAGGTGGAAAATATTTAGCTCATGACCATAAACAAATTGTAATAGTCAGTACTTGTGATAAGCTACTGACCTAATGCGTACAAGTGATACAACATGCAAAATAACATGACCCTATATAGATGTGGGAAGCTTAGCTTTCATAAACAATAGTCTAGCAATTAACTGCAGACATTTTATAAATGATTCTGCTAAATCATTTTGTGTACGAACATGAGCTATGTTCAACACTTATCTCAATTGACATACAATAATTATCAAAAGCTTGGGATGTAAATTCATCAGCATTATCAAAATGAATAACCTTAATTGTATAATAAAAGTTTTTTGCTATTAATTTAATTATTTGAGCAAGTAATCTTGGAAATGCAAGACTTCAACTTGATAATAAGCATACGTATGACCTTTTGCTGGATACGTATCATACAATACTTAAATGCTTCACATGGTGGGTTAATGGGTCCACATATATCACCATAAATTCATTCTACAAATGCAAGTGATTCAATTCTCATTTTGGCTAGTAATGGTTTAATTATTAATTTGCCTAGAGAGCAAACATTACATAATAATTCATTAAATTGAATAATCTTCTAGCTCTTTAATGGATGTCCATTTGAATTCTCAATAATTTTTCTCATCATTACGGACGCTGGATGACCTAACCTATCATGCCAAATAGCAAATATATCTGGATTCATAAACTTGAGGTTCATTGTTGTATATGTTTCAATTACTTGTATATGAGTATACTATAATCTAGAAAATAAAACAGACAACTTTTTCAATATATGTTTTTCATTTGAGACAATAGAGATAATATAGATATTCCACATTATTCTTACTATTAGTTTCAATATGATAACCATTACAACGTAGATATTTAAAACTTAGTAGATTTCTCTTTGATTGACTAGAGAATAATGCATTGTTAATTGTAAATTTTTTTTCTCTAGGCAAAATAATATTTACTTTTCCAAATTATTTGATCAGATTTTGCAGAACTTGATCTATTTACTTTTACTTCCAACATTGTCAATTGGAAAAAATATTTCTTACTTATAGGTATTGTGTGTAGTTACATTGTCTGCCAAATATAGATATTCTTTGCTAATTTTTTAATCACCCAACATATGAAAATGATTCAGGTTTCTTCATTAAAATAAAATAATTACAATAAGAAAAAATAACATTTGGAATATACAAAAGTTAATATTTACTAAGAGAAAAAAAACATGAAGATAGAAAAAAAAAAAAAAAATCTTAAGTCTAGATATTTTCAAGGTCAAAAGAAACACTTAATGTTCTATCAACTGTGTTGATCTTCTCTTCAGGAGATTCAAAGAAGTCTACCACATCCAAATTTGTCATATGGGATGGGTCAAATATGTCATTGTCCTGGTATGCAAAATTTGCTTCCACATTTTTCTCATTTTCCTTCAGGGAAGTTTGATACAAATCAACTAAGTGTCCAAATACGTGACCAATGCCCAGTCATACCACATCAGAAATATTTTTGTTCATCACCTTTTGAATTTTTATTATGTGGAGCTTTTTCTTTATGATAATCATTTCTTGTGGTTCTCTTGAAATTTGGATGATTATAATGTCCATCACGAAAAGAAAAATTATTTCTTCCTCTATCGCGGTCACAACTTCGACCACAATCACGACCTAACCATGATTATTATTAAAATTCACAGCATTCACTCCAGGGAATGATGTCATTCTGATTGGACGAGATTCATGATTTTTCATCAATAATTCGCTATTTTGTTCGGTCACGAGTTGACATTAAATTAGTTTAAAATACTGTTTAAAACCCTTCTCTCGATATTCCTGTTGCAGGAGCATATTTGAGATATGAAATATAGAAAATGTCTTCTCTAACATATCAACATTAGTAATTTTCTCTCTGCATAACAACAATTTTGGAACTGATTTTAAAAAATGTGAAATTGTAGTAACTTACTGATTTAAAATCTTGTAGCCTCAAGTGCATTCACTCATAACGAGTTTTAAGAAGAATAATGTTTTTTTTTTTATGATCATATCTTTTTTTCAAATTTTTCCATAAGATACGAGGATCTTTTATTGTCAGATACTCCATTTTCAATCCCTCGTGGAGATGACGACGAAGTAAAATCATAGCTTTTGTTTTATCTTGACTGGATGTCGTATTTCTTTTTTTAATTGTTTCTCCAAGGTTCATAGCATCCAGGTGGATCTCGACATCAAGTACCAATGACAAATATTTATTGCCATTAATGTCAAGGGCTACAAATTCTAATTTCGTATGATTTGTCATGACAACACTTTAGGACATATTTTAATATGAGAAATGAAAGAAACTCGTGCTAATAAAGTGTTGTAAAATTAAGAAGCACAACAACGCACGACGAGAATATGGGTATGGAAGAAATATGATATGATAAAAATAATATAATAAGAATATATAAGATAAATAAATAACGAAAATATAAAAGGACTAAAATGACTAAATGGAAATTGGAAAAATTCTCCAAAATTTTCCAATCTTTTGGATTCCTCACCAATGTATGTATGTCTACCAAAACCCACCCATGGCAAGTAGGAGATGGATTACATAGACACTAGTGTGTAATCTTGAGACACATGGACAATATTTTGGGTAATAGGATATGACACATGGTAAATAAATACTAAGCACAATTATCTAACGAGCATCTAGTACTATAATATATAAAATATATACAAAATTGGAAGGTTTTTGAACTTATTTGGAACCAATAAACCTAACCCAAAAATTTAGGATGGTGTGGTTTTGAGTGAAGATTGTGAAAGAAGTTGCCGTCACTTTCCGTGGATAAGAAAAGTGTTCTAGTGGTTGAAAAGTCTCTATTAGTTCATCTGTCTGCAGCGGCTGTGTTACCTCTTTTTTGAAAGATTCCAATTTAAAAGGAACAGTTTGTCCCAATGAGAGAAAAGAAAAAGAAAGAGAATTTCTCAGAAAAAGGAGTGAAAATGACAAGAGAGGAAGAAGACGATGAAACTTGAAAGTGACTTTCTCTACACCAAGAAAAAAAAACAACCAAACTCAGTGTTTGTTGCTTTGTTGATTTGGTTGCTTCTTTCCAAATGCAATGTCTATGTGGATCTGCCTCACTCCTTTTTCAGAGCGTTCTTAGGAAGTTGTTTAGTCTAAAAAGTTATTTAATCGTGGGATTCAAAGTGTAACGAGTTGACAAGTAATAAAATCAATGTTAATAAGCTATACCGTATGTCTGAAATGGTGGTCGGGTTGAAGTTCTTTAGAGACTATATTTCCATGGAATATTCTGCTTGAATATACCAATGTGAGAAACTTTTATAAGAAGAGACCAATGGAGGAAGTTGATATGGTAGTTAATATGAGTCAATGAATAATCCTAAAATGCTTAGAAGAAATTAGTTTTAAGTGATGATGATTATAGATTTAAATATCGTATAAGCTACATTGACAACAATATATAATAGAACCAAATAATTTTCGAAGAATATAGTCAAAGTATGTGTGTAAGTTGACTTGATCACTCACAGATGTAAGGGATAGGGTTGGCAACGTGGTCGAGGTGGGGCGGGGAGGGGTTCCCTATCCCCGTCCCCAATAGGAAATGTACCCCATCCCCACCTTCAAATGGCGGACCTTTTTTTTAAAAAAAAATTATTTTCCTAAAATTCTCTTTTGTTTAGATTTGGACATTTTAATTGAGTTTAAATTTGACTAAATTAAAAGTTAGACTAAATGTAAAAAGTTATATACCTAATACATATAGGAAAATATATTTAAAAATCTAATCGGGGTGGGAACAGAATCGAGGTCGGGACAGGGATGGGAACCCTTAAGAGGTCCTCGGTTTGACCCCATCCCCGATCAAATCGAGGATTTCCCTCTCCAATTGAGGCAAGCCTCAAGGAGAATTTTGTTAGTAAGAGAAACAAAAAAGTTGATTTTAATCCTCGTACTTTCAAACTTATTCTATTTGTCATTAGGCTTTTAATTTCCAAAATAAGTCATCACACTAAGGTTGACCACAACGAATTTGAGAGCAATGAGATCTGAACTTTCAACTATGTCAATTAGATTAAGTTATGTAGTGTCTTTACAAGTTACAATTAATTTACAGTTAAAAAATTTCCAATATCTAATTTGTCTACATCAACTTTATTTCTGCCCATATTAAAAACATGAACCTTTTTAAATATAAAAAGATATTTAAAAATATTCCAAGAGTACAAAACACTTTTGAAACTTTTTGAAATGTAAAATCACATCATGTATTTTCTTTAATGGAATAGTATTATTATTATTTTGCAAAGTTTAGTATAAATTAACTTCAAACTACGATGAAGACTTTAAAATTTATTGAAAGTATATAAAGATAATCTCAAAATATAAGAACCAAAATAGCATTTCAACCCAAAAGAAAAAGTATGCCAGTAAAAAAAAAGAAAGAAAAAAAAGACTGGATTAAAAATTCTATGTTATTTCTCAAAAGATTCAAACTGCTGAACTTTATATATATATATATATATATATATATATATATANTATATATATATAGAGAGAGAGAGAGAGAGAGAGAGAGAGAGAGAGAGAGAGAGAGAGAGAGAGAGAGGTAGCTATATACTCAATGACTCAAATCATGACTGAAAGAGAGAATTGGGGAAGAGGGGAAACATTGCTAGGTGAATAAGATAACAATGTAAATAAAGTTCATCTCTTATTATGTAGAGACATGGTTACCAAAGATGAAAAAGGAGAAGAAAATAAGGAGGAAGAAGAAGAAGAAGATAGCAGAGTCTATCTCTGTAGCAATTTACACTTCCAATCAATCATCTACTTGGGGTAGGTTCCTCTAACAAGCATATATTCTACTATATTACCTGCAGTAACAAATAAATGACAGTACAAATAAGTAAATATAACTAAAAGAATGCTTGACAAACAAACTTTAGCTTTAAGGAAACATGTAAACATTAAAATTCCTCCAATACAAGTAAAATCATTAAACATTGCTAGCATGATATGAGTTGCTTAAACATGTATACATCCTTAAAACTATCCAGCTCATTACAAATAACTTGGATGATGGTTTCTTCATATTTAAGGTGGTTTTTTAGAACTCAAATGACAGAACAGATCCTGTTCAAGTAAGCTTGTCATATTTGTGGTTGTTTTAGAGAAAAAAGAAGCATAAATCTCAGTTCTGCAGTTCACAGGAGCTCAGAAGTTGCATACAAACATGAAAGAAATTGTGCAATGCAAGAAAGAGCTTCCAATTATAGTCAGGTAAAGGATATCATATGTTTTCCTTTCCAAAGAAGAATCACAAATGTCCGAACTGTTAGGCATGATTTGGAGGTGTGTTAAACCAGTACACATTTCTGCAAGACTAGTTTTGTACATAAAGGTTATCCAGACAGATTAGTCTAGAGCCACAATGACTAGCTAGAGTAAAGATAGGCCAGAACCATGTTATGATAGATTTTTGTGATATCCATGAGTGTTCGAGCCAGTTTAACCCACATGGATCCTATAACAATTGGGTGTTAAGAAAATCTGTAGGATGTTAAATCCTAGGTAGGTAGATACCATGGATTGATAGTAAACATAAGCTTATGATCATCAGACACACACAAAGAAGGCAGCAAAAGCATAAGAAACCAAATTTGCAATGAGAATCATACACATGCACCAACCATTGGTAATGACATGGTTTATAGTTCAAAACCAGAAATATTATACAAAGTTAAAGCACACTGGTCTTTTTATGTCAGCTGAGTTGCATATTCCTGCCCATGTTTAATTTATTTTTCCTTCTTTTGCTTGGTTTCTCGATTAAAAATATGTTTGGCTGCCTCGTGCATCCCAGATTATTCATCCATCTCAGAACCTAGTCTAAGTGCTTAAAAACCTTTTTCTAGCACTTGAAAAGTCATCCTAAACAGTCCACAAATCTTCTCATTTTGGAACAAAATACTTGACGGGGAAAAGAATGGAGGCTGTAGGAAAGTTACAATAGGATGATGATATAGCGCTTAAGGAAGGAACTAAAAAGTGGTGGATATGATGTAACTCGGAGAACTTTTCTTAGGAGTTTAAACTAGATTTCTTAGAATTCTTGAAATGTTTATCACAGGCTCTGTTGAATTGTCACAAATTTGTAGTCTTTTTGCATCATCATCAAAAAATCATCCAAAGAGTATCAGTAGGAAATAACAGCAGAACGTTTAGATCAAGCTTCCATCTTTACCTAAGATCAATATGCTCTAGATGGAAGTTTCAAGTAACTAACACAAACACAACCATCATAAATCCAGAAAAGACAAATAAAGCTGCCCAATCAACGAGTTCTTAAGCTCTAAGAACTCAACTCAATCATTGGCACTCTATCTGTTATTACTTGTTAATTTATATAAAATATAAGCTTTTTCAGTCCAAGCTCAGTATGGAAATCCCTCTCATCAACACAAACTAGAAGAACATGGAGAACCATCATAAATCCTGAAAAAACTGTCAAAGCTGCCTAATCAATGAGTTCTTAAGCTCTAAGAACTAAACTCAGTCATTGGCACTCTATCTGTTGTTGATTTATATCAAATATAAGCTCTTTCATTCCAAGCTCAGTATGGAAATCCTTCTGATCAACACAAACTACAAGAACATGGAGAATTCATAAAGAACAGCAGACAAAAGGGAGAACACAAACCTCAAATTTGCAGAAACAAAACTCGAAGGAGAAACTCCAATATCCTAAACTACAGTGCCAGCATCCTCATTTATAGGTCCATCCATTCCCACAAATCCATTTTCATCACCATTGCTATTGACAATTACAATCCCATCATCTGTAGCCACACTAGAAACAGTCTCAACACTATCAGTCTGCTCCCCATTCCCCATCTCAGCAACCCCAAATTGAGTAGATGATTGAGACAAATCCACTTGAATTCCCTCACTATATATAGAAATATGCCTTCTAGCCATATGTTCCAAAGTAGTCCTCAACCCATAACTATCTTCTTGATGTATCAGATCCCTAGCCCTCAACAAAGCCGTAGTAGCCCGTCTGCATCTCACATGATCAGAAGGGTCATCAGAGGGAAGCTTAAAACGGCAAAGCGGGCAAGAATCATGATTAGAAAGCCAAGGAAGAATACAATCTGGATGATAAAGATGAGAACAGGGGAGCTGTTTGGCTTCAACCTCGAGAAGGAACTGATCCTTACAAATAGCACAAATTAGAACTGGGTCTTCCTCGAGCAAGGCGGAGGTGACTTTGATAGTGGGAATCGCCATGACAGAGGCCTTGATCGGAGTAAATGGGTTGAAGGGTACAGATGGGACAAAATCAGAATCGGATGAATCTGCAAGCTGCTGAAAAAGACGGAGGAATTGAGGGCTGTTAAGGAGGTAATTGTCATCGGTAGTGATCGGAATAGGGTCGACGACGACGAAGGATGATGGATCGGAATCTGGAGGGGAAGAAGATGAGTTGGGGTGATCGGAAATTGAAGAAGAGGAAGTGGGGATGGTGAAATCCATGTGTTCCAGGAAGTCAGTGAGGCAGTGAGGGCAAAGAAGAGAGGAAGAAGAGGAAGAAGAAGAAGAAGAAGGGGATACCAAAGTGACGCTCATATCACACTCGTGGCACCAGTAGGTGTGGCGTTCGGCGGCGGTGGTAGCGGTAACGGTGGCGGCGGAGGCGGAGTACATGGTTTTTTACCACACCAGAGGTGACGGTATCGATGAATTTAGGCGTATCAATCAATCTCGTCCCTCAAAATTGGGTAAAGATAAGAGATTTTGGGATTTCGGGTATGATTTTGAAATTGGGTTTTAGCGCAGTGGGTAGTGGCAGGGTCGTCCCTGTGGGTCCGTCCGCCATTCCCTTTGCTTTATTTGGTAAGTTGTAGCTTTCGATAAATATTTTATTTATTTATTTATATAAAATTTAAATTAAATCGTTAACAAATTTAGTCGCTTTGGCCGAGTGGTTAAGGCGTGTGCCTGCTAAGTACATGGGGTTTCCCTGCGAGAGTTCGAATCTCTCAGGCGACGGTTATTTTGGTTAATACATATTTTGTTTTTGAGATTCAAATTTAGTTTTTAAGGTCTTACCATTGGATTTTCGTTTTTGTTTTTTAAAATTAAGCTTATTTCATCCACATTTTTTACAATGATTTGTATCTTTTTTTAATTACAATGGTTGAATTTTTAGCTAAATTCCAAAAATAAAAACAACTTTTTGAAAGCTATTTCTTTTAGTTCTCAAAATTTTGTTTAGTTTTTTAAATTATTGGTAAAAAGTAGATAACAAATGAATAAATTTAGATGTAGAAGTAATGTCAATAGGTTTAATTTTTTTTTTTTTAAAAAAAAACAAAAATAAAATGATTACCTAACAGAACGTATTTAAGTTTTAAAAGTAACATGTCTTGATCCCTAAGGTTAAAATTGGTTTCTCGCCTATTCTCAAAGTTCAAAGTTTATTTTCTAATTACATGTTTTGTCCTCCGTAGAAATCTGTGAGATTAACTTAGATCACGTTTACAGGAGGTATATCGCAACAACTGAAAGGCATTTTAGAAAGTGGAATTCATTTTTTTTTTTTTTTTTTTTAATTTTTACGTTTGTTAGTGTCTATGGGTGCTTCGTATTCATAATGATAGGTAGAGCTCAGTTGGAGATCTGTAATAAAAAAATATAAAATGATTGAAAATTATATTTGCGAAATGTGTTGAATCCACTTATGTCTGAAAATTATGTCGTATTATTACTATTACCATTATAGTTACCATTATTGTTACTGTTCCAGAGAAATAATTGTGAATTTTGACATAGTTACCGATACTATTATCACTACAGTTTGACTGTAACGATAATGGTAACAGTAATAGTAAATGTGATCAAGAACAATTCAATTACGTTTGTGATTAAAGCTCATTATGATCGATCCATCAATAGAATTTCATTTCGATTACACCAATATTCATTACGATTTGATAAACGTGGCTTTAATTCGTTGAAGAATATGCATTTGGTAGATTTTTTTTTTAAAAAAACTATTTCTAGATTTTGTATGCAAATTCTGTGAAAAAAAACCTTTTTCTTTTATTTGTACTTCTAACATGAAAATTTTATATTAAAAATATAGAAACTTTAACAAATATAGTATTTCAGCTTTGTATGACCTTTTCTTGCTCTAATGATTGTTTTATTATTATTTATTTATTTATTATTTTTTTTTAATAAAGTATTGTAAACCTAAACATTACATAACTCAAGGGTATAGACACCATTTGATAATCATTTCGCTTTTTTTATTATTATTATTTTTTTATTTTTTGTTTTTGAAAATTAAGTCTATTTCCTCTTCATTTCTTACATTGATTTATATTTTTCTTAAGTACAATGGTTGAATTCTAAGCCAAATTAAAAAAAAAAACTTTCAAAAAGATACTTTTTAGTTTTAAAATTTTGACTTGATTTTTTAAATCATTAGTAAAAAGTAGATAACAAAATAAGAAATTTGGAGGTAGAAGTGGTGTCTATAGGCTTAATTTTAAAAAACTTAAAAAATATATATATATGTATGGTTATAAAACAGGATCATAGTAAAAGAGTATCAATTATTGTTATTAAGCTAGCAAGATAAATGGAAAATAATAATAATATATAATTTTAGGTTTTGAAAAATGGTAAAAAAAAATTGTTAATGTAAAAATGAAACAACGTAATATTTTAATATTAAATTAAATTTATGAAAGGACTAAATCCTCAAATTATAAAGGGCTATTTTAGATCTCAAAACAATAAGATGAATTAATTTAAATCTCAAATTAAATATAAGATAAGACTGGTTAATTCAATTTTCTTGAGGAAAAAAAGGTTAAATGGTAAAAAATATCCCTAAACTTTATACTACTTTGTGTAAAAAATGTCCTTGAAGTTTCAAAAATACATTTAAACTTTCAAAAAGAGTTCAAACTAGGGTTAGTAAAATTTCCTGGGGACCCGCTCCGATCGGGGCGGGGAATCCTCGGTTTGATTGGGGATGGGGTCAAACTGAAAAAATTTGTTGGAGCCTCGTCTGGGGACGGGGACGGTATCCTCACCTCGACCCCGACCCTGATTAATCCTCGACCCCAATTTGATATATTTATATTTTTATAAATATATATTTATATATATGTTTATAATGTATAGTGTTGGATTGGAGTCCAATATTAAATATCCAAATTCTAACTTTAAGCCCAAGAAGCTAAGCCCATTTTAATTAAAAAATGGGGAATCCTCGCGGGGAACTAGTAGGGGATTCTCCACGGGGAATTAGTAGGGGAATCCTCGCGGGGAAATGAGGAATGGGGCCCCGTGGAGACCCCGTTTCCCTGACAGGGAATCCTCGCCCCCATTCGTACCTTCAAATGGCGGGGACGGGGGGCTCCGTTGCCAACCCTAGTTCAAACGATACCTTTCCCGTTAGTTTTGAATAGAAATCGTTAAAGTTTTGTTTCAAAAGTACCCCTAAACTTTCAAAACGTTTAAAAAATACTCTTAACTGTTGGGGTTTATACCCTAAAGCCTCGTGTCCTGTAGTTTGTAAACAACTTTGTAAGAATACTTGTGATCTATAATATATATGATATTTACCTCACTTCTTAACTTTGCACATTTAGATGTTTTTTATTTTATCATAAACCAATAAACTTAATATTCCTGGTTGTCTTTATGTAACTTAAGCATGAATGTAGTGACATACAAGTGGATCATGTCTTAAGTGACAACCAAAATAGTTTGTAGTATATGGATATAGGAGGGAAACCTTATCTTGGTAACACTACGGATGCTTCCCACTTTGTGGAATTGTTACAAGTGTTGTGACTTGTAACAGATAGTCTGATCCTGATCATTCGTGTAGTGAACATGCGAGTGGGGGCGTCCTATACAAAGAGTTTGTATAAGACCTGACCTTGAAGTGTTAATGTCTCCTTATATAACTCTGTTCATGACTGAGACTTCACTTCACTAGGATGACCATAGGTAACATGATCTCAATCCTGAGTGAGTTGGGAACTCCTGCCATTGAGGACAATCCTTTGATTTGTATGAGTGCGAGTGGCCAGAGTGCCGACTCAAACCTACCACTTTGAGGTTCGTCTGATTTGGGAGCTGGGAACTCAGCTTTACAAGATGGAGTTCACTCCTTCCCCAAAGTAGGGGTAAGTAGATAGATTGCTCTCTTAAGGGCTGATCCCAGGGCTTGAACGATGTGGCGCCATGCACCTTCTCATGGCCCGAGAGATGTTCACACATAGTAGGACTATGTTGTATTGTTCATTAGAGGGATCAATGGTACTTAAGGAGGAAGATGTAGGGGCAAAATGGTAAATTGGCCTGTTGTAATTACGAGCATCTATGAAGGGTCATCGTATTGATGATTGGTTATATCCAATGGACATAGAAATATATCTATGGCAAGAAGAGTTCAACTGTCGGTCTTTAGTAGAATGCCTGATAGTTAATAGATGGTGGATATCATGACTAAAGAGTTTAATCAGCTATTCACGTACTGTTGGAGCTTCGAGCCTTAGGTCTATAAGGTCTCCTTGGTAGCTTGGATACAAGTTGAGAGTTAGTTTTTGGGTCAGTTTGAAAAGTTCAAATTGACAAGAGGGAGTTCGATTATATATGATATAATTGAACTAGTTAATTATATATTATATTATTAATTTTATGTATGAGATACATTAATTTGGAGGAAATTGGATATAAATATGATTTATATCTAGTAGAGGAAAATACTATATTAATATATGATATTAATTTATATGTTATGAATATGAAGTGATCATATTCATTGGACGGTTAAAAGGGAAATGGGACGGCATCTCTAATGTTTTAATAACGGATGAGTGAGTTGAAAGATCACTTTGAGATGCATAAATAGCTCACGGTGTGTTAAGCATGAGATGTGCGGACATTGTGTTAAAAAATGTGCCATTACTTAGAAAATCCGTGCCTATACAATAGTGCCTACACGATCGCTTACCTATACGATATTACTAAGCGATCGCTTAATGATTATACCTGCGCGCGCTATTTACTAAGCGATCATTTAGCTTTTCCTAAGTAGTCGTTTAGCTCTCGATATTTACTAAACGATCATATAGGCGATCGCTTAGTTTTTTTTCTACACGATCGTTTAGATGATCGCTTCCGTTTTCCTACACGATCGTTTAGATGATCGCTTACCTTTATCCTACACGATCGTATACTTCACCTAAACGGTCAAGCATCTTGTCTATACGATAGATGAGCTCATCTCCCACTTGCTTGATCGTTGTATATGATCTCTTTTCCTCTCTCCCTCTACCAAATCGAATAAAGCCCACACTTTGGATTCTCACTCCAAGAATACTGAGGGCTCTGAGTGGTGGTGTCATCTACGTTTCCTTCTGTTTGTGTGGTGATTGTTCGAGGTAGACGATTGAGTTTTAGATTGTTGTGAAGAAAAAGTCTTCGTATGATTTCTCGATCTCTTTAGTATTATGAACGCATTATAGTATGTTTCAATGTATATGTGGTAATTCTGTCATAATGAATTGGAAAGATCTGCTTCCACTCGTAGTTACTCTTGAATAAGAATTCCTTCAATTGGTATCCGAGCCAGGTTTCTGATATTTGGTGATGTAAAATTAGCCGTAAAAAACTTAATGACTAAAATCATGTGGGACGTAATATGCGATGCATGTCTTAGGTTATGCGTTTAGACTCATGCGTCGGTTGTCATGCTTGGAATGAAAATATGCGTTACTCTTATATGCGATGACCATGCGTTCCTGTCACAATTTTTCTTGCACTCGCGCCAAGCATAACGTGAACGCAAGTTTCTTGGGTGATCCGAGGTCGAACTCAAGGACTTATAGATAAGTGTATGTGGTGATGTGTTTGCGACGGATGAATAAAAGAATGATGGGGGGTATAAGCTAATAAACTACTCCTACTCCTAATTAACAGACAAAGTAGTGGGAATATGAATGAGAGATAGAGACACGACAACTGTTGATGCGTAGTAAAGTGCATGGAAAAACAGATAAAATGTGAGGATGTCTTTATCACAACCCCAAGCTTGATCACAAGGGCAACCTCACCCAGCGCAAAGCTATGCGATCATGCCACACACACTTGTGCCTATTTCTAGGACGCATGTGATGTATATGCGACAGTGTCGAGAGGCCTTATTAAAGGAAATCGGAACACGAGATTTCTGTGAGTAGCGGAAGCAAGACTATTCCAAATTACAATCATGAAATAAATAACATTTACAGTCGACTTCAGCACAAACGGTTATGCGATTCATACAGAAATTATAGCATGAATAAATACAAATGCATAGAAAGAAAACTCTACACACAATAGCAGAAGTGTCTCCACGCTTCGATCTGCATGGCCGCTCGAACAACAGCACCCTCGAATGCTCAATCTACACGACCGCAACTCCGCACGAACATAGCACGAACACTTCACGCTCGTCCTCAACGATCTCCTCAGTCGCGAACTCCTCCGCAATAGCGAACGACCAAGCACCACAAACGCACCCAACCCTCCAGAAAATCTGCGGTGTCGAGTTGAGTTTGACACCACCAAACAGGCGACCTTGGTATTCTCGGCGAAAATCTAGAAGGTGGGCTCTGTTCAGACTGGTGTGAGGCAGACGAAGGAGGAAACAACGATCGCGTACACGATTGGCAAGTGGGAATGGCTGAGACTTATCGTATAGGTCGATGCCAATTGTTTAGATAAAGCTATGCGATCGTCTAGCAAAAGCTATGTGATCGTTTAGCTCAGTCTGTCGCGTACAGATTCTACACGATCGTTTACCTTGGGCCAGCGATCGTTAGCAAAGATATGCGATCGTTTAGTAAACAACTGCACGATCTTTTAACTTGCACCTGCACGATCGTTTAGCTCACCCCAGCCGTCGTTTAATAAACCTGTATTTACTTGACGAATTATGTGAGTTTATTTTTGCAGAGATAAAACTCAAAAAATCTTTAAATCTTTTTGTAAAAACTTTTTTTTCAAATAGGAAGCCAATTCCCTTTTAAACTCACGGTTACCATGATCCAATAATCACCACTACTTTGGTTATTAAAAAGAAAAAGTATTAATTATCTAATAATTAATATATTATAAACATAAATGGTAATTAACTTATCATACTATATTTATAACCTATCATCTCATGAAACATATAAACCATAGTTCTTTTTCTATTCCATGGTACTTAAAGTAAATCTGATTCACATCAATCCTCCACTAGATGTATCTCATACATCATACCGATTATATCATATATAATCAAAATACCTCTTGTCAATTTAAACATTTCAAATCAACATTAAGAACTGATCATCAACAAAATCCAAGCTACCAAGGGGACCTCATGGACCTGTAGATCCGAAGCTCCAATGGTATGTGAATAACTAACTAAACTCTTTAGTCACGGGATCCACCATCCATTAACTGCCAGACACTCCACTAAAGACCGACAGCTGAACTATCCTCATTACTGATATATTATGTGTCCATCTTAACCAATTAGCAGTGCAACAACCCTTCACAGATCGCTAGTAAGTACAGCTGGGCCAATAATCGTTATGCCCCTGTAGTTACATTTGTCTCCTTAAGTACCACTGATCCCTTTAATGAACATAAGTCATAGTCCTACTATGACTGAGTCTTCTCTTCTAGAGAGAAGTTGTGGCCACAATGTTCAAGTCCCGGAATCAGCCCTTAAGGGAGCAATCTCTCTACTTATCCCTGCTTCGGGAAAGAAGTGAATTCCATGTTGTGGATTGAGTTCCCAGCTCCCAGATCAGACAAGTTCCCAAAAAGGTAGGCATGTTGAGTTGGCAATTTGGTCACTCTCACCCATACTAATCAAAGGACCGTCCTCAAAGGTAGGAGTTCCCAAAACACTCAAGATTGAGGTCGTGTCACCTATGGTCATTTAGGTGAGATGTAAATCTCTAGTATTAATGGCGTTATATACAAAGTCTAGTCATCTCGTGGTCCAGGTCTTATACAAACTCTTTGTATAGGACACCCTCGCTCCACGTCTCCACATGAATGGTCAGGATCTACCATCTGTAGTAGTTTACAACACTTGTAAACCTCGAGCCGTATCCGTAGTGTCACCAGGATCAAATATCCCATCTTAATTCTTATACTACAGACCGATTCAGGTTATCACTTAAGGCATGATCTATTTGTATATCACATATACATGCTTAAGTTCACATAAGATAACCAAGGAGCTTTGTTTATTGGATATGAGTAAATGCCAGAATTAAATAACACTTATTTTATTCATTGAACAATGTGTATCTTTATGAAACAACGAGACTCCGAGAGAATTAGAACACCAATCCCAACACTTATTTCTAAGTCTCTATTCCTACTCATGTGCTTCCACACATAAACAAGATGACCGCATACCACCATATCCTACTTCTGGACGCATGCAATATCCTATCCGTAGGGTGCATATGCTGTGTAATAGCAAACAGAGCTTATTCTTAAGTTTCCCATTCTTACTTATGCGATCCAATCTGCTCTCCCGAGACTTAGATTTGGTTTTTAGACTACTCTTCCAAGTATGCCTAAATGATGAATGATGCCCTCATAAGACAAGATAATCGCGTAAACCTGGTTGACGTAAGATTATTCCTATCTCTAGTGAATACTTGCTTACATTGCTTAATGCGATCAACCACTTACCCTCCCGGACAGTTAGTTGTTGCTGACTTTACTCATAGACAAGCATTGCGTCTGCCTATAGATAGGAGTTGCTACAGTTTGACACCAAGCAAATAAGGTTTTCTCACAACACTCACGCAACGTACACCTCCCGATGGTTTGCTACATGCTTCATATTCTTATGCCGCATGATTAAGTATGTGATACTCTAGTAATCTCACTAAGTGATGCAATGAAAGTTAAGGATGCTAAGTAAAGGAAGATGGAGATAGAATCGAAGAAAATATAGAAATGCATTGATCACAAAATGTATTAATTTCTTAAGCCAAAATGTAATACAATACAATATAAGGAAAGAAGAGAAAATGAAAGGACCAGCTGGAAGCAATGTCTTGCTTCCAGTAGATGTGTGTCAAGGCTGTCGATGGTGCCATAGATGGGCAGTGGAGCAGACTCTCTCGAGCTCTAACTCCGACGAAGGCTCCGGTCGTCACTCGAAATGGATGAAGGAGATGAAGAACTCTCAAACTTTCTTCTCATGTGTTCGTCTAGATCACAAGGATCCGCCCTAAGGCAAGCCTTGGGCAAAAAACCTTGGATAAAATGAAATTCTGCTCAGAATTTATAGAGCTTGATTGCCGACAATAGTAATGGACCTGCTCTGAATCTGACACTTGCGGCGTGATGATCCTTTTCTAAATATCTACTGCTAACAGCGTGGTAGGTGAAATGTCAACATCATCTTTTGATACTCCTGAGATATGCGTTCATGTTGCATTTCACCAACCTTGCATTCATCCCTCTATTATGCAATCATCATGTAGCCGCAATCTCCTTGCGATGATCGCATTTGCTCGATGACTGCAACTTCTCAGCGATGAGCATATTCGCTTGACGACCGCAACTTCTATGCGATGGACATATGAGGTTGATGGCCGCAACATTCATGCGTCTAACGTATGCGTTCTTCTTTGCGATGGAGAAATTATCTACATGCGGTCGTCTTTGCGATAGCTCGGCTTCCGCGTATGCATTTGCTTCCTGCGTTAGCTACAAAGATAGACAATTGAATGCAAATAACTCGTAATAGTGGGTTAACCGAGTTTCTTTATGCTGATGGATAGAAACTCATTTTCTCATGAATTCCTAACATAATCACCGTATATTACGCTTAACAACCTTCATAATTCTAAATAAAAGGCTTAGGATGACGTGCATTTCTGCATGTCATCAATATTTCAATTCATTGCTACAAAAGAATTGCATTTACATTCAAGGTGGGTGCAACATGTCTACTCTCTGTTTTAATTGTTAATTTGTTTGTGGATGTGTTGATTAATGGAGTTTTCTGGGATGTAACCTCGGTTTGAATTCTCAAGTAAATTGTAAAGGCCCCTACATTTTTTGGCACAATTAATTTCTATTGAGTTTGTAAATTCAAAGTTGATTTGAGTCTTGAGTCGTTCGTGTTGAAGTTCAGAGCAAAGGTTGTTGTTCTTTGTGGAAGAAGACAATCAAGTGTATGTTGTGTCGTGTAGACGATGAGGTAAACGATCGTATAGCTCAGCAAGCCTCATCGCTTAGTTATTGACTATACGATCGTGGAGTAATTGCATGGTAATTTGTTTACCTTTCACGTGCTAAGCGATCGTTTAGACGATTAGGCTTCGCAGCCTCATTGTTGTCCATGCAATTGTTTAGCTTTTACGTTATCGTCTAGTGTGTGCTACACGATTGTTTACCTGGAGGCGTTTACTAAACAATGGGAGCTTCGTCCAGTAGTTCAAGACCCGGTTCGCTTGTGAACCAATTTACTCAGCAAAATTATTTAAATAGATTGTTTTCTCATTCTGGTTTTGTTTTGGTTCATCCCGGTCCATTAATCCATGGTTTTATACATGTGATGTATGTTTTTTTTTATGTCATATGGTATGCACATATAGATAAATCCCACCTTAGGTCATGCATATTCTCTTTATTATAAGTGTTATGATTTAGTGAAGCATGATTTAATTTACGTAAGTACATGCTCATGCATCATATAATATAAGAGTTATATTATGTATGCATTATTTATTTAATGTAATATTTATAAGCGTTATAAATACTTCATTATGTGGCATGTATATTTTAGTTGTTTATTTTATAAATGGTTAAAAAAGGAAATTAGATCTAAAATAATAGTAAAAGATTAATATGTAGTAAATCTATCTATACTTGACCTTTTGTCTAAGGTGGGTTTTGTCTAGGCTAGGGTATTTAAGGTGACGGCAACGAAACACCCCTACTTGGGAACCTACTTGGAAAGATGTTTTAGATAGATTTGATGCATGCATGCAAGTTAAGGCCAGTCCATTAAAGAGTTTAATGTGACTACTTGGACTTGTTTTTTATTTCAAAGAAAAAAGTTGTTTTTGAGCAAATTTAATAAATGACTTAGATTATAATCAGTAGCCGGATTGTCTAGGTTAATAAACCACTAGGTAGAACATTCAGTGGGAGGTACTTGGGCATTTGATGCTTCATTTACACCTCTTACATTTCTCCCTCATAGTTCACACCATGAGATCTATCCTGGGCCTTGTGACATCCTGGGAGTGTCCCCTTAAAGGATGGTGTTTGGGTAGATCAATATCAAGGTTGATGGAGAGAATGTTCATAGTAAGTGGGAGTGGGAAGTGCAACAGCATATCCCACGGTCTCTCTCGTTAGATTGAATAAAGTTTCTATGCATCGTCTCGTGGCACCCTGGGTGTTCCCCCTATAGGATGGTTATTTTACACGTTTCTTCATCTGATCTCCTGTAAGAGGATAAAGTTACTTAGTCTATTGTCCTAATAAGATTTTTCCCTATGGTGGGCGCATTAGGATTGAACTCTTGGGCCGAAAACGAGGGGTTATTCTTACGCAGAATTTTAATGGTTAACAG
This sequence comes from Benincasa hispida, assembly GCF_009727055.1. Classification (NCBI taxonomy): domain Eukaryota; kingdom Viridiplantae; phylum Streptophyta; class Magnoliopsida; order Cucurbitales; family Cucurbitaceae; genus Benincasa; species Benincasa hispida. Next base: position 12,496,864 of record NC_052357.1, on the reverse strand, counting down.
TTTTGGATCGAACAAATGGTGGCTATTAGGTTCAGTTCCAAGAGTTGGTGCTACCTAATGGTTGAGAATGTCTCATCCCGGTGAAGAGACATCTGATCACCCCATTGGTGACATTTGTCCTGCCTTGCTAGGACATCATTGCAAAATAGAAGTCTTATCACTTAGGGTACTTGGAATTTGTTTTGCTAAAACTAATTGGTTAAAAAATGTGGTATTTGCAAAGTATTATAAAAGGTTATTCATTTTTTCAGCAACGATTTTTTTTTTTAATGGTTATAGCCACTATCAGTTTACTTAGCGCCGAAAAACTGAATGGCCAAAACTATTCAAGTTGGAAACATATGTTCATGACGATACTCATCATTGAGGATCTGAAGTTTGTCCTTGCGAAGGAATGTCCTTCTATTCCACCTCAGGACGCTACTCAAAATGTTCGGGCGGTGTATGAGCGTTGGACACGGGAAAACGAGAAGCCCTGAGCCTATATCTTGGCTAGTCTTAATGACGTATTGGCCAAGAACCATGAGCCCATGGTCTCAGCACGTGAGATCATGGAGTCCCTGTGTCGAACAACCGTCTGGACAGCCCAAGCACGAGGCTCTAAAGGAAAGGAAGACAGCCAAGCTTAAGACCAAGGCAGACAAAAGTAAATGTGATTTACTTGTGTTAGAAACTTGTTTAGTGGAGAATGATGATTCTGCTTAGATAATAGATTCGAGCGCCACTAATCATGTATGTTCTTCTTTTCAAGGGATTAGATCCTGACGACAGCTGGAGGCTGGTGAGATGACATTACCAGTAAGCACCGGACACGTCGTCTCATTGTGGTTTTCTTGAATGTGCGAGCCAAAGAGCCTCTTGAATTAATGCATTCTGGTCTTTGTGGTTCTATGAATGTGCAAGCTCGAGAAGGCTATGAGTACTTTATCAGTTTTACTGAGGATTACTCTAGATATGAGTATGCCTATCTGATGCAACAAAAGTCAGAATCTTTTGAAAAGTTCAAATTATTTAAGGCGAAAGTTGAGAATGCTTTGGATTGACGAATAAAAACACTTCGATCAGATCGAGGTGGAGAGTTTTTGGATTCTAAGTTCCAGGACTATTTATTAGAACATGGAATTGTTTCCCAACTCTCGACACCAGGTACACCTCAACAGAATAGTGCAGCAGAGAGGAGAAACAGAACTTTTTTGGACATGGTTCGTTCGATGATGAGTTATGCTTCCTTATCAGACTTGTTTTAGGGTTTCGCAGTGGAGATTGCGGTATACATTCTCAACTGTGTTTCTTCTATGAGTATTTCAAGAACACATCTATAGTTGTGGAACGGACGTAAAGCTAGTTTACGTCACTTTCGCATATGGGGTTGCCCAACACATGTGCTTGACGCAAATTCCAGGAAGTTGGAATCACGATCGAGGTTGTGTCTCTTTGTAGGCTACCCCAAAGGTACACGAGGAGGTTACTTTTATGATCCGTCCGAAAATAAGGTGTTTTTATTTCCACGAATGCTCTTTCCTGGGAGGATCATATCAGGGGAGCATATCCACGTAGTAAAGTCGTGTTTAGTGAGGTTTCCAAAGAAATTACTAAAACTTCAATAAGAGTTGTTGAAGAACCTGCTTCATCAACAAGAGTTGTTGATGATCGTTCATCTGGAGGTCGGTTCCACCTAAAGAGTTGAGGGAACCTTGACGCAGTGGGAAGGTTACAAACCCGCCAGATCGCTATCTGGGTTTGAAAGAAATCGTAGTTATGGTGTCAGATGGCGACGTTGAGGATCCGTTGTCCTATCAAAAGGCAATAGAGGATGTGGGATGAATGGGTCAAAGGCATGAATTTTGAGATGGAGTCGATGTACTTTAACCCGGAATGGGATCTTGCAGATCAACCTGATGCGGTAAGACCTATAGGTTGTAAATGGATCTACAAGCGCAAACGGGGTGCTGATGAGAAGATGCAAACCTTTAAGACTCGACTTATGGCAAAAGGTTACACCTAGGTGGAGGGAGTCGACAATGAGAAGACTTTCTACCCTATTGTCATGTTAAAGTCGATCTGAATCCTTCTATCCATTGCAGCTTATTATAATTATGAGATTTGGCAAATGGACGTCAAGACGACTTTTCTGAATGGCTATCTTGAGGAGTCCATTTACATGGTGCAACCTGAAGGATTCATTGCCCTAGGTCAAGAGCAAAATGTTTGCAAACTGAATCGGTTTATTTATGGGCTGAAGCAAGCGTCTCGATTTTGGAATATTCGGTTTGATGCTGCGATCAAATCTATGGCATTGACCAAAACGTTGATGAACCTTATATTTACAAGAAAATAGTCAACGATTTAGTAGCTTTCTTAGTATTGTATGTAAACGATATACTACTCCTTGGGAATGATGTAGGTCTACTGACTGCAGTTAAGAACTAGTTAGCGACTCAATTCCAAATGAAAGATTTGGGAGAGGCTCAGTTTGTTTTGGGTATGTAGATCTTTCGGGATCGTAAGATCAAAGTGCTAGTGCTGTCTCAGGCATTGTATATTGACAAAATCTTGCTCAAGTACTCGATGCAAAACTCCAAAAAGGGCCTACTACCATTCAGGCATGGTGTCACTTTGTCTAAAGACATGTGTCCTAAGACGCCTCAAGAGGTGGAGAACATAAGACGGGTCCCATATGCATCTATCATTGGCAGTTTAATGTATGTGATGCTCTGCACTAGGCCAGACATCTACTATACTGTGGAAATAGTCAGTAGATATCAGTCTAACCTAGGCTAGGGTTACTGGACCGCAATTAAGAATTTTCTCAAGTATCTTCGGAGTCGAGGGACTACATGCTCGTGTATGGGTCTAGGGATTTGATCCTTACTGGATATACAGATTCTGACTATCAAACTGATAAGGACTCTCAAAAGTCCACTTCAGGGTCAGTATTTACTCTTAATGGAGGAGCTGTAGTGTGGCGGAGCACTAAGTAGGGGTGCATCGTCGACTCCACAATGGAGGCCGAGTACATAGTGGCTTGTGAACCTGCTAAAAATGCCGTCTGCCTCAGAAAGTTCTTGACAGAGCTGGAAGTTGTTCTAGATATGTCTAGGCCCATCACCTTCTATTGTGACAATAGTGGTGCTGTGGCGAACTCCAAGGAGCTCAGGAGTCATAAGCGCGACAAACACATAGAACAGAAGTATCATCTGATCTACGAGATAGTGCATCAAAGAGACGTGATTGTCACAAAGATCGCCTCGGAGAAAAACGTTTTTGATCCGTTTACGAAGGCATTCACGGCTACAATGTTTGAGGGTCATCTTCATAGCATAACAAAGAACAACTACATGCTCATTTAGGTTAACAACTAATTTTAAACGTTAAAATAGATTGTTACCTTATAAAACACGGTTACAAACTCATATCGGTTTATAAACCCTTTTAAGGCTAGGGTTACTTAAGTTGATGGTTTATGGAACACCTCCTACCTGGGGATTATGACCGAACTATTGAGAGTTGTTGACTGATTTTATGAGCTTGCGTGAGCGATGTGAGGTAATAAAATGGTTTATCACCTAGACATTATAGGTTAAATCACTTAGACTTAGATTGTATGAAATAGCCGTCATGCCTAAGTAAATTACCCAAACATTTAGAACACTTCAGTGGGAGATTAACAATATATTTGATATGTAGTTATTTGCTCTCAAGTCCTCAAGAGTTCACACCGTGAGATCCATGCTCGACTTCTTGTCGATTTTACCTCGACTGAATGGAAAGTGTTTGCATGGGTCAATAACAAGGTGAATGAGGGAAGTGGTTCTTAGTAAGTGGGTGAAGGAAATGTGTCAACATTGTCCTACGGTCTCCTCTATTAGTTTGAATAGTGAGATTTCTATGTTGCATCTGCTGTCGTTTTTATGCGGCACTAGCTAGTTATTAACCGCGGCGATCCCTACGGAAGGTTGTAACATAGGATTCGGAACAACCCAGGTTTCAGTAAAATGAGTAGGGTCTTATAGTTCTGTCTTGGATATTGTCTTCTATCTCGGAGGTATATTCATACCGTCCTATAAGATCTAAAAATGGCGGATCACACTTACAAGAATTACTGAGTGTTAGTAAAGATCTTGACCGAAAACGATAACCAAAAGAACTATTGGAATATGAGTTATTCTAGATAATGTATTTGGTCAAGAACTATCTTGCTTCTGTGAAGGAATTCTTGATTGCCCCACGGTAGCACTTGGTCTAAATCACTTAAGTATCATTGCAAATAAATAAGGATTTATTGGGTACTTTATTAGTTTTGCTAAAATGGATTTAGATGCATATTTAATAGAGTTTTTTTTAAAATTTTTCGGCAATGTCAAACTCGATTATACAACTGCTTGCTTATGAAAAATTTAACGGAGAGGGTTACTCGAATTGGAAATCAAATATCAATACAATATTAGTAGTAGACGATTTGAGGTTTGTGTTAACGGAGGAGCGTCCTCCATTTCCTAGTTCAATGGCTACCCAAAATGTTCGGGATGTTTATAATAGGTGGGTGAGGGCGAACGAAAAAGCCCAATCCTATATCTTGGCTATTGTTTTTTATGTCCTAAAAACTCGTAGTTTGTAAAATAATAAACATTTTCTATTATCAATATACTTGTTATTGATCGCATAAATTGTACAAAAGTCTAAATCCAATAAACTAAGACCCATGACTATTGTATGAGTCTTGAACTTTATGTGGAGACATAAGAGTGGATCGGGTTCGAGTAAGTAGTCAAAATGATTTATGGTACATGAATGAAGTTGGGGGCGTCCTATGCAATGAGTTTGCATAAGATCAGGACCAAGAAATAAGTCACTCTTATTTTATAACGCTGTTTACTATATAAGACTGACTATTTCACCTAGATGACCTAGGTAACTCGATCTTAATCCTGAGCTAACTATGAACTCCTGTTTATTCGGGATTGCCTTTAGATTTGCATAGTTGAGGGTTGGTTCAACAGTGCCGGCTCAATAAGACTTTCATTTCAGGGGTAAGACCAGATAGATAGCTGGGGACATAGGGTGGCAAGACGGAGTTCACGCCTATCCGATTTAGAGATAGGAGAAAAGTTGTTCTCTCAAATAACTGAATCCAGGTCTTGAACAAGGGGCCCTGACCCTCTCATTGGGCTGAGAGAGTTTGGTTGGTGATTGGATCACAAACCAGTTATTCATTAGAGGATCAGTAGGGACTTGAGGAATAAGACGTAATCTCAGGGGTAAAACAGATATTTGACCCAACCGTTATTACGAACAACCTGTGAAAGATCAACTTGCTGATTATGGTTAATCATGTGGATATAATATATCTACAGTGAGAGGAGTGCAACTATGGGCTTTAGTGGAATGACCCATTAGTTAACGAATGGAGATTAGTTTGGTCTAATGAGTTTAGCCCAATTAATCTCAGATTGTTGGAGCCCATGATTTGTAGGTTCGCGAGGTCCCCCTACTAGCTCGTAACGGACTAACTCTAGAATAGCGTGATAAGTTAATTTGAAATGTTCAAATTAGAATTAATATTAATGATTATATGAGATATAATTATGTTTAATTTTAGAATTAAACGGTATAGAAAATTTATATATTTAAATATGATTTAAATATATAAAGATGATATGTGTTAAAATTAATTTAATATTTGATATTAAATTAATTAAATTTTATTTAATAATTAATTTATGAAATTAATTAATTTTTCATTTTTAAAATCAAATAGATTTTTTAAATCAAAATTTTATTTTTAGATAAAATTGGAAAAATTGGAAAACAAAAACACAAAATGGAAAAATGGATTTTTCCATTATTCATCACCAAGTAGCTCACACATATTGCATTGTCTTGTCCTTGTCTTCTCCAAGCATAAGCTGCAAATCATGCAACTCTTCTCTTTGCATGTTAATCTACAATATAATGAGAAGATTTGATTGAAAATCGAGCATGCAATCAAAAGAGTTTTGAGAGAAAAACTGGTTTGAAGAAAGGTTCTTCAACAAGGTTGCAGCAGTGAGCTTTTCTCCTTCGTCCCTTGATTCAAGCTTGTTTTTAGTCCCACAACTCAATCTTTACTAAATTATATTTTACTTAACTCCTCCATAAATCTTATCTCTCTCACTAAGAATTTCCATCTCGTAGAATTCCTCTTTGCCAATTTGCATTCGTTTAAACTCCAAAAGACTTTTGTTTCTTCAAATCTGTCTAACTTGGATCTCTTTAACACAATAAGGCTCTGGGTTTAGTCTAGGTATACTAAAATAATCCTTCAACCTAAATAAATAACACCTTGCTTTGCCCCTTTAAGTCCAAGGTCATATCCAACTATTTTAGCTTCCTTTAATGACATCTACCTAGGTAGATATTCAAAAAGAATTCTTTATATCATTGCACATACTTTACCTAGTTCATTAAGTTGTAGTATTACCCAAATGATTATGACTTATGAATCCTTTCTAAAATTCTTCTCGAAATGTTGGGTTTTTAATATCTCAAAACCTTTAATAAATCTATAGACTCTTCTTCTTTTCCTCCTTATTCATAAGACAACTTTTAACCTTATACTTGAGCACTGGCTTGTGTATTTATACTACCACCGATTGCACTATCCAACACAAAACATAACACCAGTCCTTCATCAATTCTTGTCTCGACAATTTTATTCTTTGGCTTAAACGTTTAAATATCTTCATTCCTAAATTGTCATAACTCTACATAGTTTCATCAACCTTTAACATTGCTGAACTGAGGTATATATTTGTTCGTTTCTAACATAATTTCTATGAGATTAACTAGTATCAAGTGACCTCATAATTTACTCTATTTTATTTTTCTTCTTTTGTAGTGTCGTATCTGATAATCCTCTTATAATAACTTCTAATGAGTCACTAACCTAGCATTAGAACATAACTGGTGCATTTAAACTAAACAAATATTTTAATGCACAACTATCATAAAACTTATAACTAATAGGACGTACCTGGCGATGATGAGGAATCCATTCATAGGCCACAGGGACAATCTAGACTTAAGTTAGTCTACAGAACCCAAAACATGGACTCTGATACCAATTGTAATGACCCGACCCCCTAGGACTTAAGTTAGGCCGTTACTAAAATACATACATGCATGGAACTTAAAACGACAATCTTTTATGATGTATAAATGCTAAATAGATAATGGGAGTTCAAAAGTCCTTTATTAAATGCAAATATTAAAAACAATAATCGGGTACCCATAAATCATAAAGGTTAATAAATAAGTATGAAAAACAATGCTCAACAATAAGTTTCAAACATCAAAACTAAAAATTTAGCAAAAACATGAAGGAGATCTAAGTCTTATGAGCGGAAGCATAAAAACTGGTCCCAGTGGTTCGATCACGGATTTCGCTTGTCATTTGCTAGCATATCCCTACTCTTACCTAAAATGACAACATGAGAAAGAATGAGTATAAAATATTCAGTAAGTAACCCCATTACTGGGATCAGGCTAGGCATCTATGTCCTCTAGATACCTACCTCTGGTGAAACATATAAACTGCTCTAGTCCTCATGGGACACATATACACATGAAATAAAAAGGAGACTGAGTTCTATCCTATTGTAGTTAAGTATGCCCACTACCTCTGGTGAATCCCGAAGGAGACACAAATTGGTGAATCTCGAAGGAAACACAAACTGGTGAATCCCGAAAGAAACACAAACTGGTGAATCCCGAAGGAAACACAAAATCTAATGGGCATCTAACTAATCAGTAAAGACACTTGCACAGTCTCAATATCATAAGTATCACTATATGAATCTATGGCATACATATATACCTCAACATCATGGCTCTACAACATACACATATACCTCGACATCATCAGATCAAATACAACCTTATGGAATCACATACCATCACATGCTAGCATTCAAGTGTCTATGTGCACAAATAAATCTTTCAGATCTCATACCAGAACATACATTGGTCATACTATATTATCAGTCTATCATGTTGTCATTCTGCTATAACATTCATTTATTATGCTAGCATACATCTAATGCCTGGCCCGTGGGCAGTTCCAGTAGTAAGACTACTTACCTCAAATCGCAATTCTAAAAAATTAATCTAAGCAATGAATCCTTTAACGTTGTTGGAAGACCATAATCCCTCCAAAGGTCCCCAAATTAAGCTTAACAAAGTTGTGGTTTGGTTCAAAGTCAGTTCCAAAGCTCAATTTATGTGTCCAATCAAACCTTTGTAACATCGTACAACATGCTTTCAATCTTTAACCTCCGCTAAAACTCGAATCTAAGGTCCAAAATTTTGGCGACTGACCATGGGTTCCGGTTGCTGTGATGGGCTGAAGAAGAGATCGTCGGCCGAGTGTGACAAGCCAAGCGAGGACAGCTGGAGTGGCGGTGTGCTTCGATGGAGACGATGGAGACTGACGGCGTTGCATGGTGAGCGGGGATCGCGCAGCTGAGGCTGGAGTAGATCTGGGCAGCGGCATCGGTGGTCGGTCGGTGAGTGCGAACGGACGACCCAATCGGCGGCTGGATCTTGTGAGGATAGACAAGCGGCAAAGGTTTCTTGCGCAGCGCGACTAAGTAGACGAAACGGCACGGATGTGAGCGGCTGGGTGTCACGGCTGTGAGGACACGAGCAGTTGGGATTCTGCAGAGGCACGGTGCATGGCGGAAGATGACAACTCCATCGACGACGGGACAAACAACAGTTGCTGGCAGAGGCTTAGTCGACCAGCGGTGGCGATGTGAGTTGGAGTAATTCTTTCACGAAGAAGAAATGAAAATTCTTCTTTTTCCCTCTTTTTTTAGCACGCTTGTCGAGAGAGTATATATATATATTCTTCCTTTATTTATATATATATATGTATATTATCTCTTCCCAAAATTTTGATTTCTCAAACTTCAAAAATATATTCAATTTCCAAAATAATCTATCCAACTTTCCTTAAACTAAATCCAAATTTCCAAATCTTTTCAAATATTTGCTTTAATGAATTCCCAATAAACCAATTATCTCTTCCTAATTCTTTTAATTTAATTTTAGATCCAAACTCCAAAATTAAAGAGGAAAATTTTTAAAACCACAAATTTTCCCTTTTTCTTCTTAAATTTTAATTCCTTCAAAAACTCGAGATAATTAACTTAAAACTTCCTACATTCGGGATGTTACATCAGTATGTTCTAGGAATGCATATCTTTCGAGACCAAAAGAATAGAACATTGGCACTGTCTTAGGCATCTTATATTGACAAGATATTGTTAAGGTATAATATACAAAATTCCAAGAAATGTTTATTACCTTTTAGGCATAGAATTCATTTGTCGAAGGAACAATGTCCTAAGGCACCTCAAGAGGTTGAGATGATGAACAAAATTTCATATGCTTCTGCAGTTGGGAGTTTGATGTACGCTATGTTGTGTACACCCCCCGACATATGTTTTCTAGTTGGAACCATCAGTAGATTCCAATCCAATCCTGGACACGATCATTGGACCGCTGTAAAAAATATCCTCGAGTATCTAAGGAGAACGAGGGACTATATGCTTGTGTATGGACCTAAGGATTTGATCTTTACGGGATACATTGATTCTGATTTTCAGACTGACGTAGATTCCAGGAAATCTACCTCAAGATCAGTTTTCACTCTTAACAGAGGAGCTATAGTTTGGAGAAGCATCAAGCAAAGTTATATTGCTGACTCTATCATGGAAGCGGAATATGTGGTTGCATGTGAAGCTGCTAAGGAAGCAGTATGGCTACACAAATTCTTAGTTGATTTGGAAGTCATTCCAAATATGCACATGCCTATCACACTGTATTGTGACAACAGTGGTGCAGTTGCTAACTCAAAGGAACCCAAGAGTCACAAGTGTGGAAAAAACATTGAAAGAAAGTACCATCTCATCCGAGAGATGTACATAGGGAGATGTGCTCGTCACAAAGATATCCTCTGAAGACAACCTTGCTGATCCATTCACCAAAGCCCTCTCGGCTAAAGTTTTCGAGGGCCACCTAGTTGGACTAGGACTCCAAGTAGTGTAATCTAGGGCAAGTGGGAGAATGTCTATGGTATTATAGATGCCCTAGTTTATTGTATTTTTCCCATTATGTATCTCAACATTATATTGCATATATTTGTTCTCACTGGAGTTTTAGTCCAAGTGGGAGATTGTTGAGAATATCCTAGAACTCGCCGTTCGTGTTAAACATTCTATTTTATCAATAATAATGACTTGTTGATTTTGCATCTTATTATGAAAATCCAATAAACGCATCCTTGGCTATAGTCTTAATGCTGTAACTTCATGTAGTGACTAAACAGGATCAAGTGGACAGTATATAGCCTAAATGGTCTAATAAGTATATGGATGAAATTGGATATCTCATCCTGGTAACACTATTGGATGCGACCCACTCTGTAGTTGTTACAAGAAGTTGAAAGGTACTAAAAATGATGTGATCCACAAATCGTTCATGTTGAGACATAGAGTAGAGGCATCCTATGCAATGAGTTTGCATATAGATTGGACCATGAAAATAGTCACTTTTCTTTATAACGACGGTTTACTATTAAAATTGACTATTTCATTTAATATGTAACCTAGGTTAACTCGATCTTAATCCTGAGCTAGCTATGAACTCCTGTTTTTTCGGGATTATCCTTTGATCTGCAAACAGTGAGAGTAGTCCAACAACACTACTCAATAAGCTTACCATTTTGGAGATAAGACCTGATGAATAGCTGGGGACATAGCCTTGCAAGATGAAATTCACTTCTACCCTATTTAGGGTTAGCAGATAGGTTGTTCTCTTAAGTACTAACTTCAAGTCTTCAATAATCAGTGTCCCCTCTTCTCATGATAGAGAAAGGATTTGATTCATAGGGATTATGAATCAGAATTCTTCATTAGAGGATCAGTAGGAACCTAAGAAACAAGATGTAGTCACAGGGGTAAAACGACATTATTTGACCTAGCTGTGATTACGAATAACCTGTGAATGATCAACTTACTGACTATGTTTATTAAACGAACATAATATATCCACAGTGAGGAGAGTTCAACTATGGGCTATAGTGGAGTGTCCCATTAGTTAACGAACGGGGTTTAGATCGGACTAATGAGTTTAACCTATTAATCTCGAATCGCTGGAGCCCATGATTTGTATATCCGCGAGGTCTCCCTACTAGCTCGTAAATGGATAAGTTTTAGGGTAGCTTGAGAAATTAATTTAAAACGTTCAAATTAAATGGAATAAGAGAATATATATTTAAATATGATTTAAATATATGAAGATGATTATTATGCAAAAATTAATTTAATATTTGATATTAAATTAATCAATATTTTAAATTAATTTATGAAAATCATTTTTCCATTAAAATGGTTTTGAAATTATTTTATGTTTGAAAAAGAAAAATGAAAATTCGTTTTTGCATGTTGCACAAAATGGAGAATGAATTTTTTCCATTACCTTCATCTTCATGCTCACACAAAGGCCATTATCTTCTCTTTATTGATTCTCCAAGCATGAGCTACAAGCCATGCACTTCACCTCTTTACATGTTAATTTGCAATATATAAAGAATATTGGAGTCATTTGAGAAGAAGGAATGCAAAATTTTTTAGAGAAAAATTACTGTGAGAAGAAAAAGTTCTTCTTGTCCGGCTGTGTGTGTTCCTCACCTTTTCAAGCTGTTCTTGAGTCCCACAGCTCTGCCTAAATCTCCAAAAGGATAGTAGGGAAGACTTTGAGGTGGTTCACGGTGATATCAAGTGAAATTTGTTGCTGTACACTCGGTTTCTTGGAGAGTTCATCAAAGGTATGATCTTAAAACCCTCTTTTTAGAAAAACATGCTTTAGTTTCTACCAAAATTAATGAATTTTAATGCTTTTGGATCCTTGATACTTGCACTGCATGTTATTTAAATCTTTCATAAGCATCTTGTCTATACGATAGACGAGCTCATCTCCCACTTACTTGATCGTTGTATACGATCTCTCTAACTCATTTCCTCTACCAAATCCGAACAAAGCCCACACTTTGGTTCTCACTCCAATAATACTGAGGGTTCTGAATGGTGGTGTCATCTCCATTTTTTTCTGTTCGTGTGGTGATTGTTCGAGGTAGACGATTGGATTTTAGATTTGTTGTGAAGAAGAAGTCCTCATCTGGTACGATTTCTCGATCTCTTTAGCATTATGAATGCATTTTAGTATGTTTGAATGTATATGTGGTAGTTTTGTCACAATGAATTGGAAAGATCTACTTCCGCTCGTAAGTATTCTCGAATAAGAGTTCCTTCATTAACTTAATAAAAGTTCAAAAATATTTCCACCGTTAGTATTTGAACAAAAATCGTTAATTTCTTGTGACAAAAATGACTTTAAAAATTAAAAATATATTAAAAAATGCTCATACTAATCAATTTTTTTGAAGTTTTTTAAGTTCGAAAAAGAACCAATTTTAAAATAAATTATATAGGAATCCTCTTTTTTTTTTTTTTTTTCAATATAATTATATTTCCAATCCTTAGCTTACACCAATTTTCTCAATAACCAAAACATACCAAAATGCTACGATGTTGAAGGGACTTTCACGAACCACCTTGGAGAGCAAATTGGAAGGAGTGCCTCTTCATGCACGCATATCAAATTTAGAGCGATGCGGCGCCGTATGGCAGGACTGCAATGCTTATCTAGCAGACTGTATCTATGAATGGCACAGGGCACAAGTGTCATAGCACTTACGTAACGCCATGCCTCCGCTTGCTCGATTTCACCATTTTGTCTCCGGTTGCTTATTAATTGCTTCATTTAAGTCCAATTGCACCCGAAACGTCCCGATGAATTTCTTTTGCTTGATAATCTATTTAAGAACCGAAATAAATATTAAATTCTTAAGAACCAACATGATTTAGGTTGATACTTTTTTATTTGATTATTTATCTTTTTGGTATGTTTTAAGAGGAGATTTTGATTTTTTTAATTTTGTAAAATTTTGTGATATTTTATGTTTTAACTTAAAATTTTGGTTTTTATTTTGGGTGTTGAGAAAATTGGTATAAGCTAAGAATTGGAAAATTAACAAAAATATAAGAGTAGCTATATGAAAAAAATGAAGATATCTATATAATGTATTTTAAAATAGGTTATTTTCGAACTTAAAAAAACTTAAAACAAATGGATCAGTAGGAGCATTTTTAATTTTTAAAAAACTTTTAAAGTAATTTTTGTCACGAGAAATTAATGGTTTTTGTTCTAATACTAACAGTGGAGGTATTTTTGAAGTTTTATTAAGTTAAGGATATTTTTGAAATGTTTTGAAAGTTCAGGGGTATTTTTGAAACAAAACTTTGACGGTTTCCATCCAAAACTAACCGCAAGGGTATTTTTTTATTTTTATTATTTTTTTTTAAGTTTAAAGGTGTTTTTGAAACTTTTGAAACTTCATGAATATTTTTTTACATAAAATATAAAATTCAAGAGAATTTTTTATAATTTAACCAAAAAATAATAATTTCGAACTTATATAAAAAAAACAAAATAAGTACGTAGAAATGAAAACTAAAAAAGTCCTATCCCAAAGAAGAATATTGCCTCTTTTACTCTCTATGGATTATTATCATCTTAATATTAATAATCCTCTATAGTCGTCCTATACTCTTAATCGAGGTTTCGAATCTTTCATCTCCTTGTGTTAGAACTAAAAGAAATTATAAAAGATATTTAACAATTCACTAATAAATTGAAATTAATAACCACTTAACCTGCCAATCTACATTATTTTTTAGATCCATTTTATAAGATTTGATATATCAACTCATTGAATTATACTCAAGTTATTAATATTGTGAAACTCAATTGGATATGTAGCTACAAATCGATATTTTTTTTTTTAAAAAAAAAATATGTGAGGGGAAGAGAAATCATATTTCTAATCTTGTGGTTAATATTACAAGATTTATGTTAATTGAGTTATGCTCATTTTTGCAATTCATATTCTAATCGTGCATGTTTAATCAACGATAAGACGTTCTAATTTAAGCTATTAAATTATTAGTCCAATAAATTGACAAGTACAACAAAGATAGAAAATTTGTACGGATGGGTCGCCCAGTCGAAATTCGACCCACCTTTAAAAAATGCTAGCCTTTTGATGACGTCAGCCACATGTGAAATGTCCGTTTAGACCCCAAAACGCTTGATATCATGCACGCGTCCCAAATTCTCACGCATTCCTCTCATTTTGGATTCTTTCCTCTCGTGCTTTCCTCTCTTTAAAGCGCACTAACACGCATACAACCCATATTCTTGCACATTCCTCTCGTTTCGGACTCGTTGCTCTCGTGCTTTCCTCTCGTTCTTCATCGAACAGTAATCTAATATGTAACGGAATAAATCAGAATCAATAAGCACTCTAACTACTCTTAATTTGAGTTTTAAACATGCTATTCAAAAGAAGTTCAAAGAGGGTTTGAAACAAAACTTACTTTGAAGACTAAATCCAAGAATTCAGTAGAATCACTTCAAGATTGAGCTTGAAATTTCAACAAGACCACCACTAAGATCTTCTCTACAAAGCTTAAGAAGGAATGTGTGGTGAAAATACTCAAATCAAGCTGAATATTGGATGATTTTTTATAGTTTGAGAAGATTTTCAACCTGCAGCAGTTCAATATCAAAATCTCAGAAATCCCCCTAAAATTCTCTGCATGGAGGTTCAATTTATACTCTGAAATCATGCAGCAAAGCTAGGCTGCATGAAGGGAAACTTCTACTTGGAGAATTGACGAAGAAGATGGTGGAATTAGGTGATAAACCACCATAGGTTTGGTTAGCGGATTTTTCCTAAATTGGAAAAATTCACTAACTTGAAAAACAATTTTAAAATAAAATTGTTTTTAAATAAAACCATTTTATTTAAAAATTATATTTTATAAAATTAATTCAAAACAATTAATTTAATTAAAACTAATTTTATTTTTAATTAAACCTTTTAATTAAAAGAAAAATTAATTTAATATCTTAATATTAAATTAATAAAATACCAATTCCACCAATATGATTCAATTTCATATTTAAATCATAATTTAAATATTAATTGATTCTCCAATTTCGTTTAATTTCAACTAAATTAAACGGTTTTAATTGTATCAAATACAACTAATCGAAAACCCTAATATTTGAATTTGAACATTTCAAATTCATAATCCCAATTCCAAAATTCATCCTATCCAATACTTAATTTGCAATTCTAATTTATGAGTCATTAGAGGGACCTATTGAACCTACAGATTATGAGCTCCAACGATATGTTATTAATTCGTTAAATTCTTTAATCGAATTAATTACTATTCGTTAACTATTAAGACACACCACTATAGCTCGATAGTTGCACTCTCCTCACTGTAGATATATTTCTGTCCATATAAACCATTATAAGTAAGTTGATCCTTCACAGGTCGTTCGTAATTATAGCTGGGTCAAAATTGTCATTTTACCCCTGTAAATACATCTCGTTTCTTAAGTTCATACTGACCCTCTAATGAACAATTTGATTCATTATACCACTTATGAATCACGTCCTTCTCTATCATGAGAAGGCGGGGCCCTGATTGTTCAAGACCTGGAATTAACATATAAGAGAACAACCCATCTGCTAACCTTAAAATGGGTAGGAGTGAATTCCATCTTGCAGGGCTATATCTCCAACTATCCATCCAATCTTGTCCCCAACTATCCATCCAATCTTATCCCCAAAATAAAAGGTTTATTGAGTAGTGCTGTTGGACTACCCTCGCCCATACAGGTCAAAGGATAATCTTGAATAAATAGGTGTTCATAGCTAGCTCAGGATTAAGATCGAATTATCCTAGGTTACTTTAATATGAAATAGTTAGTTTTAACACTAAATGGTCATTATAAAGAAAAAATGACTATTTCATAGTCCAGTCTATATGCAAATTCATTGCATAGGATACCCCCACTCACATGTCTCTAAATGATCTGTGGATCACATCATTTGTATTACCTATACAAAATGGGTCGTATCCAATAGTGTTACCAGGATGAGATATCCAATTTCATCCATATACTTATAGACCATTTAGGCTATATACTATTAACTTGATCCTGTTTATGTCACCACGTAAAGTTAAAGTATTCATACTATAGCCATGGATATGTTTATTGAATTTTCATAATAGAATGAAAAAACAACTTTATTGAAATAAGATACTCGATAATAGAATATTGATAAATAGAATGTTTAACACAAAATTTATGAACTGCGAGTTCTAGGACATTCCCAACACTTTGTATAAGATACCTTCACTCACACGTCTCCACATGAATGATCAGGATCAGATCATTTGTAGCATTTTACAACACTTGTAACAATTACAAAGTGGGTCGTATCCGTAGTATCACCAGAATAAGGTACTCAGCTTTATCCATCTACATGTCTCCACATACATGTTTAAGTGACATAAAACAACTAAGGTTTATAAACTACGAGAATACAAGAGATTTAAGACACTAATCCCGACAATCTCCCCCTTGTCTTAAAGCTAAGGGGGTGAAATGTACAATACAAATAAAGTACAAAATACAATAAACTGAGGCATACACTATACCCTAGTAATATTTCCCCCTTTTCCTAGAAAATATGTCGTATATATATTAGATCTAGACTTTCTAGATGACCCTCAAACACTTTGGTCGTGAGAGCTCCATAAACAGATCAACAACATTGTGCTCAGAAGCAATCTTAATAACAATCACGTCACCTCGTTGCACAATCTCTCAAATCAAGTGATATTTTCACTTAATGTGTTTGCCTCTTTTATGACACCTAAATTCCTTAGAATTTACCACAACACCACTATTATCACCATAACGTGGGCAAAGACATATTTGGAATGACTTCCAAATCATTAAGGAACTTTTTTAGCCAAACAACCTCTTTAGCAGCTTCACAAGCAACTACGTATTCAGCTTCCATAGTGGAGATGCATCATTGCTTGATGCTTTGCTAGACTGTAACACCTCTATTTAGAGTAAACACTGACCTTGATGTGGATTTCTTATAATCCCTATCAGTCTGAAAATCAGAGTTGGTATATCTTGTAAGGATCAAATTCTTAGCTCCATACACAAGCATATAGTCCATCGTTCTCCATAGATACTTGAGGATATTTTTGACCGTCGTCCAATGATCTAATCCTAGATTGGATTGATATCTACTAACAATCTCTATTGCATAGCAAATGTTAGGTTTGGTACATAATATTACATACATAAGGCTGCCAACAGCCGATGCATATGGAACTTGTCTCATTTCCTCAGCCTCTTGAGGAGTCTTAGGACATTGTTCCTCAGATAAAATAAATTACATACCTGAAAGATAATAAACCCTTCTTGGAATTGTGCATTGAATATCTGACAAACATCTTACCAATATACGATGTCTGAGATAAAGTCAGTGTTTTATTCTTATGATTGTTGATGATCTGGATCCATAAAACTAACTGTGCTTCACCCAAATCTTTCATTTGGAACTGGGCGACTCGCCATTTCTTTACATTCGTCAGAAAACCTATATCATTCTCAATGAATAGGATATCATCCACATAAAACACAAAGAAATCTACTAAACTGTTGATGATATTCTTGTACACACAAGGCTCATCAACATTCTGATTAAGGCCATAATATTTGATCGCAGTATCAAATCATATAAGATTGAGATGCTTGTTTCAATCCATAAATGGACCGATTAAGCTTGCAAATCTTTTGCTCTTGAACTTGTTCAATGAATCCCTCTAGTTGATTCATGTAGATGGTCTCTTCAAGATTACCATTAAAAAAGGTAACTTTAATGTCCATTTATCATATCTCATAGTCATAATATGTGGCTATGGACAAGAGAATTTGAATAGACTTTAACATGATAACAGGTGAGAAAGTTTCTTCATAGTCCACTCCCTCAACCTGGGTATAACCTTTTGCCACTAGTCTAGTTTTGAAGGTTTGTACCTTTCTATCTACACCCTTTTTTCTTTTGTAGATCCACTTGCAACTATAGGTTTTATCCCATCAGGTTGATCTACAAGCTCCCAGACAAAAATGAAGTTTATATACTTCATTTCTTGATTCATGGTTTTAGTCCATTCATCCTTGTCAACATCTTCCATTGCTTGCTTATAAGACAATGAATCCTCAACTTCATCATCAAACATGATGTCTATGGCTTTTGTTAGACCCATTTAACGAACATATAGGTTCATAACTCTTCACGTTGAGGCGAATTCAACCCTTGATATGGATGTGCTTGACTAGATGAACCGACATAGACAACCTTTGTTGATGCACTAGTCTTTTCAACAACCCTTGTTGAAGTCTTTAGTAATATCATTAGAAATCTCATTTAAAACTATTTTCCTTCATGGTCTGTGGTCTTTTATGTGGTCTTCTTCCAAAAAAATGGCGTTTGTCGATACAAACACTTTATTCTCATTTTGATTAAATAAATATCCACCTCTTGTTTCCTTGGGGTAGCCTACAAACAAGCATACTCTCGAACTTTAGGTTCCAACTTTTTGGGATTTGTCATTAGCATATGAGCTGGACATCCACAAATCCTGAAGTAGCGTAAACTATCTTTACGACCTCTCATAACTAAAAAAGGTGTTTTAAAAACACTCTTTGAGGAAACATTGTTGAAGATATAAACAGTAGTCTCTACTGCACATCTCCAGAACGAGTCAGGAAGTAGAGCATAGCTCATCATAGACCGAACCAAGTTCAACTGGGTTCTATTTCTCCTTTTTGATACACTATTCTACTAGGTGTACCAGGGGCTGAGAGTTGGGACATAATTCCATGTTCTATCAAACAGTTTTGGAATCTTAAGTTCATATACTCTCCACCACAATTAGATCGTAATGGTTTTATCTTTTTACCTAACAAGTTTTCAACCTCAGTCTTGTACTCCTTGAACTTTTCAAGTGCTTCAAGCTTGTGTTGCATTAGGTAAAAATACCCATATCTTGAATAATCATCTATGAAAGAGATGAAATATTCATACCCTCCTCTTGCTTTTACGTTCATCGGACCACAGAGATCTGAATATATAAGCTCAAAGGTCTTTTTGGTTCTATAACCTTTTCCAGTAAAAGGTCATTTTGTCTTTTTACCTTCCAGGCATGACTCACATACTGGTAAAGAGTTTTCTTTTAAATCATTTAGAAGTTCACTTTTAACCAATCTCTCAATCCTATTGAGATTAATGGGACCTAACCTTAAATGTCAAAGGTAGACATTTTCTTTAGGAGAAACTCTTGGTCTCTTAGTAGTTGTTGTCGTTCTGAACATTTTATTATTTAAGCCAGCCTGTGTAACTAATTGTTGGGTAGTTTGTAAATTTTGTATGAACAAACATTTCTGTGATTAATAATATTTGATATTTTATTCACTTTGTCTATGAAATATGTAATATTTTAGTTGCATTAACCACAAATTAATAAACTAACATCCAGAATTATCGTTGTAACTTAAACATGTATATGGAGACATATAGGTGGATCATGTTTAAGTGATAACCTAAATGGTCTATAGTATATGAATAAAGTTGGGTACCTTATCCTTGTGACACTACGAGTATGGCCCACTTTGTAGTGTTACAATTGTTGTAAAGTGCTACAGATGATCTGATCCTGATCATTCATGTATTAGACATGAGAGTGGGGATATTCTATACAAAGGGGTTTGTATAAGACCGGACCATGAAATGTTTAGTCTCATTATATAATGTCGTTCACAATAGAGACTTTCATTTCACTAGGATGACCATAGGTAACATGACCTTAATCCTGAGTGAGTTGTGAACTCCTGCCTATGAGAGCGGTCCTTTGATTTATATGGGTGAGAGTGACCAAATCGCCGACTCAACATGCTTCATTTTGGGGAGCTGAGAACTCAACTACACAAGATGTAATTCACTCCTTCCCTGAAGTAAGGGTAAGTAGAATAATTGCTCCCTTAAGGGCTGATTCCAGGTCTTGAATAATGTGGCGCCACACATTCTTTAGGCCAGAGAGGGGTTTAGTCATAGTGGGACTATGATCTATTGTTCATTAAAGGGATCGGTGGTACTTAAGGAGTTAGATGTAACTATAGAGGCAAGACGGTAATTTGGCTTAGCTGTACTTATGAGCAATTTGTGAAGGGACATCGTACTGTTGATTGGTTATATCCGATGGACACAGAAATATATCTGTAATGTGAAGAGTGTAACTGTCGGTCTTTAGTGAAGTGCTCGACAGTTAACGGATGGTGGATAATGTGATTAAAGATTTTAATTAATTATTCATGTACCATTGGAGCTTCAATTTATGGTCCATAAGGTCCTGTTGATAGCTCAAAAGGATTTAGTTGAGAATAAGTTTTTGGGTTAATTTGAAATGTTCAAATTAATAGGTGGGAATTTAATTATATAATTAAATTGATTCAATTATATATGATATAATTGATATAATGTATTTGATATATTATTTTGTAATTGGAGGAATAAATATTTGAATGAGATTCGAATAGTTGTTAAATTTAATATAAATATGATTTATATTAAATGCCATAAAATAGAGAAAAAGAACAATAGTTTATATTGTATATGATGCAATATTAAAACTATATGTTATAAATATAATATGATAAGTTAGTTATCATATTTATTTATAATTATTAATTATTTGATAATTAATTCTCTTTTTCTCTCTAACCACCTTAGTGGGAAGTTAATTGGTTTTTTGTGGGTGTTGGGGTAAATAAAATAAGATTTTGTTTTTCCTTGACTAATCACTACGACAAACACACAAAGACTACACGATTAACTCATAGTTTATGCGATAGGCTTTGTTATCTAAACGATTTAGAGTTTTCCTATGCGATAGAGAGTTTCTTCCTCAATCATCTTCCTTTTCCAAACCTCAAACTCTCTCCTAACCAATATAGCCAGAGTCTACCACTCCTTGGTTCTCACACTGAGAATACCAAGGTCATCAAATGGTAGTGTCCTTCCTTTTTGGTTCGAGTTTTTCTACTGTTCGAGGGATTCATGATCATTCAAAGTGTTCGAGTCAGTTCAGAGGATTAATGCGAAGAAGAGTTCTTCAAAGGTATAATCTCTTGAACCTTGTTTCTTATTCAAAAGCATGCTGTAATTTTAGTTAAAGTGCATAATCTATATGTTTTACTGTAAATGTTTGTTTCAATCGAAATGAGATTTGGACGATCCGCTTCCGCTCAAAGGTTCTCTGTAGTACGAGTTCCTTCACTAACGACATTAGTACATACAAGTTACTTTCTATTGAAGCAAAGTCTATCTCCGTTCCATTCTTAACAATAAACACTTTATTTTCATATAAGGAAAGATAATACTTTTGTTCAACCAAACAAGAAACTGAGATTAGATTTCTCTTGATATTAGGAACTACATATACGTTATTGATAACTTATAGAAATACAAGTTATTTATACCATATTATTTAAAATATGCGGCAAAAAGAGGGAAAAAGTTGCGTCGAACTTATAGAAATTGACTTAGAAACGCAAAAGTTGTAAAATTTCGAAAGCACACCCGCTAAACCCATTGTGGTGGCAAAAAGGGATGTCCAAGTCTTTGTTTTGCAGGAAACAGGTATCACTGCATGCAATGATCGCTAGAGGACAAAAAGAGCAACGCATGCAACGATTGATAGTGGCCTGAAAAGAGCAACGCATTTGCACTGTATGCGACGATCGACCATGTACAAAAAGAGCAAGCATTTGCATCGCATGTGTCAACCGACCATGGATAAAAAGATCAACGCAATTGCACTGCATGTGGCGACCGATCGTAGATGAAAAGAGCGACGCATTCGTAGGGATTTCTGAAATTGTACAGCTTTTCTGTTGTACAATCTGACAAATTGAATGTAGACCAGAGCAAATGTTTCCACCAAGCGGTGGCAGAAAAAGTAACTTTTCAGAGCGGGACCACTGACGAAAGAGGTGCCAAGGTCTATAAATAGCTACATCAATTCCAAAGAGAGGAGGATGGTCTGAAGAGACATTGATAGAGAATCCGAAGGAGGTTGGTCTGAAGAGATATTTAGAGAAAATCTGGGAGAAAGACGAGACAAGTTCGAAAGGAAGTCTCGGGAGCCAGAAATTCATTCACAATCCCGAAGAGAAGCTCTGTGCAAAGATCATTTCCACCTGAGGAACTATCCTAAGAAGGAAGTTTTCCACCTCACTCCTCCTACACGTCGGCAAGCAAATCAACTTCGTCCGGGATCCGTGTCAAGACATTGACACGCTTTCCTTATTTGTTCTCACTTTCTATTCATCAACTGTTGTTCATTTCTAATTTTTCATTCATCCATCTGTAACAAACGCTTTGTCTTTTAATATCATTATCATATTCATCGTCATTTCTCTGTTCACCACCATACATTCATCTTTCATTTCTCTCACTATGTGTAACTAATCCTCCAGGGTAAGGGGGAAGGATTAAGCAAGTAAGCTAATCATTGTTGAAGAAATCAGCTAAGTTTAGCTAACACATGTTCAATGACATCTTCATCTGTGAGAGTAGAAGTGAAGATGTTAATCCACCTCTCGAAAGAAGGTTGATAGAATGCGTTAACTAAAGCAAGAAGTATTTCCAGAGATGGAAACAACCTTGCATTCGCAACGTTCATCCCTAATTCACCATAGAGATATGGGAACGCGGCCGATCACTGAGAGGTGTAAGCCAAGGGAAAGCGGAACCTTAGTTGCATCCTCAACAGGATTGACGAACTTGCGATGTCCTTTCCCCCAACCCATTCTCTTTCTGATACATTTACCAAGACTTGCCATCGCATCACATCATACACTTGCACAACTTCACAGTTATTCATTTATTGTTTATTTGTTTGTTTATTTATTTATTTGTGACCACATTTTATCTTTTTCAAACACAATTCATTATTATTTTTTTCTCGATCGTACAAATTGTTTACAAACTACAGGACACGAGACTTTAAGGCATCAACCCCAGTAATTTCATCCTTGAAATTGCTTGTTTCGGTCTAATTGCTCGATTTCCTACAATTAAACATAAAAAACATCAAAGGTCACAAATTAAACATAACACTAACTAAATTCTAAGCTTAAAGAATGCACTTTTGGAGTGCATTTCACTTATGGTGAAGCTTTAAAGATTGAAAATTCGGGGAGTAAGTCCTTGCTTAAAAGGGTTTAAGAGTTGTTATCCGGTGATCATTGTTGATGGCATTCATTTGAAGGGTAAGTACAAAGGTACAATGTTGGTTGGTGTTGCAATAGATGGTAATAACCAGATATACCCTTTGGCATATGTTATCATCGACAATGAGACCGACCAATTATGGAAGTGGTTTATGATGTATTTGAAAGCTGCAATTGGGGAATGCCCTAATCTTGTATTTATTTCAGACTGACACCAGACTATTACCAATTCAGTTGATGTTGTATTCCCAACAACATTTCATGGACTTTGTACATTCCACTTAAAGAGAAATATCGATAAAAACTTCAAGGATGAGGTGGTGAACGAATTGTTTGATAGTGCAGCAAGAGCATATCTGGAGTATGCGTTCTTTCTCTCGTTCTTCCTCTCCCTTCTTCCTATCCTTTCTTCCTCTTATTTCTTCCTCTCGTTTCCCCCCTCCCTTCTTCCTCTCCGTATTTCCTTTAATTTATTCATAAACTCTAAACCTAAGGCCGATTTATAATATCAAATGAAAGCGTAAACCTAACTCACAATTTGTACCAGTGTTACCTTAACTTTTGGAGGTGTATAAAGGAGCAACTACATAGTTGATTGTATTGTTGCCATTCGACGGTACAGATTTGAATTAGACGTATGCAAGTTACCAGTGGAAGAAGACAAGAGGGAGAAAAATGTTGTACTGAGGAAGAGGAAAGAAGATGAAGCGAGAGGAATGAGGGAGTCAGACTGAAAATTAAAATTTAAAACATTCGGTTTCCGTTTGATGAAGAACGAGAGGAAGGCATGAGAGCAACGAGTCCAAAACGAGAAGAATGCACGAGAATCTAGAATGTGTGTGTGATATCGAGTGCTTTGGGGTCTAAACGGACATTTCACATGCAGTTGACATCATCAAAAGATCAATTTTCGAGTGTTTTTGAAAGGTAAGTCAAATTTCGAGTGGGCCTCCAAATTTGACCTATCCGTACAAATTTTCCAATAAAGATCTAATAGAGAGTGTAACTACTTTACTAATGTGTGGAAAAAGAAAAGTGAATTGTTACTTTTGGGAAATAAAATATTACAATGGAAAGAGATGAAAATCTTCAAATCACCAAAACAAATTACTTTATATAAAGCCTCGATCTACGCTTTGGATTCTATCTAAAATAAAAAAAACTAAGAACGGGCTAATTTACATAAATTAACATAAATAAATATTATGATTACAAGATTCGACACAACCAAACTCTTCGTCAACAAAAAAAAAACAAATCGAAAGAGTGCATAGAAAATTCTTACATCCACCCACCACTAAATTTTATAACTGTTTCAGGAGATGGGACAAACAGTGGTGGTAGATAGTAGTAAATTTCTATTGTGTAGTCGTTAAATATTGTTAGACGACGACACACGAGACAATAGATGTGGCAGATCTCACGAACCTAGATATTGTGTCTCATCGTCTACTGACGGATTGCCGGTCGGATCACCGGCTCAAGAGAGGAAACCATCGTTCTTGAAAGTAAGATTGATAAGAGATCATGAAAAGGAGAAGAACCAACAAAAACCCGACGCCCCACGGCGTCCCTCCAGCGCGGTGGAGCGAATCTCTTTCCGGTAGAGGGATGAGGGACGGCAAGCGGCCGTTTTCGGTATTGGAGAGCCAGTGGACAACGAGGAGGAGGAGGAGCGGCGAGACGATGAGGAGGAGCTTGAGTTGATCGAAAACGCCTTCGACGGCGGACTCGTAATTGGAGTACCAAGAGAAGGATAAGAACATGAGGAGGATGAGGAAGAAGAAGCAGAGATGAAGAGGAAAAGTAGGCTGAGAGTGGGAATTTGCGGCGGAGGAGCCTTCGTTGGAAGCCATGGACGCGGCTTTGAGAGCTTTCTGAGGGGATTTAGGAAGAAAAAATGGTGTGTGTTTTGGTTTTTGGTTTTATGTATAGGACTTGTTTTGTTGGTTTTTTGGAAAATTTTCTGTGGTTATAAGGGCTTTATATATAAGTGGGAAACAGAAATTTGGGATTATTATACCTTACTTTTATCTCTCTCTCGTACATATATATATTTTAATATTTACCTTAAATAGTCTATGTTTTATTGACTTTTTGATAGAGTTTTATGTCAGAACATGAGTTATACTCTCTGACATTAATATGATATCTTGAAAATTTTGTAGTGTGAATAAAAAAGGAGTATAGTCCTCACATATATACTAGAAATTAACGTATTTAAGATATATTTGGATTGACTAGATTAAAAAGAAAGTTTTTCAAAACAAATCATTTTTATTTTAATTTTTTTTGATAAAAAAAAGTGTAAAATACATTTTGAAAATGTGTCCTAACCTATTTTGAGTTGTTGCTAAATATTTCAAATTTTTTTCTAAAATAACTTATTTTTAAAATTGAACATATGAAAAGTTAAAACAAACCGTTAAATAAGTGGTGCCTAATCTAATTTTTTCACTGTTGTTTAAGCTGATATTTCTTTTTCAAAGACTGATGTGAGAATTACATGTTTGAGATTGATTTTGAAAAGTTAAATTAAAATAACTGTTGTTATGTTTGAAATCACTTCGAAATAAACTTTCAATCACTTAAATTCAGTTTAATGTTTAATTTTACACTAATGCATTTTTCATTCTATTAAAATTGATTTTGAATGATTAAAACCATTGTTGGAGTGATTTAAAAAATGATAAAAAATTGATTTTAGCTAGGGGTGTTAGTGGTTGGATTGAGTTGGGTGGAAAGACTTTTTAGACTCAACCAAATTATTCGGACCATACATTTCTTTAACCCAAATAATCTTAATTAAAAAATGAACCAAACCCAACCCAACCATGAAACATTTGGGTTGGGTTGGTTCGGGTTACTCGAATAATTTATTGAAATTTTTATTCTAAAAGAAGCTAAATGTTAATATGTAAAAATTTGATATAATTATTTTCATATATTGAATTAAGAATAAAACTTAATTTCAATTTATTTAATGAAAAAATTCTTTTCAAAGTGCTAAAAAAATCATTTTAAAGAGTTGTTGGAGGATAAATTATAAAAAAAATAATGAAAGTAAATAAAACTAAAATAAATATATGTATATATAATTGTATCATAAAAAAAATATAAACATTTTAAAGTGAATATATAATAAATTCGGGTTTGTTTGAATTATTTTAGATGACCCATGAACCAATCTAACCCATAAATTTTTTGTTTATTTGAACCCAATCCAATCCAAAATGAACAAATTGAATTGGTTTGATAGAATTTTTTGGGTCATCGAATTGTTGAACACCCCTAATTTTATTAAAATCACTCGAAAACCTACCCATAAATAAATTATTTAGGAAGGGAAGATGCAATTGGAGTATTTAAAATGTAGTTCTTCATCAAAAGGATTGATGTCTATACTTAATTGTTGGGTAGGCGTTAGTATTATTGTTCCTTTTCCCTTAAAAGAAAGAAAAATATTTGGGTTTCTTAATCAAAACAGAGAATTATTCAACTTTGGTGGTTACAATTATTGAATACTCAAAGGAAAGAATTCAAGTAACACATAAAAATTGAATATTCAATAATACTTGCTCATGAAAATTTAATTTTATTACATTTTAAATACTCAATGAGTAATTCAAGTAACACATAAATTTTTATAAAAAAAAATCTTGAATTTTTAATACTTTATACTGATTGTAAAATTAAAATTTTGATCTAGATATTACTAAAGCATCAACAAATTGAATGTCCAAAATTTCTATTTTAAATATATATAAAAAATGAAAGAAATTTGAATTGGGTATGGACAAAAATTCAACAAGATCAACCTTTATCATAAGGCTTATATTGTAGACAAGAAAAAAAAAATCTTTTCTCTAGCAATTTTTTCCCATGATGTGAATAGGAATAAGCTCTTCAACTCAATTCATGGCCAGAAACACAATATTTTTTTTTCCCGATAATTCATTCATAACAAAATTTTCAAGTTGAACAACCAAATACAGAAAAATCAAGATAAAAAATACAAAAAATACAAAAAAAAAAAAAAATTGAAGGCCGTCTGAAATGTTGATTGACCCAACAACTTAAATCAATGGGTAAAAGTAGACTTCCTCTCACTTATGGGTTTCAAATATGAAAAACTCTCAACGAGTGGAAATAAATATTAATTGAGGAGGAAATAACACTGCAGGAGTTTGAACATGACTTCCTAAACCAATATGCTCCGAAACTGTCTTAAATCATCAATTGACCCAAAATCGTAAACTAATAAATAAAGATAGATTTAATATTGTATCGTCTAACACTTTATATACACTCTTATCTAACCAATTATACATGCGATATTGCTTAAATCTATTTCATATCACTTTTTAAGTATAAATTCCAATACAAAAGAGTTAAATCTAAGTCCAATCACATCGGACTAAAGTTTTCCCCACCAATATAACAAAACAAAATGGGAAAATGAAAAATATATATATTAAGTAGAAGAAAAAAAATATCATAGAACTCACAAAAGAAACACTAAAATTGGACAAGAGAACGAGGATACTTCCAAAGGACGGTGGTGGCTTTGTATGGTCGAGATTCGAGTCAGAAACTATTAACCAATAAGAACACGCCACGTACGACCGACCATGCAGCGACCTAGGCAATCCCGTTATTACATGTCCTTAGAAAAAAGTAATTATTAAAAAAGAAAAAGAAAAAGTCAGGAAAAAAGACATAGAAGGTGGAAAAAACGATGGCCACGTCATTTTATCACTTACTTTTTTCTAAAAAATATTTTTAATTATGTGATTGGGCGTAATCCAATAGCGCACTGACAAGTTTCCTCTTTAAAATAAAATGCGTTAATTAAATATGTTATAAAGCATGTTATAATTAGTTAATGACTGTTCCTTGACGAAGCTTAGTGTCTAGAATATTCATTTTAAAGTTACCCGTCTGTCATGTATTGGGGGTGAATGGGGGGTCGTTTTAGTACTGTTGCGCTTGTGACGTGCTTCATTTATTTATTTATTAATTGTTGTATTTGTATAGTTATATTTAAATATAAAGTTTGAAGCATATATGGTAATGAGCACATTAAAATTAAAAAAAGAAAATTTTAGGTGACTTTATAAGGTTATTTGGATTCGTGTCCTTTTGTAGTTTTGTATTTTAAATTAACAAAATAGACGTTTTTGGTTTCTTAGTTTTGGCCCTAATTTTCATTTGGTTCATAGATTTCAAAATATCATATTTTTACTTAGGTTTGGAGTTTGATTTAAATTTATTACATAAATTTTAAAATATTACAATTTTATCCTCGTAGTTTTGTTTCACTTTGGTCTCTAGGTTTCAAGATTTGTACTTTTAGCATTAATTTTTTTTACTAAATGGTCACTTTCGATTTTTTAAATTAATGTTTATTGATTAATTTAAAATAATTATGAAGTAGTATTTAAAAATGATTTTTAATAGTGATAAAAAAATAGTAAAACTTAATTAAATATAATTTTTCTACGTTCACTTTTAGAAAAGAATATGTTTCCAATGCTCACTATCTATTGCATTAAAAAAACAAACTTTAAAAAAGCATGTTACTAGACTATGCCCTATCATTCTTTACACACCACTCTAGCAACTCTATACTTCTTTTTAACTTTTTACATGTGATATTTAAAAACTTATATCATCACTCTTTTATGCTAACTTGTTCAAGTGCATTAATCTATCTCACTAATATACTTTTATAATTTTGACAAATTAAAAACTAGTATCATACATAAGGAAATGTTTGGAGCAAGGATTAGAATTGTGAACTTCGAATAGTTGTGAAGGTAGAGAATTGTGAACTCCTGTGCGTCCAGTATAGTTAATAAAGTATAAAATTGATATTTTTTAGTAATTGGAACATGAACTTCTTAGACTATATAATGAATGGAGTTCACTTCACACTTTACAACTCCCTACTCTCC
This sequence comes from Benincasa hispida, assembly GCF_009727055.1. Lineage (NCBI taxonomy): Eukaryota > Viridiplantae > Streptophyta > Magnoliopsida > Cucurbitales > Cucurbitaceae > Benincasa > Benincasa hispida. The sequence continues at coordinate 12,467,564 of NC_052357.1, read as the reverse complement.
AACTCCTTAAACATCTTGTAAAATATAGTCGACTTTTTTCTTTTTCTTTTTCTTTTTTTTTTGGTAAATCTTGATATATGTTTTTTAGTCAAAGTGTAAATCTTGTATCTCAATCTTACTTTTAAGAAAAGGAAAAACATAGAGAGTGGGATAAGAGATATTGCTTTTTAGCACTACCTAAATTAAAAGGACTGCCTTTTTGTTGCTTTATAACTTATGATCTGCCTCTTTTCTGTGTATATATAGTAAATATTTTCACAGTTAGATTGACATTCCACTAAAAATTCATTTTTGAACCATCAATTCATAATTTTCATATGCATAAGAAATTTGATTAACTTAGGATAGTATTTTCAATATAGAAACTAAATCACTACACATTATTAAGTAGATAGACTAAAATGACACTTACTAAAATTAAATGACTATTTTTCTATAAATTTAAAAGTACAGAAACTAAATCGTTACAAAAAAGTTTAGAGACTAAAATGAACTTCCATAAAAGTTAAGGATCAATAGCGATATTTAAACAAATAGTTTATTGGGAATGCAATCAAAGTCTTACATTTGCTAGTAAAGACATGATCATGGTTTTCTAAGGGGAGAACAACAATTTCCAATTATAAGAGGCCTTTTGGGTGAAACCAAAATCAATGAACCGTATGTCCAAAATGAACAATAACATACTGTGTTTGGTTTAACTTTCCAAATGTTTAATTTTGAAAATAAGTCATTTGGAAAAAATTTGAAGTGTTTGACAACTACTCAAAATAACTTTTGAAATATGCTCAAAGTGTATCTTGCTCACCAACACAAGTTGAATTGAGTTGGTATACTCACCAACACGAATTGAATTGAGTTGGTATAATATACCAACTCAATGTTTAATAAAGTTGGTGGAATTGAGTTGGTATATTTTACCATCTTACCCCAATTCTCCCTTCTTCCAATATTTTCAATGGCTCCACCTATCGGCCAACAGTGGATCTATGAAGGGACCAAGGGCACGTGTCCCTTAAGATGGTATCTTTTATGAATATATATTTGCACGTTCCTCTTAATTCGGCGGTCAATAGGTGGTACTAGTCCTGGTAGGGGTGTTCAAATAACCCGACAATCTGAACAACCTGGACTACTCAACCCAAAATGTAAGGGTTGAGTTGGGTTAGTTTTGTTTTTGGGTTGGGTTGGATTGAATTTTTCTATTTTTATTGGGTTGGATTGGATTATGGGTTGGCTAAAAAAAATTGGGTTGACCCAACCCAACCCGAATTATATATATATATTATTAACAAAAATATATATTTCTCTTTATTTAAAGTTTAATTTCTTTTATTGATTAATTTTTGAATTTCTAATATTTTTCTTTTGAAATTGTTATGATATTTGTCTTTGTTTAAAGTTTACAATAAATATCATAGATATTTGGTATTTAACATCTATGTGATTTTAGTTATCGGTCATATGTTGTATATAAATTTACATATTCTTTTTATTAAAAATAAAAAAATAAGTTATAACCCGACAACCCAACCCAACCCGAATTTTAAGGGTTGGGTTGGGTTGGAAACTTTATTTGGGTTATTTGGATTGCCAATCAAATAAACTTGGTCCAAAAAATACCTCAACCCAGCCCAGGTATACCCCTAACCCTAAGTCCTGGTGACCAGAGTTTGAAATTACTAAGAAGCAGTCTTTCTATTCTTTTTTTAAAATTTTAAGCTTGTTTGATAACTATTTGGTTATTGATTTTAACTTTTTGAAAATAAAGGCATATATAATTTTTTTTTATTTTGTTATTCACTTTACCACTATTTTAAATCACATTCGATTTAGTACAAGTTGATTTTTAGTTTTTAAAATTATGACTAATAAATATCTAAACTTTCCATTTTAACTCTAATAAGTCTCTTAAAAATGTCAAATAGATACATAAACTTTCAATTTAATATATAAAAATCTCTTGCAATATAAAAAATGATTAAAAATTAACCGTTGTACTAGACAAAAAAGTATGCATATTTTTTTCTAATTGAACCTCAAAATTTCCATTTTGTTACCAATAATTACATTATTAATTTTTTTAAAAAATATCTAGTACTACATATTAGACACACAATCGAGATATCATTGATCTAGTATATACTTTTTAAAGTTTAAGAACTATATATCACACAGAGTGAGACGTTAATAGGCTAAAATTTTAACCTTATATAAAGTTGTGCCTCCTAACATGGAATTTTGGATTTGTCACTATCTGTATGTTAGTTAGTCATGTTCATTTTTTGCGATATTATATGATTTGAATATTATATCGATACATCTAAAATTATATTTATATGAACCAGTGCCCCTTACATAAAATCTTGGATCTACCACTGTCATCGCCCATTGTTGGTGACTATCACTGCCACAATCTGAGAACCAGCTCCAGGCTATGACAACCACCTTCGATGAAAATTCCGACGCCGCCAATTTCGGACTCCAACAACCATACCTCCAATGAAAATTTCGGTGGCCCAACTCCGATGACCACCTTCGTGTGACCAACTTTGACAATCAAGTTTGGGCTCCGACAACCACATATGACAATAAACTCTAATAACCAACTCTAACAACTACCTTTGTAGGCTCCGACAACCACTTCCAACTATAAACTCTGACGAAAATCAACAATGGTAGTTGGATGTTGTCAGAGTTGGTTGCAAGCAATAGTTGTCAGAGTTGGTTGTCAGTGGTGGTTGCCAGAATTGGCCATCAAAGATAATCATTGGAGTCGTCAGAGTTGAACAATGAGACATTCGTAGTGATGAGGACTAAATACGCTGTTGATAGACATGGTATAAAATATCGGTGACATATGAAGTTGGCCATCCTAACGATGAGTTGAAACTCAACTCATCTCATTTCCTCACTTGACACACTCTATTGCATTAAACACTACTTCTCTTCCTTTCCTTTCCTGTCCATTCTCTTCTCTTCTTTTCCATTCTCTCTCTTTGATTAGACATTTCACCTTTATTTCCACACTTTTTTTGTCCTTTTTCTAGTCTTCTGCATATGACAATAATACAACAATGGCTTCCCAAATGGAATCATGTGTTGTGTTGTGTGCATGACTCACTCATAAAGTTGCTTCCCTTCTATCAATTATTTAAAAAAAAAAAAAAAAAAAAATGAAAACCTTAATGCATAAGCATATGAGAATTCTGCAACAAGAAGGAAAGACAAAGTATTGTAAAGAACTAAACTAAAAGACCCCATCATTAATAATAAAAGATCACAAACAGAATGATATATTAAAAATCTCATACAGTGAATACATCAAATTAAAACAATGGTAACAGATAATGATGGTGCAAAAGATTTTATTAGATGATCTAATTAAACTTACCTTCATTTATTAATTAAAATTTTTTGGTCAATCAATGATTTACTATGGTATCAACGTAATATTATTTACTCCTCAATTAATATTGATTTCCATTGCTTTTGCGTTAATTGATAATTTAATAGAATCTAAACTAATAAAAAATGAAAATTAGTGTGTATATATATATTATTTATAAACTTAAACATTCTTTAGTAAGATTGCCTTTGAAAATTGTCCCTACATCAAATCTTATCTTACACTTGTATAGAAAATTTTCAAATATTAAAAGTATAAGTTGGTTCACTTATGAAAAATTAAGGGTTTAATTAGTAAAATTATAAGTCTCATATGATATTTATCCAAATGAAATATAATAAAAGATATAAACGGATATACTTAGCAAAATTTACGATTTAAATCGATATATTTATTAGATTAGTTTTTTTTTTTAAATAAAATTTAGAATTTTAATTAATACAACCTCAATATTTAGGAATAGATCGATAATTTTTCATTTTCACATTCCATTCAGAGTCAACGGACAATTGTGGCAATATTTTGTTTCTCGACCTGTAGCTTTTGATATAATATTATTAATACGAAAAACATTGACAAATTATTCATACAAAAGTAAATAAATTATGCTCCATTTGGGGTTTTGTTATGATTTGGGCTTTGTACAGTGCCACTATGGGCCTTGTTTTATTGTGAATTGGGCCCAAAAGAGGAGGATGTCACGGATAATATTTGTCAACATTAATATGAAAATTATCCCTAGACACACCTGCAATACACGTTAAGATCTTGTAGTTCAAATTTTTTTTAAATTATATTTTTTAGCATATAATAAATAAATATTATAAAATTTTATTTAATTACCATCGACTTTTAAAAGTTAGATGATGTAACAATTTTTATTTTAATGTTCTCATATTATCGTATTTTTTCTTTAAAAAAAACTTATATCTAGTATAAAGAGAGAAAATTCGTTCTAATAATTAAATTATTAAATTAATATGTTAATATTATAATATTCTAATATATATAATGCAATAAGCTTTATTCTAATGTTATTATATATCTACTGTGAAGTCACACAAACTGATGTATTGTTGCACCGTATTACTTTCAAGTAATTAAATAATCTCTTTTTCCTTTTTTTGTATTTTCTCTAAACTTAATCTTATAGGATTTTTTTTAAGAATGTAAATACAAGTATTTATTTTGTTTTTCTTTTATGCGTGCATCTTACATATACATTGGAAGAATCAATGCAACCAAACGATGTGTGTAACCACCTCCACCCTAAACACATGCATCCAATTGACATCTATTACATCCTATCTCGAAGAGTTGTGTCCCGTCAACATCAATTGCACTTATTCGACCTAAGATTTTATTTTTTAAATATATAATTTTTTTCTGTAAACTAAAAATTGGAAAAGTCATCTCCATTGTCTTTCAAACGGACACCTATACACGAAAGGTCACAATCACTTGACAAAGGGCAATATGAAAATTTATTAAAAAAAAAATGCAAGGATAAAAGAGACATGTAAAGATTCTCCCTACATAGTCCATTTTAATATAGTAGAGATTAATATAAATATAGCGGAACTAGTTAAAACATCAATCTTCAATCATGAATTCAAATGTTTGAATAAAATTTTTTTTAAGACTACTTAATCTGTTATTTGACATGAAGAAGTAATTTAAGAATGATGTAGAGTTTGTAAAATAAAATGACGTATCATTAGACATATCAAATGTTGAATTGAGTAGTATGTACTACAGTATATAGTGTTGTGAGTAATTATGAACTAGTAAAAGATGAAGTTAAGAGTAAAACCAGAAGAGTTACCTAATCACAAAATAAAATGTACCCAAAGGTGGTAGGAAGTGAGCTCGGGAGAATTCCTCACAAATAGAGAGAAAAGGCAATTGGGCCTCAGTAGGCCAACAAGCCCGTTTCGACCTCAGGGGTCGAGCCCAAGGCCTTAGGCCAAGCCCAGTAAATCCTTTGCGAGTGATCGACTCAGATTGGACTTCTATTTACGAACATCCCTAGTGGCCCTAATCTAACCCCGAGCATCTGATTTCCAAATAGGAAAAGGAAATAGATTCCAAATTCAAAAGGGATAAGGAAGACCCCTAAAGTCAAATATAAATAGAGCATGGAAGCCTTATAGAAGTTAAGTTAACCTCCATCTCTAGCTTGCTCTACCTCTTTTGCTAAATACTGGCTTAAGTATTAGAGTGTCTATGGCAAGTACCACATCAGTATGTTATCTTTTATGTTGTTTTGCGACTAATCTCTTTTTTAAATTATAAATTTATCAGTAACGACACGTGAAAGTCAGATGAGCTCACTTGGCTGGATTTTGTCATCAACAGTTGGTGCTGATTGTGGGGCACGTGTGTAATCTGCAAAGAATTTATAATACATCGGTGAATCAGGGAAGAATGAGCCAACAAAAAAGTAGCAATTCTGACAAAGAGAGACAGCCTTGAAAAAGATACAAGTCCATCAGACAATAATCAGTTTATTCAGAACTCGTCTCGGTCTTGGACTCCGAAAGAAAAGGAAGAGGAGAAAATCATGACTCTAGAAAAGAATTGGGCCTTATCAATAGAGAGCCAAGGTCGAACCAAGGTAAGTTAAGGTTGAGCTGCGGCAACACTGAGGGTGAGCCAAGGTGGAATCAAGGATAGTAGAACAGAAAATTGAATAACTCTGAGGACTGACTCGAAAAACTAATAACGAAGAAACAATATATGGGGTAGAGGCCAAGGAGGAATCTAAGGCTCACCAATGGAAAGCCTGGCTTCTGAAGGTACAGAAAGAAATTTGTTCCCTCCTAGGCCTTGTTGGCTGAGGATGAGGCCAAATTGGAATTTAAGAAATTTATGCCTTCCTTGGTCTTGGTGACCGAGGATGAAGTTAAATTGGAATTTAAGAGATCTGTGCCCTCCCTGGCCTTGGCGGCCGAGGAAGAAGCCAAATTAGAATTAAAGAAATTTATGCCCTCCTTGGCTTTGGTTGCTGGGGATGGGGCTAAATTGGAATTGAAGAGATCTGTGCCCTTTTTTACCTTTGTGGCTAAGGAAGAGGCCAAATTGGAATTGTAGAAATTTGTGCCCTCCTGGGCCTTGGTGGCTGAGGAAAAGGCCAAATTGGAATTGGAAAAAATTGTGCTCTCCTTGGCCTTGGTGGTTGAGGAAGAGGCCAAATTGGAATTGAAGAGATTTGTGCCCTTCTTGACCTTGGTGATCGAGAATGAGGTCAAATTGAAATTGAAGAAATTTGTGCTCTCCTTGGCCTTGGTGGCCGAGGATGGGACCAAATTAGAATTGAAGAAATTTATGACCTCCTTAGCCTTGGTGGCCAAAGATGAGTCTGAAAGGAATTGAATCCCGACGGAAGCATGTGATTGCGTTCTTTGATTCTTTGAACAAATTAAAAATATAAATAATTAAGAAAAAGATTAAGCGACATACCTTTATAGATCCACAATTGCAACAAAAACTCCTCTTGAAACTGGTTGTCTCCTTCTTAAATTCTTTTAATCCCATAAGATTTTTCTTCCTATGACTTTGGCAAGGATCCGGTTTGTGAGAACCACTTCTTGAAAGAATAGAGAGGGAATGAGTGAAAGAATTTTCTTTGAACTTTTCTAAGAAAATTGGGAGAATTTCTAGAGGAAGAAATTTAGAATAATCATAGAGGTTATTCTTGTAGAGTGTTTTATGAAGGCTCTTAAGAGTCCTATTTATAGAACTCTTTTGGGGCATTTGACATGCGATTTGGAATCTTAAGCCTGTGGGTTAAGTTGAGAGGTTTAGCTAACCTGGGTTTAAGAAAACTGTATTTAAAATGCAGGTTTTGGAAGTTTGGGTTTAAGAAGCTCGTGTTTGGAGTGCAGACTTAGAAAGCTTGGGAATGGAGTGCAAGTTTATAAATCTTGAGTTTATAAAATATTTTCTTGTATTTAGTCGATGGTTAGATTTTAGATTAGTTCAAACTTGTCATATTAATTTTTTTTTTAGTATAGTTAAGTTTAAAATATACTAAAAAAGTTAGAAAAATATTTGTTTTTTTAAAAAAAAAAAAAAATTGGAATAGAGATGTGACTAAAATATAATTTTATTTATATTGTTTTAATAATTTGGTATTTTGATTTTACTAAGTTTTGAGATAAAACTTCATAGTCCTTTGTTACTTTAGCTGAATTGGAGATTTTTTTTTTTTTATTATTATTATTATAACATGCTAACCTCAAATTGAAATAAACTAGTATTTTAGTCTTAACATGTAAGGAAAGTTTCTATGTGGTTATGGAATTTTCAAAACCGTTTTCTTTTCATAACCTATACAAGTAAGGAAAATATCTCAAAAAATCCGAAAATTATTGCCTTTATAAATGAAATAAAAAACTGGCGATAAGCTTTGAAGAAGAAAATGAGGTATATTTGATATATGTATATATATATTTGAATTTTCTAAAAATGAACCATGTATATTTGATAAATGCATGAATATTACTATTTGTATAATATATTATCTTATATATTGAACAATATATTTGATGTATATTTAATTTTTCCGCTATATTACCAATATATTCGACATATACTTGAGATTTTAATAGATAGGTGATCGAAAACTAGGAAAAATAGAAAATGAATGAAATCTCCTAAAATGAATGAAACATTAAATTTTAAACAAAGAAAGGAAGAGAGAGAAATAAAAAAAAGATACTCTAATTATACTAATAATTTAAAAAATAACTCCAATATAAAAAATAAGTAGAAGAAAGAGAAAGTGTATTTAAAAATATTATTGTAATTAAACTAAGAGCCTGTTAGGAATGACTTAGAAAAAAAAATTTGTCGATAGAGTAACTGGAGGTGGTCGCTAGAGTTGGTGGCCAAATGTTGGCTGAGACGGCTGCTGGAGGTGGTATCGGAGTTGGTCGGCGGCGATCACCGGGGATAATGTATGGAAGTTAGTAAGAATGTCAGACAGATTTGCCAAGTTGTAGACTTGAGCCTTATCATTGGCCTTCGTCCAACAGTCATAAGCATCCTTCAATGCTTGGGATGCATTTTGAGTGGGGACTAGAGGACATTCCTCCGTCAAGACAAACCGTAGATCATCAACTAGAATCGTATTTAGGTTAGATTTCCACGTCGCATAGTTTTCATCGGTTAACTTCTCATTTTTTAAGCAAAGATATGATTGTGAAAGACATGCTGAAACATATAACAATCAATTGACGTATTAGTTATATTTTCATAACCCATTACTTAACAATCCAATCAATTTAACATAAACATATATAATCATAGAAACCTAATTAAACTATTGATTTTTGTTTTTGCAATGATACTTCAGAGGTTTAGAGTAACCGCCACCGAAGGATGATCAGCTACTCCTCCATTGAATTAAGACAATCTCAACTAATCACTAACACTAGAATAACTCTTATTTCTATAGTTTTTAACTACCGTTGTTTCGGTCAAGGATTCATTAACTAACTTAATTCATTCCGTAAGTGTGACCCTCATATTTTCGGATTCTAGAGGTATGCTTCAACATGCTACCGAAGAGAAAGACAAATGTTGAAGATTAACCTAAAAAACCCTATTCACTGCGGGAGTTTGCGTTATTCCGACCCTCATAATCAGGCTTTTTGAAGGGATGGTCGCTCCAGGACGACATGCAAGAATAACCCATTAGGAATCCACGGTCCAAATCTAATGGATGCAAAGACCGTGGGATACATTGACACACGTCCCTCCCCCACTTACTATGAACACTTTCCCCATCACCTTCTTATTGACCCATGCAAACATTTTCCAAAGGGAGGTTGCGCCTAGGGCGACATGAAGTCGAGCATGAATCTCACGGTGTGAATTCTTAGGGACGTGAGAGCTGAATTTTGATATATCATATATACCAACATCCTCTCACTAAAGTATTCTAATATTTTTATGATTTTATATACTCAATTAAAACTCGGGTAATGAATTTGTTCAATATAACTTTTATATTGAATAATTTAACAATACTTGATTTTATTTATTAAACCCTTTTAATAAAAACAATTATATATTGCATGCCTATAAAATATTTGCCTAATTCACCTTCTAGGTTGGTTCTCAGGTAGAGGTGTTTCGTTTTAGTCAGCTTAAATACCCTCACCTAGACAAAACTTTCCTTAGATAAAGGTCCCTTATGGACAATTATTTTATAAATTTAATTTTTTGCTTAAATTCATTTTAATCCTATTAAAACAAATTAAAATGATTAACCTATTCATAATCCTATTGGAAATAACATAAGTCTTGGTTGATCAATTTTAAACTATTTAAAATTAATTTGGACCTATGTTTGTATACAACTCTTGATTATAGATTTTAATCTATTTCATTAAAACTATAGCTCTTATATTTTAATGTTTTATTAAAACCTATAAATTTGCATCTAATGACATCGATTAAATATTAACAATTATATTTATCTAAGTAATGTCATGCTTAATGCAAATTCAATTTTCATTTGATTAATCTAACACTTATATAAATCATTCATGAAAAACAAGCATTCACATACATCATTCCACTATTTATTATAATAGTTTTAAAATATAGTATGATGCATGGATATGCTTAGGTTAATCATACATCACTAACATAACCCTTATATCATGATGCATGAGCATGCTAATTTAATCATGCATCTATAAAATATAACCCTTTATATTAATTTATGATGCATGTACATGTTTATCCTAAAGTGGGTAATTTTGAATCTATATGACATACAATATGCAATAGGGATCCAAATATTAATTTAAACATCCATCCAATGCATAATTAAATTAATTTAAACAACAAAAACTAGACAAATTTTGGCACCCTAATGCAAAATTATTTAATTAAATTAATATAACTATTATATCAATTTAATTAGTTAATAATAAATTAAATAATACAAAGGAATTAGGTAAAAAAACAGCTGTAGCCGAAGGTCCTCACGCGCACTGTCTGCATTCCGTCAAACCTCGGAGCATCGCAACACTGAGGCCAGCGTTGCAACGTTGCGATTGCTCTGTGATGTGTCTGCCTTTCAACGTTGCAACACTGCGATAATAGCGTCGTGACGCTGAGCGACAGAATGGTCTTGTTCTGTCATTTTTGACTCCGAACTTGGCCTGAACACCTTCTTTTCTTCCCGATCTCCTCAACAACTGTTGTTTTTTCGATCGACACAGACTTATAGACTCAAAGCAAGAATTAAATTTCCCAAAAACTACAACGGGACCTTACAATTTAATCAAACTAAAATTAATCTAGTGCCAAATCGAAAACATCCAATTTTGCAAACTGACATTCAAACATTTCAAATGCAGAATATTAAACTCACCTCTAAACTGATTTTGTTTTGAAAAATACAAGAATGTGGATGCAAGAAATTGGCTCTAATACCAATTGAAGGGATCTAATCCAGCAGTGGAAGCGTTTGTTTACCCCTTGGATCTCAAAATTCAGTATACTAAACAGAATATAAACATATAATATAGCATGCTTTAGGGAAAAATATTAGAACCATTCTTACCTTTGTAGATTCCCAAGCTTCAAGAACAATCCTTTTAAGTTCCAACGAGCGACTCCTCCAACGATCTCAATCATGAACGATTTCTTGAACAATCTCGAACACTGCCATGAAAGTAACCTCGTTATTCTATAAGATTCCAATAGAGGGATAGGTGGTATCCAACTATTGAGAGAGTGAGAGGAGAAAAAGGTTTTGTAGAGTAGAGAGGATTCTCTTTGTGACTTAGGAAAAATTTTGTACAACAATACTTCTATATTGTGTATTATCAGTCTCAAGGTCAATGTCTCCCAAAGGAACCATAAGGAGGTCTTTATATAAAGAAGGATCAAAACCCTTTTTCTATTTCCATTTTCCACAATTAATTAATTAAATAACACTTAATTAATTAATTGACATAATTAAATAATATCTATTTAATTTAATTTGCACATTAATTAAATAACTACTAAATCTAATTTAATGTGTATATAATTATCATAAACATCGTATGTATATGTGCAATACCTCTCAATTAATTAATTCTTTGTGAATCTAATTCACTTGAATTAATTAATTGAATTTTGTTCAAATATTACTTTTCAATTTAATTTGAATTATAGATCATACCCATAATCAATTATATATTAATTATATTAATATATGGTTTTCTCAAATTAATTTGAACCATTAAAATCATCCCTCTTAAATATCTTCTAGTGAGCTAACAAGGGGACTTGGGGACCTGTAGATTAGAAGCTCCAACGATGTGGAATTAATTGGCTAAACTCATTAACTAAGTTAATCAATATTCGTTACCTGTGAGTATACTCCACTAAAGACCCACAACTGTACTCTTTTCACTAAAGATATATTTTTGTGTCCACGGATATAGACCAATAACAACAAGTTAGTCCTTCATGAGTGTTCATAACTCCAACTGGGTCAAATTACCGTTTTGCGTTTGGGTTATTTCTGAATCCTTAAGTACCAGTGCTCCTCTAATGAACAACCTATTTGTTGTCCAACCAATAAACATAAACCCCTCTCGGGCCAATGAGAGGGTTGTTGGGGTTGATGCCTTAAATCTAATAGGGTCCTGTAGTTTGTAAAAACTTGTATGAACAAAAATTTTGTGATTTATAATATATTATATTTTATTCACTTCAATATATAAAATATGAGATATTTTAGCAATAACCACAAACCAATAAACTAAGATATATGGTTATCATAGTAAACTTAAAAATGTATGTGGAGACATACAAGTGGATTGTGTTTTAAGTGATAACCTAAATGGTCTATAGTATATGAATAAGGAGGGATACCTTATCCTGGTGACACTACGAATGTGGTCTGCTTTGTAGATGTTATAAATGTTATAAAGTGCTACAAATGATCTGATCCTGATCATTCGTGTATTAGACATGCGAGCGAGGACATTCTATACAACAGAATTTGTATAAGACCAGACCACAAAATGCTTAGTCTCATTATATAACACCATTCATAATTGAGACTTTCATTTCACTAGGATGACCATAGGTAACATGACCTTAATCCTAAGTAAGTTATGAACTCCTGCCTATGAGGGCGATCCTTTGATTTGCATGAGTGAGAATGGCCAGATCGCTAACTCGACAAGCCTACCATTTTGGGGATTTGTCTGATTAGGGAGTTGGGAACTCAGCTACACAAGATGGAATTCACTATTTCCCCAAAGCATGGGTAAGTAGATAAATTTTTCCTTAAGGGTTGATTCCAGGGCTTGAAAAATGTGGCGCCACACCATCTGTTGGCCCGAGAGGGGTTTAGTCATAGTAGAACTATGATCGATTGTTTATTAGAGGAATCAGTGGTATTTACATAGTTAGATGTAACTATATGGGCAAAACAGTAATTTAGCCCAACTATACTTACGAGGGATTTGTGAAGGGTCATCGTACTGTTGATTGGTTATATCCAATGGACACAGAAATATATCTATAGTGCAAAGAGTGCAGTTGTCGGTCTTTAGTGGAGTACCCGACAGTTAACAGATGGTGGCTATCATGATTAAAGAGTTTAGTCAATTATTCACGTATCGGTTGAGCTTCAAGCTACAGGTCCATAAGGTCCCCTTGGTAGCTCAATAGATTCAAGTTGAGAATAATTTTTTGGGTTAGTTTGAAATGTTCAAATTAACAAGAGGGAATTTGATTATATATGATATGATTAAATTAATTCAATTATATATGATATGATTGACATAATATATTTGATACATTATTATTTGATTGGAGGAATTAATATAAATATGATTTATATTAAATTCCATGAAATAGAAAAAGAACTATGGTTTATATGTTGCATATGATGCAATATTGAAACTATAGGTTATAAATATAATATGATAATTAGTTATTGTATATATTTATAATTCATTAATTATATGATAATTGATATTTATTTTTCTCAATAACCGACCTTAGTAGGTGGTTATACAGTTTTATGGCTAAGTGGGATAAAGAAGAAAAATGGTTTTTCTAATCATTCTACAAAATCACGACTGATCAGATTTACTGTCGTGTGACTAAACGATAAGGATCGAGTTTACTGTACGATAATACTCTTTTTTTCTAAATGACTGAGTATCGAGTCTATGCGATAAGCTTCCATCTTCTACATGATACTTTTGTCCATTACTCGATCGTTTCCTCCTTCACTCCAATCCTTCCCTCAAATTAAAATCAACTAGAACCCACAACTCTTGGATTCTCACATCGAGAATACCAAGGCAATCTTGTAGTAGTGTCCGGATCTATTTGAGGATCGAGTTGATACTCGTTGCTGGTGTTCGAGGGAGTTCGAGTTCGAGTTGTTTGCTGTGTTTAAGTTTGATCGAGGGAAACACTTGAAGAAAAGTTCTTCAAAGCTGTTGTTTTCTTGATCCTTTGTATTTAATTCAAAAGGCATGCTGTAATTTATGTTTAATGCATAATCTGTTTAGTATGATTGGAAATGTTTGAGTTCTTTTACAATGGAGTTTGGGACAATCCACTTCCACTCAAAGGTCTTCTATATTCAGAGTTTATTTAATTGGTATCAGAGCCAGGTTGTTCCAATTTCCAAATTCTATTGCTATATTGAATTTCATTTACAGTCTTAGTGGGTTTTAAGTATTCCAATGCGTTTAAGTGTTAAGTGTGTTAGTGGATGTTGTTGATGGATAATTTTGAGATAATTGTCTTTGATTAAAGCTTTTTTTACTATTACAAAAGTTAATTTGTAAGGGCCCCTGTGTTTTTGGGCATTATTAACTTGCAATCAAATCTGTATTCAAGTTGTTGTTTTGTGAGTCATTCGTGATGAAGCTTTAGACGCAATGAGTTGTTGTTCGCTTCGAAGGAGAAGACAAATTGTGGGTCGCATCGTGTGGTTTAAGCTAGACGATCGTTTAGATTTGGCTATGGGATCGTGTAGTATTTGCTAAACTATCGCAATAGCTAATGCTACGCGATTGAGTAAAGAATTTACTCAATCGTATTGCATTGGCTACTCGATCGTGTAAACACGCGAGGTAATGATAGCAGAGTATATGATACTTGACGCATGGCACGTGCATTAAACAATTGTGTAGGCTATCATACTCGTCACATAGTCACTAGCTACACGATCACTTAGTATACGATACTCAACGCTTGCTACTCGATCGTGTAGACAATCATGTTCATCGTATAGCGTTGGCTGCACGATTGTGTGGACTTTCATGCTCATCGCATAATCCTTAGCCATGTGATCATCGCTACATGATCGTTTATATTCGATGTATGTTACTCGACGATCAGAAGGAGTTGCTACACGATTAAGCGACGAGGCTTCGAGCGGGCGGTTCAAGACCCAGTTCACCTATTTGAACCAATTGACTCGATTCTTTTGTAATAGTTGGCTTTTATTTTCCGGTTTTGAGGCTAATTATCCTAATCCATCAACTTTTATTGAATGTACATATGATGTATGTTTATTTTATATGCCATAATGTATGTCATATGGTTTTAAAACCCACTATAGGTTATGCATTTATTCATGCATCATCTTTATATAATAAGTGTTATAATATAGTAGTTTGCATTAAATTACATTAAAGCATGCTCATGCATCATATAATATAAGAGCTATAATATATGCATGCATTAAAGCATATTCATGTATCATCTTTATTATAAATGTTATAATATAAGGATGTATGGCAACATGTATGCTTAGTTCATTACTTGTTATATAAAATTTATATATTAGTAATGAATGAACATTGCATGAAACATGACACTTAGGTTTATTTATAAAAGTTATAAATGCCTTGTGAATGTCTAGCTTAGCAATGTGGTTGGTTTTAATTGTTTCATTCTTTATAAGAGTTATAATTAATGAAATTAGAATTAAAATCAATAAGAAAGAGTTGCATGCAAACATTAGGCTTTAATCATGCTTTAAAAGAATTCTAAATTTTGATTGAGATAAACTTAAGATCACGGTTCTAATGAGATTAGATACCTAAGTTTAATCTTTTAATTCGGTTTAATAGGAGTAAATTGACTAATAAAAGATTAAATATATATACCAAATCTATCTATAAGGGACATTTTGGCTAAGGTTGGTTCTTGCTAGACTTGGGTACTTAAGTCAATGGAAATGTTGTACCCTTACCCGGGAACCTACCTAGAAAGGTGAATTAGATAGATTTGTTGCATGCATGCAAATTTGATGAAAGTTCGTTAAAGTGTTTAATAAGATTTGAATCAAACTTGTTTAATCATCAAAAGCAAGTGTTATTTTTTAGCAAATTAAATAATCACTAATTGAGGTATATGATACTTCATTTTACCTCTACACGTTTTTCCCTAAAAAGTTCACACCATGAGATCTATCCTCAGCCTCGAGGCACCCTGCGAGTGTCCCCTTAAAGGATGACATTTGGGTAGATAAATACAAAGGTGAATGGAGAAAATGTTCATAGTAAATGGGAGTGGGATATGTGACAACATATCCCTTGGTCTCTCTCATAAGTTGGATAACGTTTTCGTGCATCGCCTCGAGGCACCCTGGGAGTGTCCTCATAAAGGATGACTGTATTTGCACAATTCTTTATCTGATCTCTAGAAATGGATAGGGCTACTTTAGTCTCTTATCCTAATCTACTTTTTTCCTACGGTGGGCGCATTAGAAAGCGGGACTCTAGGACCTAAAATGAGGGGTTACATTTACACGAAATTGTTAAGGATGTTAACAAATTTTGGACCAAACAATGGCAACTGTTAGATTCATTTACAAGGAGTTGTTTCTGTCTAATGGTTGAGATTGTCTCATTCCAGTGAAGGGGCATTTGATCACCCTACGGTGACTTTTGTCCTGCCTTGCTGGAGCATCATTGCAAAATAGATGTCACTTAGGGTACAATAGAACTATTTTGCTAAAACTTAATTGGAGTTAAAAATTGTAATGCAAGTAGACTCATTAAGTTTGTTCTTATTTTCAGCAACTTTTAAAATGGCTACCGCTACTCTTGCATTATTAATCGCTGATAAACTGACTGGCGAGAACTATGCTAGTTGGAAGAATACCATAAACACGATACTTATCATCGATGATTTAAGGTTCGTTCTTATGGAGGATTGTTTTTCTATTCCACCTCCCAAAGCCGCTCGAAATATTTAAAAGGCGTACGAGCGCTAGACACGAGCGAACGAAAAGGCCTGAGCGTACATCTTGGCTAGCCTTAATGACGTTTTGGCCAAGAAGCATGAGCCCATGATCACTGCACGCGAGATCATGGAGTCCCTGAGGGGAATGTTCAGACAACCGTCTGCGTAACTCAGACACGACGCTCTTAAGTTCATCTTTAACTCCAAAATGAAGGAGGGAACATCTGTTCGTGAACATGTTATGAACATGATGGTCCACTTCAACGTGGCGGAGATGAACGGGTCGAGCATCGATGAGGCCAGCCAGATTACCATAATTCTGGAGTCATTACCAGAAAGTTTCCTTCACTTTGTAAGCAACGCTGTTTTGAATAGGGTTGATTACAACCTTACAACTCTATTGAATGAGTTGCAGACTTTCCAATCTTTGCTGAAAAGCAAGGAGAAGAAGGTGAAGCAAATGTTGCTTCATCATCCAGAAAGTTCCATAAAGGTTTGACCTCAAGAACTAAGTATCTACCTTTTTCTTTCGGTACCAACAAGTGGAAGAAGAAGAAGGGTCGTAAGGGGAAGGCGCCTGCTAACCCACAATCTGTCGCTCTACGGGGTAGGCAATCAGTGCAGGTTGATAAGGGAAAATGTTTCCATTACAATGAGAATGGGCACTGGAAGAGGAACTGCCCACGTTATTTGGCTGAGAAGAAGAATGCCAAATAAGGTAAATACGATTTACTGATTTTGGAAACTTGTTTAGTGGAGAATGATGATTCTGCTTGGATTATTGACTATAGGGCCACTAACCATGTTTGTTCTTCATTTCAGGGAATTAGTTCTTGACGACAGCTTAGTGCTGGTGAGATGACGATACGACTTGGAACCGGGCATGTCATCTTAGCTGTGGCAGTGGCAGGTCTCTGGTTGACTTTATAGAATAGGTTTAGTGATGTATATGTAGTTCCTAAGTTAAAGAGGAACTTAATTTCTGTAAATTCGTTGCTTAAATGTAATTACACACTGATTTTTTCTGTTAATAAAGTGTTTATTATGGAAAGTGGTGTTGATATATGTTCGGCTCAATTGGAAAACAATTTATATATGCTAAGGCCATTAGCGAAAAATTCCCCCCATGACATAGAGATGTTTAAAACTATCGTAACTCAAAACAAACGACTTAAAGTTTCTTCTAAAGAAAATGCCCAACTTTGGCACTTTCGTTTGGGGCATATTAATCTCAATAGGATTGAAAGGTTGGTGAAGAATGGACTTCTAAACGAGTTAGAAGAAAATTCTTTACTCATGTGCGAGTCATGCCTTGAAGGCAAAATGACTAAAAGACCTTTTACTGGAAAAGGTTATAGGGCCAAAGAGCCTCTAGAATTAGTGCATTCAGACCTTTGTGGTCTGATGAATGTGCGAGCCAGGGGAGGCTATGAGTATTTCATCACTTTTATTAATGATTATTCAAGGTATGGGTATACTTATTTAATGCAACATAAGTCTGAATCTTTTGAAAATTTCAAAAAGTTCAAGGCTGAACTTGAAAACGCATTAAGTAAAATGGTTAAAACGCTTTGATTTGATCAAGGTGGAGAGTTTTTGGATTCTAAGTTCCAGAACTATATGATAGAACATGGAATAGATTTCCAACTTTCAGCACCTGTTACACCTCAGCAGAATGATGTATCAGAGAGGAGAAATCAAACCCTGTTGGACATGGTTCGGTCGATGATGAGTTACGCTTCCTTACCGGACTTGTTTTAGGGTTTTTGCAGTAGAGGCTGCAACTTACATCTTGAATTGCGTTCCTTCCAAGAGTGTTGCCAGAACACCTTTGGAGTTGTGGAATGGTCGTAAAGCTAGTTTACGTCATTTTCGCATCTAGGGTTGCCCAACACATGTGCTTGAGGCTAATCTTAAAAAACTGGAACCATGTTCGAGGCTGTGCCTATTTGTAAGCTACCCCAAAGGGACACAAAGGGGTTATTTTTATGATCTAAGGAAAACAAAGTATTTGTATGGACAAACGCTATTTCTCTTGATGAGAATCATATAAGGGAGCACAGTCCTAGAAGCAAAATTGTGTTGAATGAGCTTTCCAAAGAAACTACTAGATCTTCAACAAGAGTTGTTGAAGATCCTGCTATCTCAACAAGAGTTGTTGATGTGGGTTCATCTAGTAAGTCAAATCCACCTCAAGTGTTGAGGGAACCTCGACGTAGTGGGAGGGTTGCAAACCCACCTATTCACTATATGAGTTTAACTGGAATCCTGGCTAAGAAGGCAATGGAAGATGTTGACAGAGATGAATGGATAAAAGCCATGGATCTCGAGATGGAGTCTTTGTACTTCAACTCAGTTTGGGATCTCATAGATTAACCTGATGAGGTTAACCTATAGGTTGTAAATGGATCTATGATAATGGGCAGAAATGCACGTTATTATAGTACTAAGTTATTAAACAATGCAGGTTTGCATTGATAAAATATATAAGATTGCGTCCAAAAAGCATTAAGTTTGTAACATTGCGGTCGCATGCGTTCATCGCATAAAAACAGTTAACTTTTGTATTTTTATGTAGAATATGCGTTGGCGCGAAAGCAACGGTCGAGCGCAGCGTTACCGCGCTTTGTGGTGATTTGTGCTCACAAACATCTGCTCAAGAAGGATTACCATATAGAGCCGTTACAACTTGGTGGGCGTATCTGGGTGAAAAGCATAATAAATCACGATGGGACAGTAAGCTGATGGCGGTCGAGTCCGAATTAAGTTGACAAGCTACTAACGAACTATTGTAGCAAGTACACTCAACTTTTCGGTGACAAATATTCGGCGTATCAGACAGAGAATTAATGCATCTCCCATCAGTGCAATAATAAGAAAAAGACGCCTTTCACCCCGAAGCCTATATAAATACCGAGGGCAACTTCAATAAGAGTTCGAATATTTAGAGAATTTTTCCTTAGAATAAACTTGTTCTTAGATTTTCTTTTATTTAAGGCAGGAAGCAAGAGAAGCGAGATTGTGTCAGAGATCGTTCCGGTGAACTTGGAAGAGTGTCGGAAGCGTCGAGATCAAGAGAGGCCAACTTCTTCGAAAGCGGGAATATCTTTTGAACAGAATAAAGTTGACAGTGTAAAAGCCTTAGGAAGCAAGGGATTGCTACCAGCTCTCTAGCCTTATCTTCCATTGTCATCTTGCACTTAAACTTATCTATAGAATGGAATTTACTTTTTTATATCTGTTCACTCTCTGTTTATTACACATGAGTAGCTAATTTGCCGAATGGGTTGAGAAGCACTTAGCTAGCATAACTGAGGATCTTCACTCTATGCGATTACTTTGTATTATATATCTCATTCGTCCATTAGGGATACTCGGGAGGTAGTCTAAGGATAGAATCTAGGCTTGAAAAATCAAGTTAGAACTTAGGCTCGGAGAGTTAGACTAGAACGCATAATAAGAGATAACAGCTTAGGAATAAGCACGGTTTGCTATTAACGCATTGCATGCATCCATGAACAAGTTATGATGTGTTGTGGTCACCTTGTTGTTTGTGTCATCTTGCATTCATCCGCATAGTGCAAAAAGTAGACTTAGGAATAACTCTATGGACATATGCATTCACACATGCGTCCTAAAACTAGGAGCATGGCATTGCATGGAAAAATTGATTGGCTTGTCGCATGAGTGTAGCATGATCGCATAGTTTGACGCATTCCCGGGAAACGTTAGCTAAAGACGTTCTCAACCCGTTTCTCTACATTCTCAGTGTATCTATCTCATAATCGATCTTTTCTCAAATCCGCCGCATACTTCTTATACCACAAACAACAACTCAAAACAACTAGTTGATTTATTGGTTACCGTAAGTCTTCTTGAAAATTATCACCGCATACTGTTTTCCCTAGTCCTTGAGTTCGACTCTGGACTTACCAAGAAACTCAGTGGGATTTATACTTGGATTCCGCTGAGAAAACTTATTGCTCAATGCATTTCCATTACCACATTCCCTTCCATAATGTCAACTCATAAAATAACGCTTCAATCTACAGTAGTTTTCCTAGTGTTGTATATAGACGATATCCTACTCATTGGGAATGATATATGCTTACTGACTTCAGTTAAGAACTGGCTAGCAACCCAATTCCAAATGAAAGATTTGGGAGAGGCTTAGTTTGTCCTTGGGATTTAAATTTTTTGGGATCGAAAGAACAAAATGCTAGCACTGTCTTAGGCATCGTACATTGACAAGATGTTAATCAAGTACTTGATGCAAAACTCCAAGAGGGCCTATTGCCTTTTCGGCACGGAGTTCCATTGTCTAAGGAACAATGTCCAATGACACCTCAAGAGGTTGAGAAAATGAGATGGGTCCCCTATGCATCTGCCGTAGGCAGTTTGATGTACGCAATGTTATGTACTAGACCTGACATCTGCTATACTGTGGAGAATAGTCAGTAGATACAGTCTAATCCAAGACAGGGTCACTAGATAGTCGTCAAGAACATCCTCAAGTTTCTTCGGAGAATGAGGGCCTGCATACTTGTGTATGGTTTTAAGGATTTGATCTTTATAGGATACACAGACTCTGATTTTCAAACTGATAAGGATTCTAGGAAATTCACTTCAGGATCAGTGTACACTCTTAACGGAGGGACTATAGTATGGCGAAGCACCAAACAGGGGTGCATCGCGAACTCCACTATAGAGGTAGAGTATGTAGCCGCTTGTGAAGTTGCTAAGAAGACCGTTTGACTCAAAAGTTCCTGACTGAACTGGAAGTTGTTCCAGACATGTTTAGACATTTTTTTTTTGTATGAGTGCAATATTTATTTCTCTATATATTTGTGATAATAGTGGTGCTGTGGCAAATTCCCATGAGCCTCGAAGTCATAAGCACGTTAAGCACATAGAGCGAAAATACCATCTCATCCGAAAGATTGTGCATCGAGAGGACGTGATTGTCACGAAGATAGCTTCGGAGTACAACGTTGTTGATNCATCTCATCCGAAAGATTGTGCATCGAGAGGACGTGATTGTCACGAAGATAGCTTCGGAGTACAACGTTGTTGATCTGTTTACGAAGGCCTTCACGACTATAGTGTTTGAGTGTCACCTACGGACTATGGGTCTATGGGACAGACCACGGCTAGATTAGGGAAAGTGGGAGATCTTGTATTGGGCGTTTGTGCCCTAGTTTATTGTTTTGTGTACTTGTAATATGATTATCTTGTACACCCCCACTTGTAATATGATTATCTTGTACACCCCCACTAGTTTTTAAACACTTGTATGAATAAATATTTTATGATTTATAATATATGATATTTTATTCACTTCAGTCTATGAAATATGAGATATTTTAGCTGCAATAACCACAAGCCAATAAACTAAGATCCATGGTTATCGTTGTAAACTTAAACATGTATGTGGAGACATACAAATGGATCGTATTTTAAGTGATAACCTAAATGGTCTGTAGTATATGGATAAGGAGGGATACCTTGTCTTGGTGACACTATGAATGTGGCCTGCTTTGTAGATATTAATAATGTTGTAAAGTGCTGCAAATGATCTGATCCTGATCATTCGTGTATTAAACATGTGAGTGGGGACATTTTATACAAAGGAGTTTGTATAAGACCGAATCACGAAATGTTTAGTCTCGTTATATAACGCCGTTCATAATTGAGACTTTCATTTCACTAGGATGACCATAGGTAACACGACCTTAATCCTGAGTGAGTTATGAACTCCTGTCTATGAGGGTGGTCTTTTGATTTGCATGGGTGAGAGTGGCCAAATCGCCGACTCGAAAAGCCTACCATTTTGGAGATTTGTTTGATTAGGGAGCTGGGAACTCAGCTACACAAGATATAATTCACTCTTTCCCGAAGTAGTGGTAAGTAGATAAATTTCTCCCTTAAAGGCTGATTCCAGGGCTTAACAATGTGGCTCCACACTCTCTCTTGGCCCGAGAGGGGTTTAGTCATAGTAGGACTATGATCTATTGTTCATTGGAGGAATTAGTGATACTTAAAGAATTAGATGTAACTACAGGGGCAAAATGGTAATTTGGCCCAGCTGTACTTACGAGCGATTTGTGAAGGGTCATCGTTCTGTTGATTGATTGTATCCAATGGACACAGAAATATATCTGTAGTGCGAAGAGTGCAGCTGCCAGTCTTTAATGGAGTGCCTGACTGTTAACAGATGGTAGATATCGTGATTAAAAAGTTTAGTTAGTTATTCATGTACCGTTGGAGCTTCAAGCTACAGGTCCATAAGGTCCCCTTGGTAGCTCAATGGATTCAAGTTGAAATGATCAAATTAACAAGAGGGAATTTGATTATATATGATATGATTAAATTAATTCAATTATATATGATATAATTAACATAATGTATTTGATACATTATTATTTGATTAGAGGAATTAATATAAATATGATTTATATTAAATGTCATAAAATAGAAAAAGAACTATGGTTTATATGTTGCATATGATGCAATATTAAAACTATAGGTTATAAATATAATATGATAAGCTAGTTATTGTATTTATTTATAATTTATTAATTATATGATAATTGATATTTCTTTTTCTCAATAACCGACCTTAGTGGGTGGTTATACGGTTTTATGGCTAAGTGGGATAAAGAAGAAAAATGGTTTTTCTAATCATTCTACAACAACACGACTGATTAGATTTACTATCGAGTGACTAAACGATAAGGATCGAGTTTACTATACGATAGTACTCTTTTTCTAAACGACCGAGTATCAAGTTTATGCAATAGGCTTCCATCTTCTACACGATACTTCTGTCCATTCCTCGATCATTTCCTCCTTCACTCCAATCTTTCCCTCAAATCAAAATCAACTAGAGCCCACAACTCCTGGATTCTTACACCGAGAATACCAAGGCAATCTTGTGGTAATGTCCGGATTTGTTCAAGGATCGAGTTGATACTCGTTGTTGGTGTTCAAGGGAGTTCGAGTTCGAGTTGTTCACTGCGTTTGAGTTTGATCGAGGGAAACACTTGAAGAAAAGTTCTTCAAAGGTATTGTTTTCTTGATCCTTTGTATTTAATTCAAAAGGCATGCTATAATTTATGTTTAATGCATAATTTGTTTTGTATGATTGTAAATGTTTGAGTTCTTTCACAATGAAGTTTGGGATGATCCACTTCCGCTCAAAGATCCTCTATATTTAGAGTTCCTTCAAGGGTGAGACCATTTGTTCAAGTCTCGGAGACATCACTTAAGGGAACACTCATCTACTTAACCATAAGATTGGAAAGAGTGAATTCCATTTTGTATTATTATGTTCTCAGCTCCTCACTCGGTCTTGTCCCCAAAATGGTTGGCATATTGGGTTGGTGAATTGGCCACCCTTACTTATACAAATCAAAGGACAATCCCTCTTGAACTAGAGTTCATAATATACTCAGGATTAAGAGTAAGTTGCCTAGGTCATCCTATTGAAATAGAAACCTAACTAGTTAACGGTGTTACATCTAGTGGTTACTATTTCGCGGTCTAGTCTTATGCAAACTCATTGCATATGATATCTCCATTTGCATGTCAACTACACGAACGCATTAGATCATTGTGTTTGTATCAAATACAAAGTGGGTCGTATCCATAGTGTTACAAGGATAAGGTACCCAACCTTATCCATATACTATAAACCCTTCAGGCTACATCTTGAATATTGATCCCTATATGTCTCCACATATAGTTCAAGGCTTATAAGACATCCTTGGATGTTATTTTATTGGATTTAGGGTTATTAAGACAAAATAGACATATGACACAAACGATAAGATTTATTGAATTAACATTTATAACTCTTTATTGTTGAAGGTCAATTAATAACACTTACTATCTACGAGTTTTAGGGCATAAAACCCAACATTGGAGATTATAGAGAGCCGAAGAAAGTGCATAAAGATTGGTGGCGCCATCCTCACTAGTTCTGATTTGATGATCAATGCCTTGCCACAGTTGGAAGCTACAGGTAGAAGAACTAGAACCTCCACCAGTACCCTGAAGAGAGAGGATCAACGTAAGCCTTTAGAGGAAGGATGGAAGCTAAGAAGAGGGCAGTTCATTATAACTTCATCTCATGTAAGATCCTAGGTATCGTCATTGGGTCGTGTATGAGAAGAGAGCTCTATCTTTACTTTTCTTTCTCCCTCTACTCACGCTTTCAAAGAAGGAAGCCTTGTGGGAACTCATCTTTGCAAGATAAGAAAAGTAACAGAGTGAGAAAATAAGGGATGACAGTATAGGTGTGCCTTGGTGGCTGAAGGCGACCCGAAGCTAACTTGAAGAACAATGTGACAATTCCTTCTCTTTGAAATTAACAAGCAAAAGGCTAACCTCTAGGGGACTCCGGGTTGGCAAGACCGATAAGGACTAAGTTTTTTGGGGTGATAAAGTTGGAACCGTACTTCGTATCCTTATCCAAGTTTTGAATAGCCTTAGCAAAATTCCTTGCAATAGTGAACTCCTGGGGCACTGAAAAATAGTAAAGAGAAAGGGTAAGAGGAGAGAAAAACAAGGTGGTTTCAAATAAGAGAAAAAGAGAAAGGTCCTTATCATATTCCTTAAACCTCGTCGGAACCGCATAACACATACTCGCTTCATCAGAAGATAACCAATCACCGCTAGCAAAAAACTAACGTTCCTTCCAATTTTTCACTGAAGAAACACTACCCACCAAAGCTTTCTTACGAGCCATAATATAATAAAAATAATCTCCAAAATTTGTGCTATGACTAATTTGATACAATAACTAGAAAGTAGGGATAGACAAGGGCTACCCATCACTATAGACTTGCCAAAGAGAGTAAGTGCTTATGAGATGGCTCCATCCATTTGGCAAAATTTGGCCAGGAGCAAGTTTTAAAGCTAAAGAGCTCTGAAGAAATAGAGGTAAAGAAAGGCGGACCCCAAAGCGAAACATGGCGGGATAAAGGACTACCTCCCCCTCAAGAAGGTTGTTTATGGTTTTGTCTGGATGAGGAACCCTCAAATGAACCATGGGAGGAATGTCATATCATATCGTAAAATCTCAAGTTGACTTGAGTCACAAAGGATCACGAATCCCCCACAAGCATAAAAGGTTCCTCAGTATATGGCACATATGAGCCTGAGGACTCACAGTAAGGCGAATCCCCTACAAGCATAAAAGGTTCCTCAGTATATGGCACAGACGAGCCTGAGGACTCACAATAAGATGAAGAGGAGTCATTTTCATCTAAAAGGTAAGTTAATCTCCTCCATCTCTAACTTACTCTACCTCTTTTGTTAAATACTGACTTAAGATCAGAGTGTCTGTGGCAAGCACCACACTGGTGTGTTATTTTTATTTTATTTTATTTTTTATTGTTTTGCATGTAACCTCTTCTTCAAATTATAAATTTACCGTTAACGACACGTGAAAGTCAAGTGAGTTCACTTGGCTGAATTTTTCCATCAACACATATAGTATTAAATTTTCATGAATATGTCGATATTTGTATCAACATTTTTACATGCCAGTGGATTTAACATCAACATGAAAGATGAATCGATATATCCGTTATATTGAAGAAAATTCATGAAATATTAAGAAATAGCAAAAGTGTAGCATAACATGAATATAATATTTTAGATATATTTAAAAACGTGCAAAATGTTTACATATTAATTTAGATATATTTTTGAATTTTTTGTTTTTAACAAATTTAAAAAATAGCCCTTGAATCAATATTTAATCTATATTTTCCATGCTATTTCTATAGAATTTATATATCAACATTTTTGTCAACATCGATATTTCAAATTTTGTATACTATTGTCGTACTTAAAATTTGCTGCTCATATCTCCTATCTCATAATGCTAATTTATTGTCGATTTTTCTATTAAAAAGATCAGTATTGATTAACTTTTTCACTATAGTTTTGGGGGAAAAAATGCAATATTTCTTATGTGAAAATTATTATTATTCAATTAATTAACTTGGATAAAATTCAACTTGAAGATGTTATATTTGAAATTTATTAAAAGTATTAAAATTAAACAAATCTTAAAAATAAAATTAAACCATCCAATTAATGAAAAAAAAGTTTCATATGTCACTATTACGTTACAGACAGCGTCTGAAAATTGGAATTTCATGAAAAAAAAGGGCAAGGAGAGCCTTTCGTCGCGGCAAAGCCATTTGTTTGTAAATGCTCTAGTGGGTTTGGTGAAAGATTCCCACCACTATCCTTCCGTTCCTCCCTTTATGACACGTGTCCATTGAAAAGAAAAAGGCATTTTCTTATTAGATAATAATAATTCCGCCACTTTTTTCTTTTCCTTTTTTCGAATGACACTCATTTCTACTAAAAACCATATTTGATGTTCAAAATAAAAAAAAGTGAGAATCTGTATTATTTATAACAAATATAAATATTATACCAACTTTTTTCACCTATAAATGTAAGGTAAATAGAGTTTTAATATTTTGACGTCAGTTTCGATTCCAACTGACTTGTTTAAAAACATTTTTAAGGGGTCGATTATTTTTTTAGAAGGTAGATAATCGAAATCTTAGATATTTAGAATTGTATATATTAGGAATTATATATATCTACATTTTTAGATTATCATATTTGTTTTATAGGAATACTTTTACAGGTATCTAGGAATATTTTGATAACTGTGTCTGTTTCGTAGGATTTCTACTCGGACTGTCTTAAATTAAGAATGCTGTTACGACTATTTATTACTTTATAATTAATTTTTTTATATAATTTGAACATATATAACATATTTTTTTTATCAATTTAAACTTCTTTTAAAATTAATACAATTTATATTTTTTTTATATATTACTTTTCTCAACAAAATAATATATTATAATTTAAGATTTTTTATAAAATAAATATTAATTTAAACTTAAATTTGAATATATTGCTAATAAATAATAACTATGATATAATTAAAAATATATGATATACATGATTGACAGTATTTGTTTTAATTATATAATGTAAATGAAGATTAATATATATTTAAAATAAAATAAAATAAAAAGAAGGACAAAAAAGTAAAATGAAGATGTCCTCAACTCAAGAATCTAGAAAATCTATGTTTCAGGAGGATATCTAAGACTCTCCAGATACCCTTTGTTCGGACATCCTAGAAATCTTCAGATGTTGAGACATTTCACAATATCGCAAAACAAACACGGTAATCTAGATGTTCACTCCATAATCTAGGATACCTGCGAAACAAATGACCCCTTAGTCTCTGAACTTTTACCGAAAGTAATAACTTAGTTATTGAATTTTAGTTTGTAACATTTTAGTTTTTGTATTTTCAGTTTTATAACAATTTAGTCCTTAATCTTCAATATGTAATAATTTAGTTCTCATAATTTCAAATTTGTAACAATTTAGTCTCTAATGTAAAAAATATAATCAAAATTTGATGTCAATTTTTCTTATTTTATGATGTAGACTTTGTATTTAATATTGAATATCTAATTGGTTTATTGGTTTATTTATGTAGAAAAACTTATTAAAATTTTCACACAAATTTTTACGATGAGGATTAAATTGTTACAATTTGAAAGTATAAGAATTAAATTATTATATATTAAAGTTTAAAGATTAAATTGTTACGAAATTGAAAGTACAATAACTAAATTGTTACAAACTAAAGTTCAGAGATTAAATTGTTACTTTTATGAAAATTTAAGTACTAAAAGTGATTTTTAACCCAATTTTAATTTTTTAAAATTGGAGTAATTTATTATTAGAATATATGTGTAATCACAAGTATTAAACAAATAATTTTCTATTGTTGTAAGCCTTTTTTTTAATATTTAACAAAATTGATATG
This sequence comes from Benincasa hispida, assembly GCF_009727055.1. NCBI lineage: Eukaryota > Viridiplantae > Streptophyta > Magnoliopsida > Cucurbitales > Cucurbitaceae > Benincasa > Benincasa hispida. Next base: position 12,439,029 of record NC_052357.1, on the reverse strand, counting down.
AGATGTATTTATTTGACAATGTAATATTGTAATTGACCAAACTACTACGACAATAAATCAATGTTACTGTTTGAACTTTGGTCGAGAATATAAGATATAATTGTCCAAGGAATATAAATGACATATAAAAGGTATAATGATTAAGGTTTTTTTTTTTTTAATAATTAAAATCGTGACATTATTAATATTTTTGTGACCACGACATAATGTCAATATAGATATTTGTTGATGGCTATTTAATTAATATCTAATATCTTGACTAAAAAATTAAATTCTTGAACCACATATTAACAATGATAAATTATCATGGAAAATTTAACGGTGACGGTTTATCGATGTAAAAAATTATTGTATGTTTTTTTACTGCAGTGAAAAGTCATAAAACACCCAATAATAATATTTTTTTTTAAGTGTTATTTCAAAGATTAAAAAAAATCATAAAATATAAAATCTTGACAGTTGAGTTATGTTGAAGACATTTATAATTTTTCATGCAAATTAAAGTTTTGAATCCCGTTATTCACATAATTATGATGTCATATCTATTTTTAAATTTATCTTTACTTTTAATATATATAACTTATACAAATACAATAAATGAGTAACATTTAGCTTTTAACTAGAACACATAACTCAACTAATTTTAGGTATTAGTATATCTGTTTATAGATTAAAAAGTTCAAATTTTCATATCAATAGGTAGAATATTATGTATATTAAAAAGAAAAATTAGATCCTATTTGGTAATTATTTTATTTTTTATTTTTTATTTTTAAACATTAAACCTATTTTCTCCAATTTTTTTATAATGATCTACCTCTTTCTTAAGCACAATGGTCAAATTATTAGTCAAATTCCAAAAACAAAAATAAATTTTTAAAAGCTAAGACCCCATTTGGTAACCATTTTATTTTTAGTTTTTAAAAATTAAACTTATTTTCTCCACATTTTTGCATTTTTCTTAATTACAATAGTTGAATTATTAGTCAAATTCCAAAAACAAAAATAAAATTTTAAAAGCTATTTTTTTTTTTTTCAAAATTTGCCTTGGTTTTTCAAACCATTGGTAAAAAAATAGACAACAAATGAAGAAATTTAGGAGCGGAAGTAGTCTAGGCCTAATTTTCAAAAATAAAAAACAAAAAACTAAGGCTTCGTTTAGTAACTATTTGTTTTTTGTTTTTGTTTTTGAAAATTAAGCCTATTTCATACACATTTCTTACAATGATTTGCATCTTTCTTAATTACAATAGTTGAATTCGCTAAGTTTTAAAAACAAAAACAACTTTTTGAAAGTTACTTTTTTTAGTTCTCAAAATTTAGCTTAATTTTTTAAACAATGGATGAAAAGTAGATAACAAAAAAAGAAATTTAGAGGTGGAAATAGTGTCTATTGGCTTAATTTAAAAAAAACAAAATGGTTACCAAACGAGGCCTAAATGGTTAACAAACGATGCCTAATTTTTTTACTTTTAAAAAATTGACTTAATTTTTTAAATTATTGATGAAGAGTAGATAACAAAAGAAGAAATTTGGAGGTGGAACTATTGGTGAAAAATAGATAACAAAAATAGAAATTTAGAGGTAAAAATAGCGTCTATAGATTTAATTTTTAAAAAATAAAAACAAAAAATGAAATGGATGTGAAACGGAACTAATGAAATTGACGAAATAAGATTTTTAATTTATTGATTTTTTTTTTTTTTTTTGCAAAGGAATTTATTGATTTTCAAACTTGATAAAAAGCTTGATACATGTGATTTAAAGCTTTAAACTTAAATTCACGATGGTAAGATCTATGATAAAATCATAATATAGAAATTTAATAATAATAATAAAAATAGATTCTTTTAGTTAAGAAAAATATGAAGGAAAAAGTATTTTAATAATATCTATTAGGGAAATTATGATATAATCTATATGATATACAATAACATGTAAATATATGCATAGATGTCTCCAAAATTTGCCAAATAAAGTAGTTGAGTTAAGATATCCAAAGATCTCTCTAGAATCAAAAGGAAAACAACAATGAAAATGAGTCTTGGAAGTGTTCATGTTAGTGGAGTGGTATGAAAGCACAAAAAAACTTACCAATGCAATGATAACTTCTTAGTGCAACCACCACCATAGGATTTATTTATTTTTTCAAATATAAGGTTACTTTTTGTGGAAAAAAGAATCTCAAAATGATGTTGATTTCAGACTAATTTTAATATAGTCAATGTAAAGTTTGTTTCTAATGAAAAAAATTAGAAATTTGGTAGATAAAACTATGATCTCTTAAAGGCAAAATGATATTGTTGGAGATGCGAATATAGTTTTACATCAATTAGAAGTAGATAATATTTACAATTATATAAGCTAAGATGAATTACACTTTTCAATCGAACAAAAAGCAATCATATGGATTTTAGTTGAATAGTGGATAAAAGAGAAAAAAATATTAAAAAAAAGAAAAATTTGTCAAGATCGAATACTCTTAAATCTATCAATTGACTCAAAAGTTTAAGCCAGTAGATAAAGATAAATTTAATTATATATTATTAACACCCCCCTCATTTCGCTTGAAATAGGAAGAATGCCCAACAATTGAAAATCAACATTAAATGGGGAGGAAATAACATTGCAGGATTTTGAATATAGACCTTCTGAACCAATCTGCTTTGATACCATATTTCATAGTATGAGGTTTTATCTCAAAACCAATTGACAATGAGAGGAGTAGCCCATCTATCTTATAAGAGTGTTAGATTTCTTAGGTCATGTTTGGTAACTATTTGGTTTTTAGTAAGCCTATTTCATCAAAATATTTTTCTAATGATTCGCAACTTTTGAATTTTTAGCCAAATTCTAAATTCCAAAAAACAAAATTTTGAAAATTACTTTTGTTTAGTTCTTAAAATTTAGCTTGATTTTTTAAATTATTAGTAAAAAGTAGATAATAATAGAAAAATTTAGAGAGATATAGATTTAATTTTAAAAAACAAAATAGTTACCAAACCCGGGTTAATTTTTTCGATGTGAATTTTTCAACAGATACTTGAATGGATTGCAGATAGATGTGTGGCACTAAAGCATTTTTATGGTAGAAATATACGAAAAGAGACATTGTTCTAACACGATTTATCTCGATAGTGGGTAAAAATATTATATTTTTGTTGATAAGTTTTAGAAATAATAATTTAAATTCAAATTTAAGAAAAAGAAAAAGAATTCCTTCTACCAATAATTCCACACATAAAAGGAAGTGGAAGCCCATAAACTCTCTCTTCATCTCGGCCTTCTCCAACTTATTCACCAATTAGTGATGGAGGGCTTTCATTTTACTTGGAAATGGCTGTTGTTAACGCTGCTGCTAACGTCACCGACGGTGAGCTTTGTAGGTGGAGATGATGAGAAAGACAAGGAGGAATGCACACAGCAATTGGCTGGGATGGCCACGTGTCTGCCGTACGTGAGCGGTGGTGCAAAGGCTCCGACGCCTGACTGTTGCAGTGGACTGAAGGAAGTGCTTAAGAACAACAAGAAGTGCTTATGCGTTATAATTAAAGACCGAAATGACCCTGACTTGGGGCTTCAGATAAATGTCACACTGGCCTTGGGCCTCCCTGATATTTGTCATGCCACTGCCAATGTCTCTAATTGTCCAGGTAAATTCAACCAATCAAAATCACTTCATTTGATTTTTTTTTAGATGTATGTTTTAGTCCTTAACGTATATATATATTTTTCTAATTTAGTCCCTATCGTTTATAATGTTTAGATTTAGTTTTTTATGTATTGACATTTTTTATGGAGCGTTTGAGACAACAAGTGAAGTTTAATCATGATTAATATGTTGTGAAAGAGCAATGATTAGCTGCATCTAATCTCATGCTTTCATTTCCTTTACGTCCAAAGAAAAAAAAATATCATTTTTTTTCAAGAAGTTATCATGAGACAATTTTTTTTATTGGACAACTACTTGCCGTGAACAAAGATAAATGCAACCTAGACAACATCAAAATATTTTTTGTCATGAAATTGATGTTTTAGTTATGGGACCCATAAATTTCTTTAGCCAAACAAGAAGTTGAGAATTAACATTAGAGTTCAACCTCTTACTCTTTGAACCAAACATTTCCTCATCAACTAGATGAAAGGTTGAAATTTCTACCAAATTTCTAAATGATTCCCTTTCTTACTTAGAGGAAGAATTAGATTAGCTTGAGATGTTGGTTGATGATAAATTTGACTAAGGATAAATTTATATTTCAAAATCCTGAGTTTAACCGTTACTCATAGAAAAATATAATTGAAAAATATGAAAAGAGTAGAAACTAAATTGATACGAATTACAAATCAAATTTAAAAAATTAAATCAGCTTATCTATAAGAGTTGAAGAAACCAAAGAAACCAAAAAGTGCTTTTTTAACTCTGATATATTTAATCAATTTAAAAAATATATTCTAATATGGGATTTGTTTGATTTATTTATTTAATGGGGTTGATGCAGCTCTTTTAAACTTGCCACCCAATTCAGCTGAGGCTCAAGTTTTCTATCAACTGGGCAAGGGAAATAGCTCCTCCTCTGCTGTAGCACCTGCTCCCATAAGCCCTTCTCCTACCATTAACTCAACAGGTAATTAATGTGCCTATCAACTTATTTATTNTCTAAGGCTGGGCAAGTCGAGTATATTTCAAATAATTCATATATATATCCAGGTTTATTTCAAATAATTGATATATATATATATATATGGTCAATAATGGGTTTTCTTTTTCTTCATCAAAATTGCAGTTGGAGGGGGAAGTAGAATTGGGCCAGACAAGGGTGGAGCTTACAACATAGGAAAGAAATGGCTGCCATTGGAGACTTTGGCTGTTGGAGCTCTATTGCTTTTGTTTTGGTTGGATTCATATCATGTGTAGAAAGGCAGACAATTTGAGCATATTCATGGTTTTATTATATCCATCACATATATAAATTGATGTTCTTGGTTTAACATGATCAGTATTGGTATGTTATTGATATAAAATGTCGAGTTTGTTTGATTGCTCATATGAATTTATTTTTATGTTTTCAAATTTATTGAATTCAACCATTAAGAATTTGACAGACGATATGAATTTTGTTTTTGATAATTATTCTCATGTTTATATCTTTACCATAAATTGAAGGCTATCGATTTGAATAATAATAATAATAAAATATAAATGCCCATTTAGTAATTTTTTTTTTAAGAAAAGACAATTCATTTATTACAAGAAATTTGGACTTTGATGTCGGTTGGAAAAACTAAAAACAGATTTACAATATCAGTTTCTTAAAAGAAAGCGGATCTTTAAGGTCGGTTTTAAACTGACATTGTAAGCCGACCTATAATGTTGGTTTGAAATCGACATTAAAAGATTCGAATTTTTTAGAAGACCCTAGCCTCCACATTTGATTAGATCTCCCTCTCCTCTCCGTCTCTTTCCCTCTCTCTTTCACGACAGCAACCAGCCCCTCTAGCCTTCTTCATCCGGCCAGTAGACTAGCAACCGACAACGACGATGTTCTCCTCTCCCTTCTCATTCCGATCAATCACAGTCTTCATAACGCTTTCGTCTATGGAAGCCACTTAATCGTTGACATCTTTCGTGTTCTTCTGAAGCGCATTCCTCAATCGACGTGAGTTGATTGAATATAAGGTATCCATCTCTTTGTTTTTATGAACTAAGGATGAATGCGAGCTGCTGCATCTACTTTTTTTTTTTCTCTTCTTTATTTTTCTTTGCGATTTCTGCTGATTAGAATCCCTAGCTCGAGATTTCCCTCTATTCAAAGACATTAGATAGATCAGAGGTAGTTAGTTTAGTTCAATTCATTTGAAATTAGTTCAAAAGTCACTGGAAAATTTCATTCACTGATCCGATACTGAAGATTCCATCGGGAAGTTGTGAAAATTTTAGGCAGGAGAGAACAGTACAATTCTCTGTTTTTGTGTTAAATCCGTAATACAGCCGTTGTATAAACCAAGATCTCTTTGGTGCTTTCGTAACTATGTTTTTAAGCTTTTATACATGATTTTAGTTTGAAACTTGAAGTTAAATGAAAAACTACACGTCTGTACTAATAATTTCAGCTTCATAGGTACCAATTTATCGCCATTAGCTTGCTGCTGATAGTAAACCAAACCACCCATCGTCTAAAAAGATCGGTGCTTACCTTGTAATTCAGTCTCAGTTTCAAGTTCTATCGCTATGTTTTTCATGCTCTGGCATTAGTTTTGAATAATCCTTTGCTTGGTGGTATCCAATGCAAGTAGTAGTGAGCTGATGAGAATTGTGTTTGTGGAATTAGACATTGTGAATTGGTTTATGTTTGGAAAGTTTTTGAAATTTAAAATTGAAATTAATTGGTTTTAGAAAAGAAATAATAATCAAAACTATGTGTGAAATGGAGAAGGACCATCCTAGTATAGTTCTGGTAGGTAGTTGCAACTGAAGAATCTATATTCTTTTGAGACTTCAATTCCTTAAAATCCATTTAGTTAATTACTTTTAAAGATTTTGAATATTGTTTTTCACAAATTTCTTTTAAGAATCTTGATGAACTCTATATGTATTTCTATTTTTTCTTGGACATATACTGTGTATGTTTCTTTATTTGTAAGTGAGATTCAATTTTTTGTGCTTTTATGATGACAAAAAATTTGATTGTTTATTTTTGGGGTGAGATATGGGTGTGTTAGATAAGATTGGTTAATTCATTATGACTTCAACAAACTTGGGTGCTCTTTAGCATTACTCAGCCATCTTAGTTTGCTTGCTTAAGATGTTGATCTTTATCAATTGAATATCATGGTAACTAAATTATACATACATATTTTGCGATTTTTGTGAAATATTGAAGTCAAACGTAGGTTTAGTTCTTCCTTTTTTCAATTTTTACATTTGTTCTTTTCGATTTGGTTGTCCATCTATTTAACATCTCTAAGTTCATAAAATCAAACATATTTAATCTAATGACTCACTACAAGAAATCTGTCATTTAGCAACGAAAAGCTAGCGACTAAAAATACATCGTCGCATCTCTAGGGATGAAATGTATTTTTCATCGCAAAGGTTGCAGAATACATAAAAAGTCGCAAACTTGCGGCTATAAATCCTGTTCGTTTGTAGCAGTCGCATAATAAGGTGCGACTATTGCCATTTACGTCGCACTATGCAATGAGACGTGAGAAAAGTTGCTGGTCCAAATTGTGACTAAACCTCAATTAGTCTCAAATTGCGAATCTTTCTGCCTTTTTCGCAAGCCCAATTAATTGGTGGGACATTATGGCACTATAAGGTATGCGATGAAACCACATTTAGTTGCATGATGCGATGATTCGGGCCGTAGTCGCAAATCATAAATCTTTTCCCCAATTCCCTTTTCTTCTTCGTTTGCCACATCATTCTTCAGGGTTTGGTTTTCTTCTTCTTCCATCCCAAAACTTCACTGCCGTCCGTCAGGGTTTGTTTCTTCTTTCTCTCTCTTCCGTTCACCACCATCACCGTCAACACGTCTCCAGTAACCTTCCGTTCATCGCACATCACTGTCACATGTGGGTTTTCTTCCTTATCTCTCTCTATTCTGTTTCTACATCCTCATTTGTCGTGTTTCTCAGCCTTACTCTCGCAGGTCTTCATAGGCTACCAGAAGTCGCAGCTACGAGTTTATTTTGTATTTAAATTTGCCTTTGACATTGTCGCCGCCAGATTTGTACTTGATACCATCAAATTCGTAGTAGAATCCATCACCGTTAATTGGTATTTACATTTATCAATTTGTTGTTTTCTCATATGATACTTGAGTTTATTTTGTATTTAAATTGTAATTTGGAGAATGATTGAAAGTTTTTATGTGTTTGAAGAATGGTTGTGACTCCATTGTAAGCTTAATTATGTCCTTTTATGTACTCCATTGTAAGCTTGATTTTATTCTTGGTTAAGCTCCTTGAATGTAATTTGGAGAATGGTTGTGTAGTTTGTATGTGTTTGAAGTGAGTTTTGGAGGATATTTTGTGTGTTCAAAGTGTGGACTGCAAGTCATTTTATGATTGTGGATTGATGAATTTATTGTGTGAGTTGGAAGTCATTGACATTTTGACAAGTAACATACAGTTGTTTTGTTTACTTGATTTATGTGACTCCATTGTAAGCTTGATTTTGTCCTTAATTAAGCCCCTTAAAAGCTTTTAGTTCCTTTCATTATGTTGAAAGTAATTGATTATTCTTATTATGATGAAACATTGAAAGTTATACACATTTTTGTTTACTTTAAATAAGTTTATGAAAAGTTTTTATATATCATTTGATGCTTGTTCATAAGATATTTGAGTTTATTATGTATTTAAAATATAATTTGGAGAACGGTTATTAGTTAAATTATATGTATTTGAAGTGAGTTTTGGTTGATACTTTGTGTGTTCAAACTGTATTTTAGAAGTCATTGTTTGATTGTGAGTTGGAAGTTATTGATATTTTGGCCGGTTATCTACAATTGTGTTTATATTTCTTTGGGTTGAAAGTCATTATGTGATTGTGGAATTGGAAGCATTTGATTATTCGTTAAGCTCCTAAATTAAAAGTTTGTAGATCTTTCCATTGTGTTGGAAGCATTTGATTATTCTTGTTATTATGGAATGTTGAAATATATATATATATATATATATATACAACCTATTTTTGTTTAATTAAAACAAGTTCATGATAAGTTTCCATATATATGATGTATTTTTCATTGGATAAATTATGGATAATCGTTGGATAAAACTACGAAAGGCTATGCAAAGAATATACCGATGGAATAAGATCATTTATTAGTTTGGCAAAGAAGCATGTTGATAATAGAGGGTTTACACGGTGTGTAAAAAGTGTCAAAATGTCATAATGAAACGGCTTGGGGATGTAGAATGTGATTTATACTCACATGGAAGGGCTATCGCCTACAATAGGTGAATATACCATGTGGAAAACCCAGATTTGTCCTTTTTGAAACCTATTAGAATAGATAAAAAAACATAATGAACATGTAGAGACATTTCATCAAAATTTAGATAATGCAAGTGAAATGCTCGAACTGTTGAGTGATTTGACAAGGGGGAAATATTAAAACTGCACATCATGATGATGAAAACTCCATTGAATTTGAAACAAGGGAGAATATGGGAAATAGAAGTAATAAGTTTCAATCAATGTGTGATGACATTAATGAAGAATTATACCTTAGATGTAGTAAGATTTCTATTTTACTTTTTCTGGTGAAATTAATGCATATCAAAGTACTTAATCATTGGAGCAATAAGTCATTTGATATGTTATTAGAATTGCTCCAAGAAGCAAATGCCAAAATCTCATTTTGAAGCAAAAAAGACATTGTGTGACTTGGGTTTAGGTTATACATGCATACATGCTTGTAAGAATGATTATTTGCTATTTGGAAAGAAAATGAGAAAGCAGAAATTTGTCTTCAATGTAGCGAATCTCGCTACAAAATAAGTAACAAGAAAGGGGAAAATCATTTATAATTAGTTAGAATTACCTAATTAGTAGTTACAATAACTTGGGAATGGAGTTGGTAGCTATGGCGAAAAAGCAGTAGCTCAGACCTTACCTGAAAAGTATCGTCTTACAAGCAATTCAATGAATTTTTAGTGGAATGAGTGTTAACTTGATTGAAGAGATTGTTAGCCATTTTCCCCATTTTTTTAGCTTATTTGGAATATTATAAATTCAAGTTTGTTAGAACCACTGGTGTGCAAGTATAAATTTTATTATTCTCTTTGAGCGCTAACTATTATTCGTACCTTATGAGCAAGGTTGTTAAAATTTTGTTTGTTGAGATCTTAATATGTAAAAACAATTAAGATTATATATATATATATATATTTCAATAACAAAACAATGACAAACATTTAATATCGGACAATTACTAATAAAAAGTAGATGAATGTCGGTTGAAAACCGACATTGAAGATAGTATTCAATGTCAGTTAAAAATGACATTGAAGATAACTGACACTGAAATCTTGATCATCTATAATGTTGGTTTAAAATCGACATTGAAGCCAACCGATTTTGAAGACTTTTTATAACATGATCTTCAATGTCGGTTTTCAACTGACATTGTACCCCTATACGTTGGGAATGTCCTAAACTCGTAGTTCGTAAATGTTGTTAACATATTCTATTTATCAATAAAAATGTCATTGAGTATTTTATTCAATTATTATTGATATTGCATAGTATTTTATTCAATTATTATTGATATTGCTTTCTTTTATGAAAATCCAAGAAACAAATCCATGGTTATAATATGAATACTTTAACTTTTTGTGGCGACATAAAAGAGGATCAAGTTTTAGTATATAGCCAAAATGGTCTATAAGTATATGGATGAGATTGGGTGATACCTCATCCTGGTGACACTATTGGATGCGACCCATTTTGTATACTGATACAAATGATGTGATCGAAAAATCATTCGTGTGAAAATATGTGAGTGGGGGCATCCTGTGCAATGAGTTTGCATAAGACCAGACTCGAAATAGTCACTTTTCTTTATAATAATCGTTTATTGTTAAAACTGACTATCTCAAACTCAATGACCTAGGGTAACTCGATCTTAATCCTGAGCTAACTATGAACTCCTGTTTATTCAAGATTATCCTTTGATCTGCATAGGTGAGAGTAGTCCAACAAAACTGCTCAATAAGCCTCATATTTTGGGGATAAGACCGGATATATCGGACATAGGTTTGCAATATGGAATTCGCTCCTACCCGATTTAGGGTTAGCAGATAGGTTGTTCTCTTAAGCGCTGATGCCTTGTCTTGAACAAGGGGGCCCGCCCTCTCATGAAATAAAGGGTTATGATTTATGAGTTGGACTATAAATCAATTGTTCAATGGAGGATCAGTGAGAGCTTAAAGAGCGATATGTATTTACAGGGGTAAAACGTTAATCTTTGACCCAGCTATAAATAGGAACGACCTGTGATACCGATTATGGTTAAAATGGACAGAAATATATCTACAGTGAGGAGAGTGTAACTATCGAGTTATAGTGGAATGTCTTGGTAGTTAACGAATATTGATTAATTCGGTTTAAAGAGTTTAACCAATTAATTACAAATAGTTAAAGCTCATGATCTGTAGGTCCATAAGGTCTCTCTACTAACTCATAATTTGGATTAGTAAATTGAGTAATCTTGATGAGATTTGAAATTAGGGTTTAGAATTTGAAATGTTTAGATTCAATTAGGGTTTCTATTAATTGTATTCGATACAATTAAAATGTTTAGTTTTATCAAAATTAAACAAAATTGAAGAATCAATTAATATTTAAATTATTAATTATATGAAATTAAATTCATTGTAGTGAAATTATATTTTATTAATTTAATATTAGATATTAAATTAACAAAATTAATTAAAAGGTTTAATTAATTAGTTTTTTTAAAATTAATTTGAATTAATTTTTATAAAACTAATAAACAAATAAATTAGTTTATTTGTAAATTGTTATTAGAAATCATTTTTGAAAACAAAATTTTGAAAAACCAACAAAATGGAAATTTCCAAAAGTTGGAAATCTCCACTATGGTGTAAGCACCTTATTCATCCAATTCCACTCAATCCATGAAGAAAAAGTTGGCCTTCATACAAGCTTTGAGATTGCATGATGAAAGTTTTATAAATTAGAGTGTTGGGCTGAATGATTAGCCAAACATTCAGAATTTTTACAAGAATTTTGCAGAATTTGAAACCCTCTTCAGTCTTCATCAAACCTAGCTCAATTTAGTGTTTCCACCACACAATCCTTGCAAGAGAATAGTAGAGAAGATCTTTGTGGTGGTCTACTTGTAGATTGAAGCATCTTTACATGGAGCTCGGCTGTTTTTGAAGAGGTTTCATCAAAGGTATTGTGTTCAGTAAACCCTCTTCTGTAATAGTTACTTTGAAGCATGTTTTAAACTCAAATTAGGTATAATTAGAGTGCTTATTGGTTTTGATTTTCTCCGTTGCATGTTAATTTACTCTTTCACTATAATGTCAATTTTAAACTGACATTAAAGCCCAATTTTGTAGTAGAGATTCAAGAATTAAATAGAGTCACAAACCTCACCAATAAGGGTAGAGGGAAACAAATCCGAGATAACAAGAGAAACCCACCCACCTTGTTAGAGCCAGAAGAAGAAATAGGGAAAAAACTGAAGGGGTCAGATCACGCAACGGAAACGTTCTCTCGTGTGAGTCCGCCTTGCATCCCACGAATCAGTTTTTGCAAAATCGTTCTACTAGACGGAATAGATAAATACATAAATTAGCATTCTATTGGAAAAGGGTTAGAACGATGCTTACTTTTGTAGATTCCCCAAGTGCCACGAACAATCCTCTCTAAGGTTCCAACAAACAATCTCGAAACGGTCTTGATCACAAATAACTCCTTGAGCGATCTCAAACACTACCATGAGAGTTACCTCGTTATTCTCTAGAATTCCAATAAAGGGATAGGTGGTATCCAACTATTGGGATAGGGACATGAGAATAAAGTTTTGGAGAGTAGAAAGGATTTATGGCTTAGAGAAAATTCTACACAATAACACTAAAGAGTTGTGTATAGTTTCTTTGAATGAAAATTGTGTATTCAATGTTGTGCATTCCCAAAGGGCGATGGGGAGGTTTTTATATAGAAAAAGGCTAAGCATCTTTCTCGATATATTTTCCTTTTCTATAATTAATTAAATAACCTTTATTTAATTAATTAGCCAATTTAATTAAACAACACTTATTCAATTAATTGACCCAATTAAATAAAACTTATTTAATTTGCACAATTAAATAATACTTATTTAATTTGCACAATTAAATAACACTTGTTTAATTTTAATATGTACAATAATTAAATAACTACTTGTACATTAAACCCAACTTATTGTATACATTTAATTTTCATATACATTCCATGTATATATGAAAAACCTCTCGATTAATTAATTATTTGTGAATCTAATTCACTTGAATTAATTAATTTGAATCTTATTCAAATATCACTTTTCAATTTGATTATAGATTATATCCATAATAACTTATATATTAATCACATTAATATATAGTTTCCTCAAATTAATTTGAACAATTCAAATTATCCCTCTTAAGTATCCTCTAGTGAGCTAACGAGGGGACCTAATGGACCTGTAGATCAGAAGCTCCAACGATATGAGATTAATGGGCTAAACTCATTAACCAAATTAATCAATATTCGATAACAGTGGGTACACTTCACTAAAGACCCAAAACTGCACTCTTTTCACTACATATATATTTCCATGTCTATGGATATGATCAAAACCAGCAAGTTAGTCCTTCACGAGTGTTTGTAACTCCAACTGGGTTAGATTACTGTTTTATCTTTAGGTTACCTCTAAATCCCTAAGTACTAGTGCTCATCTAATGAATAACCTTTTATTGTCCAACCAATAAATAAAAACCTCTCTCGGGCCAATGAGAGGGTAAGACCCTTTGTTCAAGTCCCAGAGACACCACTTAAGGAACACTCATTTGCTTACCCTCAAGGAAGGAATGAGTGAATTCTATCTTTATGGTTATGTTCCCAACTTCTGGCTCGATCTTATCCCCAAAATGGTAGGCATATAAGGTCGGCGAATTGGCCATCTTCACCCATATAAACCAAAGGAAAATCCCTCGTGAACAGAAAGTTCATAATATACTCAGGATTAAGACGAAGTCACCTAGGTTATTCTATTGAAATAGAAACCTAACTAGTCAATGATGTTACATCTAGTGGTTACTATTTTGCGGTCCAATCTTATGCAAATTCATTACATAAGATACTCCCACTCGCATGTCACCTACACGAATGTGTTAGATCATTATGTTTGTATCAAATACAAAGTGGGTCGTATCCATTGTGTTACCAGGATAAGGTACCTAGCCTTATCCCTATACTATAGACCCTTTAGGTTGTATCTTGAACAGTGATCTCTGTATGTCTCCACATACAGTTCAAGACTCATAAGAAAGCCTTGGATGTTAGCTTATTGGATTTAGGGTTATTAAGACAAAATAGACAACAATACAAACAATAACATTTATTGATTTAACATCTATAACACTTTATTGATGACGGTCAATTAATAAAATTTATTATTTATGAGTTTTAGGGTATAAAACCCAACAAAAACACCTCTCCCTCCAATCAACATCCAACAAACAGCTCAAGCAAAACAATGGGCCACTCTATTCGCAGAAAGAGAAAACCACACAAAAGATAGCACATGGGCAGATGAAGCAAAGGCCTCGATGTCCTTAACAAAACCTGAAAATTTAGATAAGTTTTGATTCTTATGATCTAAACATGGCATTAATAAGATCAACAAAATCAGACTCAACTGTGATCGGGGGAGAGGATCCATGAGCAAAACTATCAATGAAGATGTTCAAACCTTTAACCACAACAAGGGCTTCGAGGATTTTAATGGGCCATTTAAACCGCACCCTATCACAGTCAGCAAGAATGAGAGATTCAAAGGGAGTCACGAACCACCCAACTAATCCCACCAACATCCTCACGATCACACCACGAAGTGTCTGAGTTAAACTTCTAAAGCCCATCATCAGGCGGTGTTCAAAGATCTTGAATCACCGGAATTTCCCTCCTGTTCGGGGAAAACCCAACCCCGTTGATCCTAACAAACTCCTCCACGTACAAAGAGATCCTATCCAGCAACGCGCTTCTAACCAGAGACTGGCTACTAGACATGATAAAATTCCTGCAGTTCCACATATCCCACAGAAGAATGGCTACGATATCCCAAGCAATTGCGGTGTGATCACAGTGCTAATCGCTTTGCCGGTTGCTCCCCAAGGTTATGAAGGAATCGAATTCCTCGTAGAATCGTGTGAACACCACACAATTTGAATTCAATTTATGTATAGTGAAGAAATTAAGAAGAATGCAAACATGCTTTAAATAACAGGATAAACATACAAGAAGCCTAAGCATGCTTTCTACAGAAAAATTAGAGAAGAGCAAGCTCACCTTTGACAAAGGTTTTGCCAAGAATCTTGACAATTCACGACTTCGATCTTCTTTAATGGAGAAAGGCGTTGACACATGACTGCATTTCAATGCTTCAACTGTTTCAGTACGTGGAAGAACCTTCTTTCTTAGCAGAGATAAGCCTTGAGCGGTCAGACCAATTACAATCGATTCGCTTCATCGTAAGGGGCAAAGAGAAGCAGTTTTGCTACTAAGAAAGCGAACGGTCCCTCGCCCTGTTCGGCATCCTTTCCAGAGTTTTTGTTTGTGTTCCACCGGGCTACTTTCATATTAGAGCATAAAGATACTTTTTCAAAGTGAAACAAAAGCAAAGGCCAAAAAAGAGGCTTAAAACGCATTTACATCCTCTCGGAATATGTAATACTCGATTCTCGGAATCGGCATTTTCCTATGAGTGCAAGATTGCCATTGTGTGGTCCTCTATTTACGTCCACTAAGAAAGCCCGTTTCGTGGATACTTGATTCTCGAAATCGATGTTGCATTTTCATGAGCGCAAGATGGCCGCTGTGCGGTCCTCTGTTTACACACCTTAGGGGTGGTCCCCCTCTCCCTATTGGTCGAGCTGCTTCGCCCCTCTCCCTATCGGTCGGTCCCAGCTCCCCACTCAATTAACAACAGCTTTTCTAAGAATTCTTCACGAAATTTTCCTTCAGGATCACGAGCAAACTTTCTATAGAACCACTGGAACTATTCCTCCAAGAAAGACACCATCAAACAGTAACCTTTTTTAAGGGAACAAGAAATTTGGATGTGTGGGCTCCAAACGTTTTTGCCAGAGGGAATTTTTCCAGGGATGTTAAGAGAGTGAGAGATTTATGAGTTTTCTTGCAAAGAGTTATCTGTGATTTTCCAAAAAATCACAGATAAGAGAAAAGGGAGGGAGAGGGAGTTACGGTAACTCCCTTTCACGATCTGCCATCATAAGTCCCCTGAAGTGGGGAGTTATCATTTATATTATTAAAATAATATAACATGTATGTTATATATTTATTAAATAACAAACCATATAACTCTCTCTTATAACCTATAGTTTTAATATGAATCATATTCATATTAAATTTTAACCTATAGTTTTATACAAATCTTATTTATATAAATAATATTTGAATCTCATTCAAATATTTTTCTCTCACATATTATATAGTTTAATTATAAATCATATTTATAATTAACTATATTTCTGTAATACATCAATATACATTATACATTATATTAAACTTATTAATATAATTAATTACTTAAATTCCCATAAATAATTTGAACAAGTCAAATTTTTACAAAAACAATTATTTCTTATTTTTATCCTTAGTGAGCTAACAATGAGACCTTATGGACCTACAGATTAGAAGCTCAAATGATACGAGATTAATCAACTAAACTCTTTAATTGGATTAATCAAAATTCATTAACTACTTGTCACTCCACTAAAGATCAATAATAGCACTCTTTACACTATAGATATATTTTTGTATCTATTGAATATAACCAATCAACAGTAAGTTGACCCTTCATAAATTGTTCGTAACTACAGCTAGGTCAAAATTACCATTTTACTCCTATAGTTACATCTAACTCATTAAATGCCATTGATTTCTCTAATGAACAAACAGTTTATAGTCCAACTATAAGCTAACCCCTCTCAGACCAATGAGAGGGTGAAGTCTCATTGTTCAAGACCTGCAATCAGCTATTAAGGGAGCAATTTATCTACTTTTCCTGTCTACCGAAATGAGGGATTTCCATCTTGTGTAGCTGTGTTCCTAGCTCCCTACTCGAACAAATCTCTAAAATGGTAGGCATATTGAGTCAGTGAAGTAGGTCACTCTCACCATACAGATCAAAGGATTGCCCTCATAGACAGAAGTTCACAACTCATTCAAAATTAAGGTCAAATCACCTATAGTCATCCTAGTGAAAAATTAGTTTCTATAAACAACGGTGTTATACTGAGAAACGAATCATTTCGTTGTCTAGTCTTGTATAAACTCTTTATACAAGATACCCCTACTCATATGTCTCCACACGAATAACATGGATCATATCGTCTGTGACACTTACAATTCATGTAACAATTACAAAGTAGGTCGTATCCACAGTGTCACCAAGATAAGGCACCCAACCTTAAGCATATACTGCCGACCTTTTAGGTTATTACTTGAACATGATCCACTTGTATGTCTACCACATATTGTTTAAGTTAAATTAAAAAACCTTGGATCTTAGTTTATTGGATTAGTTAATGCTATCTAAATGTCAAATAAAATACTTCTTATTTTATTAAATAAAAAATTTGTATCTACAAATTACAAACTACAAGATCCATGAGATTTAGAACACTAAATCTAACTAGTTAACGAAACTTCTAATTTCATGCGTGCACTTATTGGAAAATGGATTAAAATCAATGAAAATTATGCTTAAAAAACAGTCGATCTAGAGGAAAAACCTATGAATAGGAAAGCCAAAAATTTATCTATCCCCTTCTTTTCAAAACTAAGAGTTGGGAAAGGTAAGATCAATTTCCAAAAACAAAATACCGTTTTGAAGTTAATTTTAAAGACGACTTTAGAATTAATTGAAATTAATTATTGGAATTAATCACCATCAATTAATTCATGTCTTTTCTTTTGCAATGTTAGTCATTCCCAATAATCCCCCATGAATGACTAGTATAGCAAACAAAAAAATTTATAAAATCTGTTTTTTAAGCAAAGTTAGGAGATCAAACTTAAACATCAATGTCTTGACGATTTGAATTGATGCATAGTGAAATGGGGCAACAACTTTGTTAGAAATGGTGAGTTACCTCTTGAACTTTCAATAACTAACACGTTTTATTCCTTAAGTTTCCATTGATTCCGCAATAAAAGCATGCTATTTAAAGCCATGCGCTTAGAACCTCGGGTCAACGTGAAAGCTAAAAAAAAAACCCTTACACTTTTTCATAGAAGACGATCACACCTTCACAATCACGTTCATTGCTTCATCAAGTCTATCGCAATAGACTACTAAAAAACTGAGCTACAAAGACTTCACATCTAGACCATACCAAGACCAACTTCATCAAGTCTGTCAAAGAAAAACCACTTAAAAACTGAGCTATGAAGATTTTATAATTATCCATCTAGTCTATACCAGGACCACCCAAAGGAAGGGCTTTGGAATTTTTAAATGTTTTAGTTCTGTCCATCAAGTTCGTACTAGGACCACCTAAATGAAGGGCTATGAACCATCAAGTCTATTGTAATAAACCACCCAGATAAAGGTCTATAGACCACTATAAGGGTTTGAGTCTCATATTTGTTGAAAATTCTAGAATTACTCTCCTTGTTAGGCCTTCGGCAAGAGGATCTGGTGAGTTCCTCTTAGATATCACAAACTTCAAGAAGATAATTTCTTCTTTCAACAATTGCTTCACAATTCCATGTCTAAGGTTTTTTGCCATTATACACACTATTCTTGGCAATTCCTATGGTCGTCTATCAATCACAGTGCAAAGTGACTGGTACTGATGCCCCTCATAGTGGTACATCTCCGAGTAGGCTTTTAAGCGACTCATACTATTGCCCCCTACAATGATACATCTCCCAATAGGCTTCTAAACCACTCATATTGATGTCTTGCTAATTCTAGAGAAATAAATTCACACTTCCATGCAGTAGCTCTTTTACCCAATAAGAACACATATCTACTAGTAAAGCTTACTTCGTCATTCTAAGTTACCCAGCTTGCATACACTACCTTTCTAATATGGCAAAAACATATTAAAATACAAACAGTAATCTACTGTACCATTAAGATACCTTAACAAATGACGAAGAGAAATTAAATGATCTTTATCAGAATTATGTATATATCTACTCAATATTCTCACAATATATGTAATAATAGGTCTAGTATAGTTCATAAAAAACATAACACTTTCTATAATCTTTACATATCAAACTCTATCTTCCTTATTTTTATTAAGACTCAAACAAGTATCATAAGGTGTTTTTATAGGAGCGTCATCAAACTATAAAATCTCTTTAACAGTTTTCAATGTGTGATTGACATAAAGAATTTTCAGTAACACTAAGCATCACATTAGCCTCACATAAATCTTTCATTTCAAATTGTGAGGACATAAATAACTTAGTATCATTACTTACATCTATGTTTGTATCAAAGATCAATATATCATTAATATACAAATAGATAATCACACAATCAACTCAAATAAATTTGAGTAAACTAATGCGTGGACACAAGCATATACATCGGAGTAATAAATCTCAAAATAGGGTATCGTCCGCAGGGACTGGCATGAGCAATTTTTTTTTTCTAAGCTTAGCTATCAAAATTCTTCATCAATTTTGTCCAGTCAACCAAAAGATGATTTTTATCGATGATTACAAGGAACAAAAATTCAATCACACAAAAACATAATTAAGAGTGAAACTAATCCAGTGTGTTGTTTCAATTAGGAAGTACAATGAGTTATGACATGCAATTGATTGAATCGATAGACTGAGGTTAGAAGTTCTAAAATCAGGAAATCCTCTCTTGAGCTCAAACCATCATAATAATTAACCATCGACTTGGATCTCTTCTATCGCTTGATTAGTTACAACATTAAGACCCTTCAATCGCACCCCTTATTATTCTAAATTCATTCTCATACAATTTCAAATAAAAATCTAAATAATTGGGTCCAAGGAATTAAATTCTCTCTCGAGACATCTAATTAACTTAAGTTCATTCAATTAATGGCCAGTTAAGCAAAAAGCATTAGGCATAATCAATTTAGAAATCTATACAAAATCAATCAATTGTAAATTCAAATACTCAAAGTAACATCCCTAAAATCCACAAACACCCTAGAAACAGAGTTTAGCCACACATGACTCTAACAACAATAATCAACAAATAATCAACCATCATGAGAAAATAATAATATAAATGTAGAAAAACGATCTCCCTTCAATAGGATTGAATCCCAATCACGATCTTCTTGACTCTCGCCACGAATTTCGAATTGGTCTTCAACAAAATGCACGTTCTCGATCAATTCTTCCTGTCACAATCAGCTCAGAATCACTCTGATTTACCTCTGTATGGACTTGAATTTTTTTGTGTAAAACTCTCTAAAATTTCTTTCTCTTTGACCTGGTGGCGCAACAAAAAAATTTATAATGCCCTCGCAGCGTTACAACGCTAGCGTCATGCCAGCCGCGCGTAGAGTTCGTAATGTTGCAACGCTGCTCTGTTTCCAATTACTCTTGGGTTTGCAGCGTTGCAACGCTGGCTCCCCCGAATTATCTTTTATCATTTTCGCATAAATTGCTTCTAATGCTTAGTTTTCTGAAATTACTCAATAAACCACATCAAACTAAACAAAACTAGAAATAGTCGTTCTAAATTTGAAGGTAATAGAACTTTGCTAGTCTCGAGCAAAGAAAAGAAAGAAACACAAAGTAGGAGAAATAATGAATACTAAAATGAAAAGATTCTAAGCATGCATTCTTTTATTCCGGTTTCATCAGCATTTCAACATATACAATACTCTTCCATAGAAAAATTCATACACATCCTAAACATTGAGAGTTTCTAAAGCCAAAACTTTTTATCCCTTGTGTGTGTGACTCCTCCTTTAATTCAAAACTCAACAACTGACTTAAGATTTATTTAAGCTTCATCAGTTTTCCCCTTAATCTAATTGAAGCATCATTCATCAAGCATCACCACAAAGGAAGTAATATGTCCACCTGGATGTCTTATTTCTTTTTTATTTTATTTTATTTTTTTATTTTCAATAATAAAAGGGCCATAAACTTGCATCATTTTACCTAGGGGCACTAACTTTCACACATCCACTATAGGGATCCATACCTGATCAATTCTCAGGTGTCCTGACTGATCACAACAAAGGAAACTCTTTTTTCCTCATCCATGCATACACATTACAAGTTTAAAATAATAAAAGAAAATATTTCTTTCAAACGCATGAGTGCACACTCTATTTTTTTTTCTCAAAGGCAATACTAATATTCTTTTCTTTCCTCTTAGTCTAACATTATAAACCATCATGCAAGCCACTCTCTAACTAGTGGGGCCTTTCGAGGTAACAACCAACTTGACTTAAATTTATGCTTTGTTTAGTTAGAGGTTCTAAATTAAAGTGGTTTGTGCTCAAGATAACAGGATGCAAAGAGGGATTTAGAACAAAGAACACTTAAGACAGGACTATGCTATCTAATTTCTACTTCAAAGCATGTCATACGTCATGAGTGACTCATCAACCATCATTATAAGAGAAAATAACCAAAGAAAACAAATCAATCAGTCTCAGCATTCTTCCTAACCAAAATTTCAAAAAATTTCAATTTTTTCTTGAAAATCAACAATAACATGCATATATCAATCAACTAAAAAACATCATGCACAAAGTACGCCCCCCACCCCAAACTTAAAAAGATGCATTGTCCCCAATGCATAACATATAAAACAATCACACAATAGATGAGTGATACAAGCCTGGGTATGAGCGGGGATCCACGAATTTGGATGGCGATCTAGTGCTTGAAAATACTTGAGCAACATCTCCAACCTGGGGATCAAAAGAAAAAAGAAATCATGAGGTAGCTCTCTATCCTAAAAAATCAATCAAATAACAATTGAAAAAAAATATAAAAAAAAAAAAAACGGAATACATGGGTTGCCTCCCAAAAAGCATTTAGTTTAACGTCCTTAGCTAGACTAGGTCTCCAATTCAACCAAATTTTCAAGGTGGCTTCATCACTCCATGCACTAAAGCACCTGAGATGAATAATTTTCTTCCACACTGGCATTCACACAGAAGATTAGTCGAACAACAATCACCATAAAATGCATAATCCTCTTTCCCTTTGTCCATGAGTTCTATATCTCCCTTTCGAATATAATCTAGAAAATTTACCTTACCTTCCTTAGAAGATTGTTCAAGACTACTTACTTTTTCCTTGCCCTTTCCTTTACAAAGGGACTGTCTAGAATTTTCACAAACAACTTCATTGATCTCTTGGCACGAACTTACAAGCTCCTCGGGCTTAGAAGAATGAAAAATGTTGAACTTCATCTTCTCATCATTCACCCAAAGTGTAAGCTCGCCCGCATATACATCAATCAATGCTCTGCCTGTGGCTAGGAATGACCTTCCAAGGATGATGGAAATTTCAGAGTCTTCTTCCATATCCAGGACCACAAAATCTGCTAGGAAGATGAAATCACCAACTTTAACTAGAACATCCTCTACTACATCACGAGGATGAGCGAGGGAACGATCTGTTAACTGCAATGATAACGTCATCGGCTATACCTCTCCTATGTCCAGTTTTCTGTACAAAGATAAAGACATCAGATTAATTGAGGCTCCTAAATCACATTAAGCTTTGTTTACCGTCAGATTCCCTATATTGCAGGGGATCGTAAAACTCCCAGGATCCTTCAATTTTTGCGGTAGCTTCTTCTGCAATATAGCACTGCACTCCTCATTTAAGCTAAGTGTCTCATACTTTTCAAACTTCTTCTTTGAAGACAACATTTCCTTCATGAACTTCACATAATTTGGCATTTGTTCCAGAGCATCTGCAAAAGGAATATTTATGTCAAGCTTCTTAAAAATATCTAAAAATTTAACAAATTGATCATTCAATTTCTTCTTCTGAAAGCGCTAGGGATAGGAGATTTTATTCAACACAGCAGGTGAAGGTTCAAAACTACTCCCTGATTTGGATGATACAGGAACATCTCCCTTTTTCCTTTGATTCACATTACCAGCTGTAGGACTCAATACCACTTGTTTCTCTATCTGGTCTGTCATAGGATGCACAATATTTCTCCCACTTCTCAAGGTTATTTCTTTGCACACTTCCCTTAGGTTTCTCTTCGTACAGCTAGGAAAAGCTCCTTTGTTCATAGTATTCAATGTAGCAGCGATCTGGCTAACCTGAACCTCAAGGATTTGGATAGCTTTCCCATGACTTGTTACTGTGCTCTCGAAGAAATTGGTTCTGCTCCTTGATCCTTTTATGAAATCCCTAAGCAAAGCCTCCACAGATGGTTTCTTTTAAAAAAAAAATTGAGGTTCCTGCAAAACACTTTTATTGTTACCATATGAAAAATTCTCATGATTGCGCAAACCTAGGTATAATGAGTGGGTTGGTTCATCTGATAAGAATTTTGGTGGGCTTCTTGAAATGGGTTCGCTTGGTGCACACAATTTTCTTGCTTAGGGTTCGGTACTTCCCATGATGTAGGTGCATTACAAGCCACCATCAATGCAATCGATGGTTGAGTACCCGTGGACAAGAGATTAATGGCATTAGTCAAAGTAGCCATCTGCGCCTTTAAAGCATTTACCTCTTCAAGTTCATAAATCCCAACAACTCTAGATGAAGATCATTCTGAGGGCCAATTATAGCTCGTGGCAGCCATGTCCTCTAATAATTCCTTAGTAGCATCAGCAGCTTTTGCAAAAATTGAGCCACCTGCAGTAGAATCCAAGATGGATTTCATTGTATTGGTTAACTCATTGTAGAACAACTGGATTTGTAACCAGCCAGGATATCTACGCTGGGGCACTTCCGCAGGAACTCCTTATAGTGCTCTCATGCCTCGAATAACTGTTTGTTCTCTCTCTGTCTAAATATGCCAATTTCTGTTCTCAGTTTACTCGTTTTCGCAGGAGGGAAGAATTTATTCATAAAGGCTTGGGCCAACTCATCCCATGTGGTTATGTTTCTCGTAGTAAGTAACTCCAGCCAATCTTTTGACTTGTCCCATATAGAAAAAGGAAACAATCTCAATCGAATAGCATCAGAAGAGACTCCGTTTATTTTTATCGTTTCGCTAATTTCCAGGAAAGAGCGGATGTGCTTATGCGGATCTTCGTGTGGAGTTCCTCTGAATGCGAGGTCCCATGCCATCTGAATTAAACCAGCTCAAAATTATTGGTATTAATTGGGGCCTCAACAATGCCCGCCTGAGTTGTAAGGTCAACCGGTTGGAAATAATCTCTGATATTTCTAATAGCTACCCCTTAGTCTCCCATGGCATCAAACTCAACTCTTATGTTCCTTCTTACTCTTCTCAAAATCCGTTCAAGTTCTGGATCACAAGGAACAAGTTCAGCATGTTGACTTCTTTGCATACATAAGATTCTACAACAACTACAAAAAACAAATAATAATAATAATAATAACGCCCAAGTTAAGATCAACTCAGTCCTTAGTAATATTAAGCTTGGAAAAAAAAAAGTTTTCTTGTTAGTCCTCGACAATGGTGCCAAAAACTTGATGTGTGGACGCAAACATACGTATCGAAGTAATAAATCCCAAAATAGGATATTATCCTTAGGGATTGGCGTGAGCAATTTTTTTTTTCTAAGCTTAGCTATCACAGTTCTTTGTCAATTTTATCCAGGCAACCAGAAGATGATTTTTATCAATGATTACAACAAAAATTCAATCACACACAAATATAATTCAGAGTGAAACTAATCCAGGGTGTTGTTTCAATTAGGAAGTACAATGAGTTATGACATGCAATTGATTGAATCGATAGACTGAGGCTAGAAGTTCTAAAATCAATAAATCCTCTTTCGAGCTTAAACCATCCTAATAACCAACCATCGACTCGAATCTCTTCTATCGCTTGATTAGTTACAACATTAAGACCCTTCAATCCCACCCCTTATTTGTAATGACCCGACCCCCTAGGACTCAAGTTAGGCCATTACTAAATAAATGATTCCATGGAACTTAAAACAACACCCTTTTATGGTGAAATAAATGCTAAATAAATAAGTTAAGTTCAAAAGTCCTTCATTAAATTCAAATATTAAAAAAAAAACAATATGGTACCCATAAATCATAATTGATAATAAATAAGTCTGAAAAGAATTCTTAATAGTAAGTTTCAAACATCAAAACCGAAAGTTTTAAAAAAACATGAAAAGAAATCTAAATCTCATGAGCGGAAGCATAAAACTGGTCCTAGTGGCTCAATCACGAATTCCGCTTGTCAATCGTCGGTGCATCTCTACCTTTACCTGAAACAACAACATGAGAAAAGATGAGTATAAAATACTCAGTAAGTAACCCCACTACTGGGGTCAGGCTAGGTATCTATGTCCTTTAGATGTCTATCTCTGGTGGAACATATAAACTGCTCTAGTCCTCATGGGACACATACATACATGAAAAACTGATTTCTATCCTACTGTAGTTAAGTATACCCATTACCTTTAGTAAGTCTCGTAGAACCCACAACCTCTGGTGAATCTTGAAGGAAACACAACCTCTGGTGAATCCCGAAGGAAGCACAACCCCTGGTGAATCTCCAAGGAAACACAACCCCTGGTGAATCCCGAAGGAAACACAATCCCTGGTGAATCCCGAAGGAAACACAATATCTAGTGGGCATCTAACTAATCAGTAAAGACACTATCACAGTCTCAACATCACAAGTATCACAACATGGTCCTATAACATACATATACACCTCAACATCATGGCTATACAACATGCATGTATGCCTCAATATCCTCATATCAAATACAACCTCAGTGAATCAATTATTATCTCATACTAGCATTCAAGTATTTACATGCACAAATAAATCTTTCAGATTCTCATACAAGAACATATATCGGTCATACTATACTATCCGTCTATCATGCTATCGTTCTGCCATAATATTCATCTATCATACTAGCATATATCTAGTGCCTGGCCTGTGGGCAGTTCCAATAGTAAGATTACTTATATCAAATTAAGTGCAAAACTAGTCCAAGCGAACAAACTCCTGTCTAGCTTCCCACAACCTTAAATTAGGTCATAGAACACAAATCAAAAATCACTTTTAACTTTTAAGCCCAAATCCAACAGACAAATCATTCGAAACTTACCAACACGACTTACCCAAAAATTTGGCTAAAATCCAAATCCACTTTATTACTTCATCAATGGACTCCAACCTATGCATAAGTCATAATTAAAGCTCACATAATCAATTTATAGCAATAACAGTCAACCAAAAAAGGGTTTCAAAACCTTTGTACTCACTAAAATCCTTCAAAACAACTTCGAGTTTGTCGAAAAAAATGACTTATGACACACCAAAACAACCTTCGACCCGCTGGACAGTATCTTAAAACTTTCAAACCTCCAAATCTAGCATCCACCATAATGGGTAAATTAAAAATCCAAACCAAAATCAAGTAGGTAACCAAAATTAACCAAAGAAAACCAAAAAAAATTCATGAATCTTTTTACCCACTAGATTCCCCACCGGTCGTGGAGTGTTCGACGGCGGCGACGGGCGAAACTAAGCAGAAATGATGGCTAGATGTCAGATCTGACGGGTCTGATACGAATAATGACGACTGACGTGAACGAATTTGGTGGTGGAACTGACTGAAGGCAGCTTGATGGACTTACCTGCGATGCTGATTTGACCGGTGAAGAAGGCGTCAGGCGCGAGCGCTGAAGGGATGCGGCGAAGAAACTGCCGGCGATGGAACTGGGTAGCTGGGCGTCGACAGGACGGCTTCAGTTGGCGGGAGAAGATCTGGGCAGCGTCTTCGAGGGTCAGCCGACCAGCTGCACTGCAGAGCACGAACGGACGTCCCAGTTGGTGGCTAGATCTCGCAAGGGCAGACGATCCACTCGGCGGTTGGATGACATGACGTCGAATGGGGGAAAAGGCTGGGCGCTGCTCGACAGCTCAACTGAAGCCGATTCCAACGACGACGAACGGCGAGCAGTGAAGCTATAGCTGAGGGACGTCTCGGTGGTGTAAGGAAGAAGAAGAGAAAGGGAAAGAAAAAGAAGAAAAAGAAAGAGGACAGAAAAAGGAAAAGGAAATAAATAAAATATATTTAT